>NC_134894.1:910000-1222500 GCF_041734735.1 Babylonia areolata | reverse complement strand
AAGCTGACTCACACAATGATGTAAGCAAACAGCTACACCTGTGCGTATATGACGTTCCCATATTATGGTTGGGACTTAGGATGTTTTAACATTAATTTCCTTTTGTTTCTGTGCAGAGTCTTGTGGATGTTTCTGACAAATACATTTGTGATCAGCTGGTACGGGGTAGAGAGGAGGACTCCTTTTTTAGAGGGTATGATCACACCTCTGTGTGTGTGTGTGTGTGTGTGTGTGTGTGTGTGTGTGTGTGATATGTCTGGGTGATATTGAATATTGTCACTGTCATGAAAGAGATCAATAATAACTTCAATATATATTGATAATTGACAGGAGTGTGACGTCAATTGATACTGAATGTTGTCACCACCATGACAGAGATCAGTCACAATATATGTTCATTACTGACAGGAGTGTGACGTCGGTTGATATTGAATGTTGTCAGCACCATGACAGAGATCAGTCAGAATATATAGACATTCATTACTGACAGGAGTGTGACGTCGGTTGATATTGAATGTTGTCAGCATCATGACAGAGATCAGTCACAATATATGTTCATTACTGACAGGAGTGTGACGTCGGTTGATATTGAATGTTGTCAGCACCATGACAGAGATCAGTCACAATATATGTTCATTACTGACAGGAGTGTGACGTCGGTTGATATTGAATGTTGTCAGCATCATGACAGTGATCAGTCACTGTATATGTTCATTACTGACAGGAGTGTGACGTCGGTTGATATTGAATGTTGTCAGCATCATGACAGAGATCAGTCACTGTATATGTTCATTACTGACAGGAGTGTGACGTCGGTTGATACTGAATGTTGTCAGCATCATGACAGTGATCAGTCACTGTATATGTTCATTACTGACAGGAGTGTGACGTCAATTGATACTGAATGTTGTCAGCACCATGACAGAGATCAGTCACTGTATATGTTCATTACTGACAGGAGTGTGACGTCGGTTGATATTGAATGTTGTCAGCATCATGACAGAGATCAGTCAGAATATATAGACATTCATTACTGACAGGAGTGTGACGTCGGTTGATATTGAATGTTGTCAGCACCATGACAGAGATCAGTCAGAATATATGTTCATTACTGACAGGAGTGTGACGTCGGTTGATATTGAATGTTGTCAGCATCATGACAGAGATCAGTCACTGTATATGTTCATTACTGACAGGAGTGTGACGTCGGTTGATACTGAATGTTGTCAGCATCATGACAGAGATCAGTCACTGTGTATGTTCATTACTGACAGGAGTGTGACGTCGGTTGATATTGAATGTTGTCAGCACCATGACAGAGATCAGTCACTGTATATTTCATTACTGACAGGAGTGTGACGTCGGTTGATATTGAATGTTGTCAGCACCATGACAGAGATCAGTCACAATATAGATACATTCATTACTGACAGGAGTGTGACGTCGGTTGATATTGAATGTTGTCAGCACCATGACAGAGATCAGTCACAATATAGATACATTCATTACTGACAGGAGTGTGACGTCGGTTGATATTGAATGTTGTCAGCATCACGACAGAGATCAGTCACAATATATGTTCATTACTGACAGGAGTGTGACGTCGGTTGATATTGAATGTTGTCAGCACCATGACAGTGATCAGTCACTGTATATGTTCATTACTGGCAGGAGTGTGACGTCGGTTGATATTGAATGTTGTCAGCACCATGACAGAGATCAGTCACTGTGTATGTTCATTACTGACAGGAGTGTGACGTCGGTTGATACTGAATGTTGTCAGCACCATGACAGAGATCAGTCACAATGTATGTTCAATACTGACAGGAGTGTGACGTCCATGCTGTCTGAAATGACTGGGCAGCAGCTGTACACGCGGACACACATGCTGCAGTTTCTGGGTGAGCGATTCCGAGTCAAACTCAACATGCCTGAGTGGTACACGCATGAGCAGGTCGGAGAGTTCCTCATTTCGTGAGTTGCTCTTTTTTTCCTTTGTTTCTTTGTTTTTTCATTATTTTTCAAAATACAGCTGTGAGGATTTATATATAATGTGCATTTTTACATATATATTTGCACATGTTTTGAGTTTACAATGTGTATACATGTTAATGCTTATGTATATACTGGGTGTGATGTATGTGTGTAATATGTGTAAACAGATATGTATCTTATGTCTTTCTGTTTCAGAGAGTGTGTCTGTGTTCACCTGGCCATGTCTGTTTCAGAGAGTGTGTCTGTGTTCACCTGGCCATGTCTGTTTCAGAGAGTGTGTCTGTGTTCACCTGGCCATGTCTGTTTCAGAGAGTGTGTCTGTGTTCACCTGGCCATGTCTGTTTCAGAGAGTGTGTCTGTGTTCACCTGGCCATGTCTGTTTCAGAGTGTGTGTATTCAGTTGGCCATGTCTGTTTCAGAGAGTGTGTATTCAGCTGGCCATGTCTGTTTCAGAGAGTGTGTATTCAGCTGGCCATGTCTGTTTCAGAGAGTGTGTATTCAGCTGGCCATGTCTGTTTCAGAGTGTGTCTGTGTTCACCTGGCCATGTCTGTTTCAGAGAGTGTGTATTCAGCTGGCCATGTCTGTTTCAGAGTGTGTCTGTGTTCACCTGGCCATGTCTGTTTCAGAGAGTGTGTATTCAGCTGGCCATGTCTGTTTCAGAGTGTGTCTGTGTTCACCTGGCCATGTCTGTTTCAGAGTGTGTCTGTGTTCACCTGGCCATGTCTGTTTCAGAGAGTGTGTCTGTGTTCACCTGGCCATGTCTGTTTCAGAGAGTGTGTCTGTGTTCACCTGGCCATGTCTGTCTGTTTCAGAGAGTGTGTCTGTGTTCACCTGGCCATGTCTGTTTCAGAGAGTGTGTCTGTGTTCACCTGGCCATGTCTGTTTCAGAGAGTGTGTCTGTGTTCACCTGGCCATGTCTGTTTCAGAGAGTGTGTATTCAGCTGGCCATGTCTGTTTCAGAGAGTGTGTATTCAGCTGGCCATGTCTGTTTCAGAGAGTGTGTATTCAGCTGGCCATGTCTGTTTCAGAGAGTGTGTATTCAGCTGGCCATGTCTGTTTCAGAGAGTGTGTCTGTGTTCACCTGGCCATGTCTGTTTCAGAGAGTGTGTCTGTGTTCACCTGGCCATGTCTGTTTCAGAGAGTGTGTCTGTGTTCACCTGGCCAGCAGTCGGGACAGGTTCAACATGATGGTGTAAGCAATCAGTCATGTTTTTCTTGTCTGTCTTGTCTTTCTTGTCTCACCCTTACCTCAGTCTTTGTTCTGTCCTGTATCTGTCTGATTGTCTCACCCTTACCTCAGTCTTTGTTCTGTCCTGTATCTGTCTGATTGTCTCACCCTTACCTCAGTCTTTGTTCTGTCCTATATCTGTCTTTCTTGTCTCACCCTTACCTCAGTCTTTGTTCTGTCCTATATCTGTCTGATTGTCTCACCCTTACCTCAGTCTTTGTTCTGTCCTGTATCTGTCTGATTGTCTCACCCTTACCTCAGTCTTTGTTCTGTCCTATATCTGTCTTTCTTGTCTCACCCTTACCTCAGTCTTTGTTCTGTCCTATATCTGTCTTTCTTGTCTCACCCTTACCTCAGTCTTTGTTCTGTCCTATATCTGTCTGATTGTCTCACCCTTACCTCAGTCTTTGTTCTGTCCTATATCTGTCTGATTGTCTCACCCTTACCTCAGTCTTTGTTCTGTCCTGTGTCTGTCTGATTGTCTCACCCTTACCTCAGTCTTTGTTCTGTCCTGTGTCTGTCTGATTGTCTCACCCTTACCTCAGTCTTTGTTCTGTCCTGTGTCTGTCTGATTGTCTCACCCTTACCTCAGTCTTTGTTCTGTCCTGTGTCTGTCTGATTGTCTGACCCTTACCTCAGTCTTTGTTCTGTCCTGTATCTGTCTGATTGTCTCACCCTTACCTCAGTCTTTGTTCTGTCCTATATCTGTCTGATTGTCTCACCCTTACCTCAGTCTGTTCTGTCCTGTGTCTGTCTGATTGTCTCACCCTTACCTCAGTCTTTGTTCTGTCCTGTATCTGTCTGATTGTCTCACCCTTACCTCAGTCTTTGTTCTGTCCTGTATCTGTCTGATTGTCTCACCCTTACCTCAGTCTTTGTTCTGTCCTGTATCTGTCTGATTGTCTCACCCTTACCTCAGTCTTTGTTCTGTCCTGTGTCTGTCTGATTGTCTCCGCTGTTTGGTGCTGGAAATCAAACCTTTTGAGGACAGATTTCTAGAATGTGTTTTTGGTGGTTGTTTATGTGATAAAGTGTCAGTTTAAGGATGACAATAATCATCAGTTTATTTATTTAGTGCCTGATCAGATGACTTTGCTCTCAGCTCTTTACAATTCAGTAGTTTCTATGGAAATAGCATCCATCAAAACATACGACAGCAACAATGATAATAATGATAATAATAATAATAAAAATACTACTACTACTACTACTACTACTATCAACAACAACACTACTATCAACAACAACAACAATGATAATAATGATAGTAATAATAATAATATTGATGATGATGATGATAATGATAATGGTAATAATGATAATAATGATACTACTTCCACTACAACTACAACTACATAATGATAATGATAATAATAGCATGATCCATACGTCAGTGCTCCGAATGAGGTATGATAATGTCCAGCGTAATGAAGCGAAAAGATAGACAGTAGAGAATACCTATGTATGCCGACAGGTACATGTAGACAGTAGAGGTGAATACCTGTGTATGCCGACAGGTACATGTAGACAGTAGAGGTGAATACCTGTGTATGCCGACAGGTACATGTAGACAGTAGAGGTGAATACCTGTGTATGCCGACAGGTACATGTAGACAGTAGAGGTGAATACCTGTGTATGCCGACAGGTACATGTAGACAGTAGAGGTGAATACCTATGTATGCCGACAGGTACATGTAGACAGTAGAGGTGAATACCTGTGTATGCCGACAGGTACATGTAGACAGTAGAGGTGAATACCTGTGTATGCCGACAGGTACATGTAGACAGTAGAGGTGAATACCTGTGTATGCCGACAGGTACATGGGGCGCAAGTTGCTGAGCTTTGCCAAGGGGGAGTGTTGTGAGGAGAGTGCCGACAACCCCATGAACCAGGAACTGCTGCTGTCCGGCCACCTCGTCCTCATGGTGCTCAAGGTCAGCATGTCTGTCTGTCTGTCTGTCCTCATGGTGCTCAAGGTCAGCATGTCTGTCTGTCTGTCTGTCCTCATGGTGCTCAAGGTCAGCATGTCTGTCTGTCTGTCTGTCTGTCTGTCTGTCCTCATGGTGCTCAAGGTCAGCATGTCTGTCTGTCCTCATGGTGCTCAAGGTCAGCATGTCTGTCTGTCTGTCTGTCTGTCTGTCCTCATGGTGCTCAAGGTCAGCATGTCTGTCTGTCCTCATGGTGCTCAAGGTCAGCATGTCTGTCTGTCTGTCTGTCTGTCCTCATGGTGCTCAAGGTCAGCATGTCTGTCTGTCTGTCTGTCTGTCCTCATGGTGCTCAAGGTCAGCATGTCTGTCTGTCTGTCTGTCTGTCCTCATGGTGCTCAAGGTCAGCATGTCTGTCTGTCTGTCTGTCCTCATGGTGCTCAAGGTCAGCATGTCTGTCTGTCTGTCTGTCCTCATGGTGCTCAAGGTCAGCATGTCTGTCTGTCTGTCTGTCTGTCTGTCTGTCCTCATGGTGCTCAAGGTCAGCATGTCTGTCTGTCCTCATGGTGCTCAAGGTCAGCATGTCTGTCTGTCTGTCTGTCTGTCTGTCCTCATGGTGCTCAAGGTCAGCATGTCTGTCTGTCCTCATGATGCTCAAGGTCAGCATGTCTGTCTGTCTGTCTGTCCTCATGGTGCTCAAGGTCAGCATGTCTGTCTGTCCTCATGGTGCTCAAGGTCAGCATGTCTGTCTGTCTGTCTGTCCTCATGGTGCTCAAGGTCAGCATGTCTGTCTGTCTGTCTGTCTGTCCTCATGGTGCTCAAGGTCAGCATGTCTGTCTGTCTGTCTGTCTGTCCTCATGGTGCTCAAGGTCAGCATGTCTGTCTGTCTGTCTGTCTGTCTGTCCTCATGGTGCTCAAGGTCAGCATGTCTGTCTGTCCTCATGGTTCTCAAGGTCAGCATGTCTGTCTGTCTGTCCTCATGGTGCTCAAGGTCAGCATGTCTGTCTGTCTGTCTGTCTGTCCTCATGGTGCTCAAGGTCAGCATGTCTGTCTGTCTGTCTGTCTGTCCTCATGGTGCTCAAGGTCAGCATGTCTGTCTGTCTGTCCTCATGGTGCTCAAGGTCAGCATGTCTGTCTGTCTGTCTGTCCTCATGGTGCTCAAGGTCAGCATGTCTGTCTGTCTGTCTGTCCTCATGGTGCTCAAGGTCAGCATGTCTGTCTGTCTGTCTGTCCTCATGGTGCTCAAGTTCAGCATGTCTGTCTGTCTGTCTGTCCTCATGGTGCTCAAGGTCAGCATGTCTGTCTGTCCTCATGGTGCTCAAGGTCAGCATGTCTGTCTGTCTGTCTGTCTGTCTGTCCTCATGGTGCTCAAGGTCAGCATGTCTGTCTGTCCTCATGATGCTCAAGGTCAGCATGTCTGTCTGTCTGTCTGTCCTCATGGTGCTCAAGGTCAGCATGTCTGTCTGTCCTCATGGTGCTCAAGGTCAGCATGTCTGTCTGTCCTCATGGTGCTCAAGGTCAGCATGTCTGTCTGTCTGTCTGTCTGTCTGTCCTCATGGTGCTCAAGGTCAGCATGTCTGTCTGTCTGTCTGTCCTCATGGTGCTCAAGGTCAGCATGTCTGTCTGTCTGTCTGTCTGTCTGTCCTCATGGTGCTCAAGGTCAGCATGTCTGTCTGTCCTCATGGTTCTCAAGGTCAGCATGTCTGTCTGTCTGTCCTCATGGTGCTCAAGGTCAGCATGTCTGTCTGTCTGTCTGTCTGTCCTCATGGTGCTCAAGGTCAGCATGTCTGTCTGTCTGTCTGTCCTCATGGTGCTCAAGGTCAGCATGTCTGTCTGTCTGTCTGTCTGTCCTCATGGTGCTCAAGGTCAGCATGTCTGTCTGTCAGTGTGATGCGACGTGTTGTTGACACAATGTGGCATGTGATGCGATGTGTTGTTGACACAGTGTGGCGTGTGATGCGATGTGTTGATGACAGTGTGGCGTGTGATGCGACGTATTGATAACACGATGTGTTGTATGATGCGATGTGTTGTTGACACAATGTGGTGTATGATGTGATGTGTTGTTGACACAATGTGGCGTGTGATGCGATGTGTTGTTGACACAATGTGGTGTGTGATGCGATGTGTTGTTGACACAATGTGGCATGTGATGCGATGTGTTGTTAACACAATGTGGTGTGTGATGCGATGTGTTGTTGACACAGTGTGGCGTGTGATGCGATGTGTTGATAACACAATGTGGTGTGTGATGCGATGTGTTGATAACACAATGTGGTGTGTGATGCGATGTGTTGATAACACAATGTGGTGTGTGATGTGATGTGTTGATAACACAATGTGGTGTGTGATGCGATGTGTTGATAACACAATGTGGTGTGTGATGCGATGTGTTGATAACACAATGTGGTGTGTGATGCGATGTGTTCAGGAAAAACTGGAGGTGTGGCTGAGAGGCGTGAGGACAGTGCTGGACAAAGCCCTGACCAGTAAGGCGCAGGCTGACCTGGACGCAGGTATACACTTTTCCTCTGTTGGGGGGGGGGGGGGGGGGGGGCTGGAGTGGGGTGGAGTGGTGGAGAAGCTATGCTGTGTGTGTGTGTTGAGCAGAAAATTTGTTCAGTTATGTTATGTGTGTAGATATTGTTTGTGTGGAGGGTGTTTAATTGGATGTGCCTGCATGTGTGACTGTATTAGTGTGGATGTATGTGTGTCAGTATCACTGTGGCTTAAGCACCAGATGACGGCCATATAAGGGCTGATCTGTGTACAGAAACTTCAGTAATTATAACTATAATTATGGATTGCATGAAGTGTGAATTTATATTTTGTAAATCACTATTTGAGCGCTTTACTTCCCTTTTAGTTGACAAGTAGGGGGTTTGAATATCTTTTGTATCACACCATAACATGTCATTTACTATTTGAATGCTGTATTAAAAAAAGTCCAAACATTAGGGTGTTAAAGACATACCAAAGTGCAGACAATAAAGTGTGTGTATTGGTGTATTCTGTACGATAACTGTACGTACAGCGGCCATTGTGGAGGCATGTCACCGCGCCCCGACGTTGACCCGAGGGCTGGAGTACCTGCTGGCCACAGGGAACCTGGTGTCCCACTCGGGGCTGGGCCTCATGCAGGCTGCAGGGCTCAGTGTTGTCGCCGACAAACTCAACTTCTATCGCTTCATCTCCCACTTCCGCAGCGTGCACCGCGGGGCCTTCTTCACCCAGATGAGGACGACAGGTGTCCGTAAACTGCTGCCTGAGGCCTGGGGTGAGGACAGGGACACTGGGAGGGGTGTGGACTGTGGGGAGGGGAGTGGACTGTGGGGAGGGGTGTGGACTGTGGGGAGGGGAGTGGACTGTGGGGAGGGGTGTGGACTGTGGGGAGTGGAGTGGTGTGGACTGTGGGGAGGGGTGTGGACTGTGGGGAGTGGAGTGGTGTGGACTGTGGGGAGGGGTGTGGACTGTGGGGAGTGGAGTGGTGTGGACTGTGGGGAGGGGTGTGGACTGTGGGGAGGGGTGTGGGGGGAAGGTGTGGACACTGGGGAGTGGTGTGGACTGTGGGGAGGGGTGTGGACTGTGGGGAGGGGAGTGGACTGTGGGGAGGGGTGTGGACTGTGGGGAGGGGAGTGGACTGTGCGGAGGGGTGTGGGGGAGGGGTGTGGACTGTGGGGAGGGGTGTGGGGGAGGGGTGTGGACTGTGGGGAGAGGTGTGGACTGTGGGGAGGGGTGTAGTGGGGAGGGGTGTGGGGGGAGGGGTGTGGACCATGGGGAGGGGTGCTTGTTGGGGCTTGCGTTGAGGCAGGATAGTGACATGGACCACAGGTTTCCTGTGTCATGCTGTGTGTTGTCATGTGTCATGCTCTGTGTTGTAATGTTTAATTTGTCATGCTCTGTGTTGTAATTTGTCATGCTGTGTGCTGCCATTTTGTGTGTGTCATGCTCTGTTTTGTCATGTTTCATGTGTCAAGGTGTGTGTTGTCAGGTTTCATGCGTCATGCTGTGTGTCACCAGATTTCCTATGTTGTGATGTGCCGTCAGGTTTCCTGTGTCATGCTGTGTGTCGTCGGGTTTCCTTGCCGTTCCTTGTGTTGTCAGGTTTCCTGTGTTGTGATGTGTGTCATCCGGTTTCCTGTGTCATGATGTGTGTCATCCGGTTTCCTGTGTCATGATGTGTGTTGTTGGGTTTCCTGTCACAACATGTGCTGTCTGGTTTCTTATCTCATGATGTGTGTCACCAGGTTTCCTGTGTCGCAGTATGCGTCATCATGTTTCTTGTGTCATGTTGTCAGGTTTCCAGTGTCATAATGCGTGCCAGGTTTCCTGTGTCACGGTGTGTGCCATCAGGTTTTCCTGTGTCAATTGGCTTTCCTGTGTCATAGTGCATGTTGTGAGGTTTCCTGTGCCATTGTGTGCATTACCGGGTTTCCTGTGCCATGATTGTGTTGCTGTGTTTCCTGTGTCATGTTGGGTCCTTTGGTTTCCCATGTAGTGTTATGTTAACATGTTTCCTATGTCATGCTGTGTCACAATGTTTCCTGTGTCATGTTATGTGTTGTCAGGTTTCCCATATCACTCTGTGTGTTGTCAGGTTTCATATGTCACACTTTGTGTCGTAGGTTTCCTGTGTTACGGCCTGTGTTGTAGGTTTCCTGTGTCACGCTTTGTGTTGAAAGTTTCCTGTGTCATGCTGTGTGATGTCATGTTTCCTGTGTCATGCTGTGTGATGTCATGTTTCCTGTGTCATGCTGTGTGCTGTCATGTTTCCTGTCACACTTTGTGGTGTAGGTTTCCTGTGCCCTGTGCACACCCCTGATGGAACCCCATGCGGACTGTTGAACCACATGGCCGCCAACTGTCAGGTCAGTTCACCAACTGTCAGGTCAGTTCACCAACTGTCAGGTCAGTTCACCAACTGTCAGGTCAGTTCTGTGTCACTTCTGTTTTCTCGTGAAGTGCCCTGAGCTCTTGGGGAGAAAGTGCTGTACAAATGTACGTTATTTGAGTATTGTTGTCTCACACACACCCACACACACACACACACACACACACACAGTGACACACACACACACACACACACACACACACACACACACAACAACAACAACAACAACAACAACAACAACAACAACAACAACAACAACAACAACAACAACAACAACAAAAACCTCACACAGTTATTCTGATTGTAACACACACACACACACTCACACTCACACTCACACTCACGCAAACACACCACACACCACACACACACACGCATACACACACACATACACACACCACACACTCTCACACACACACACACACACACACGCACAGTGACACACACACACCTGTGCTATGTGTTTCAGGCAGTGACGGCAGCGTTCCCCACAGAGCCCATAGTGGACCAGCTGTACAAGATGGGGGTGTTCCCCGTCACCTCCCCCCTCCCCCTCCCCCTCACCCACTGCACGGACGTTCTGCTCAATGGACGACTGCTGGGTTATCTCCCTGACCTCTCCGTGCAGGAAGTGGCCAGTCAGCTCCGCACCCTCAAAGTGAAGGGCCTCAAACAGGTGGGGGCGGAGTGGGGGTGGAGGGTAGACTGTGGGGGTGGGGAGAGTGGTGAGGTGGAGGGGAGTGGGGGGAAGGAGAGGAGGGAGGTGGGGTGGGGGAGGGAGAGGGATGGGGAGACTGGGGGTGTGAGGGATGTGAAAATACATGTGTGTGTGTGTGTGCTTTAAACATTGTGATATGGAATGTGCATTATTTAGGTATTGTGATGTATGATATGAACAGTGAGTGCTGTGTTGTGTTGAGTGATTTGTGTGTGTGTCTTGGCATACCTTAGTGTTGGATAAATGTCTGCAAGGGTGTGGATGTATGTTTTCATTTTAGTGTTTGAATGCATGTTTTCCTTTTATATATATATATATATTTTTTTTTTTTAACAGCTCAGTTGAGCATGTTTTTCATTGAAAGGTGCCTCATTGGTTATATTATTATTATTAATTGATTGTTATTATTATCATTCTTACATATTTGTTATTATGATTATAATGATGATGATGATGATTATCATCATTATTATCATGATCATTCTGACATGTTCAGGTCATGATAAAGGAAAGGTGTACACACAGATCATTGAATTCAGGGAGGGAGTGACTGTGTGAAGACCGTGTGAACCATGTCCAGATCTCCTCGGTGCTGGAGTGCTCCTGTGATCCGCCTTCAGCATTATTGTATCAATGGAAAAAATTGTATCACTGAAAGGCCAATAGAATATAGAAATAAACTGTTATCGTTATACTTCCATACAGATCTCCCCTGTGCTAGAGAACTCCTGTGATCCGCCTTGAACATTATTGTATCAATGGAAGGCACAATAGAGACAAGCTCTGACTCTATCCATATCTCCGTGGTGCTAGAGATCTGTGATCTGCCTTCAGCATTATTGTAATGTATCAATGGAAGTTAAGTGTTGCCATGGTGATTGTGACCAGATTCCTACAGTGCTGGAGATGTCCTGTGATCTCAACATGACTGTATGTCCTGTGATCTGAACATGACTGTATGTCCTGTGATCTCAACATGACTGTATGTCCTGTGATGTGAACATGACTGTATCCAGTGATCTGAAAATGACTGTATGTCCTGTGATCTGAACATGACTGTATGTCCTGTGATGTGAACATGACTGTATCAGTAGTAAAGGGTTGCCATGGTGATTGTGTCCAGATTCCTACGGTGCTGGAGATTTGCCCTGTTCCCAGGAGTGGTGAGGCCACCCAGTACCCCGGCCTCTACCTCTTCTCCTCCCTGGCCCGCATGGTGCGTCCTGTCCTCAACCTGACCCACAACCACACCGAGATGGTCGGCACCTTTGAACAGGTGTACATGGACATCGCTGTCTGCCCTGACGAGGTCCTTCCACAGGTGAGAGTCGTGTCCCCTGACCAGGTCCTTCCACAGGTGAGAGTTGTGTCCCCTGACCTGGTCCTTCCACAGGTGAGAGTTGTGTCCCCTGTGAGAGCTGTGAGAGTGTCCCCTGTGAGAGTTGTGTCCCCTGTGAGAGTTGTGTCCCCTGTGAGAGCTGTGAGAGTGTCCCCTGTGAGAGTTGTGTCCCCTGTGAGAGTTGTGTCCCCTGTGAGAGTTGTGTCCCCTGTGAGAGTTGTGTCAAGCTGAAAGTGTGCTGTCAGGTAAACAGGTGAAGCTGTTGTGTCATGGTGGTTTGTCACTTTCCTCAAATGTGAAAAACCCTGAGGTCTTAGAGAGAAAGGGCGCCATACAAAGGTACATTGTTATTATCATTATTATTGTTTCCGGCTTTTTCCTTTTCTCTCTGTCATTTCTTCCTTCTGCTCTGCCTTGCCAGTGTGTGATGTCATGTTCAGGGCAGATGATGTGTGGTCATGTTTATGTTCAAGTCAGTTGATGTGTGGTTATGTTTATGTTCAGGTAAGTTGATGTGTGGTCATGTTTATGTTCAAGTCAGATGATGTGTGGTCATGTTTATGTTCAGGTAAGATGATGTGTGGTTATGTTTATGTTCAGGTAAGTTGATGTGTGGTCATGTTTATGTTCAAGTCAGATGATGTGTGGTCATGTTTATGTTCAGGTAAGATGATGTGTGGTCATGTTTATGTTCAAGTCAGATGATGTGTGGTCATGTTTATGTTCAGGTAAGTTGATGTGTGGTCATGTTTATGTTCAGGTCAGTTGATGAATATTGATGTTTATGTTCAGGTCAGTTGATGTATGGTCATGTTTATGTTCAGGTCAGTTGATGTGTGGTCATGTTTATGTTCAAGTCAGTTGATGTATAGTTATATTATTTCAGGCCAGTTGATGTATTGTCATGTTTATGTTCAGGTCAGTTGATGTTTAGTGATGTTTATGTTATCATGAAGTCCTTTGACAGCAGATCACAACTTATGAAGTCCTTTGACAGCAGATCACAACTTATCATGAAGTCCTTTAACAACATATCACAACTTATCATGAAGTCCTTTGACCACAGATCACAACTTTTCATGAAGTCCTCTGACCACAGATCACAACTTATCATGAAGTCCTCTGACCACAGATCACAACTTATCATGAAGTCCTCTAACCACAGATCACAACTTATCATGAAGTCCTCTAACCACAGATCACAACTTATCATAAAGTCCTTTGACCACAGATCACAACGCACATGGAACCCTCGGAACAGAGCATGCTCAGTGTCCTGGCGACCTTGACCCCATTCTCCGACTTCAACCAGAGTCCTCGCAACATGTATCAGTGTCAGGTGGGTTTGGTTTTGTGTGTGTGTGTGTGTGTGTGTGTGTGTGTGTGTGTGTGAGATGTAGTATTGTAATATGCTTTTTCATGTTTGTAAGTGCTATATTGGTGTACTGTTACTATTATTATTCTTGTTACTGTGATTTGATGTTCCTCAGTGTTTATTTGGGCTTTGATCAGACAAAAGAGCACATTTCTTGTTCCTTTTGGGGTTGAGTTGGATCCTTTTACATGGCTTTGATCAGACATAGAATCAGTCCCTTTTACATGGCTTTGATCACACATAGAATCAGTCCCTTTTACATGGCTTTGATCATACATAGAATCAGCTCCATTTACATGGCTTTGATCACATAGAGTCAGTCCCTTTAACATGGTTTCAATTACACATAGAATCAGCCCCATTTACATGTCTTTGATCACACATAGAATCAGCCCCCATTTACATGGCTTTGATCACATAGTCAGTCCCTATTACATGGTTTTGATCACACATAGAATCAGCCCCATCTACATGGCTTTGGTCACATATAGAATTTGTTCCCTTTAACATGGCTTTGATCTCACATAGAATCAGCCCCATTTACATGGCTTTGATCACACATAGAATCAGCCCCATTTACATGGATTTGATCACACATAGAATCAGCCCCATTTACATGGCTTTGATCTCACATAGAATCAGCCCCATTTACATGGCTTTGATCACACATAGAATCAGCCCCCCATTTACATAGCTTTGATCTTACATAGAATCAGCCCTCATTTACATGGCGTTGATCACACATAGAATAGAATCAGTCCCTTTAACATGGCTTTGATCTTGCATAGAATCAGTCCCTTTTACATGGCTTTGATCACATAGAGTCAGTCCCTTTACATGGCTTTGATCATACATAGAATCAGCCCTCATTTACATGGCGTTGATCACACATAGAATAGAATCAGTCCCTTTAACATGGCTTTGATCACACATAGAATCAGCCCCATTTACATGGCTTTGATCATACATAGAATCAGCCCCATTTACATGGCTTTGATCATACATAGAATCAGCCCCATTTACATGGCTTTGATCATACATAGAATCAGCCCCCATTTACATGGCTTTGATCACACATAGAATCAGCCCCATTTACATGGTGTGGTGATGTGAACGGTGGCTGTGTGAAGAGCTGGGAAGTTGCCGACTTTCGAACTGTTCTGAGACTGGTGCCACAAGGTGGTTTAGAGTTGATTGTTGTGATGTTCACAACAAGGTGGTGAGTTGATTATTGTGATGTTCACAACAAGGTGGTTTAGAGTTGATTATTGGATTATTGTGATCACAACAAGGTGGTTTAGAGTTGATTATTGTGATCACAACAAGGTGGTTTAGAGTTGAACATTGTGATCACAACAAGGTGGTTTAGAGTTGATTATTGTGATCACAGCAATGTGGTTTAGAGTTGATTATTGTGATGTTCACAACAATGTGGTTTAGAGTTGATTATTGTGATCACAGCAACGTGGTTTAGAGTTGAACATTGTGATCACAACAAGGTGGTTTAGAGTTGATTATTGTGATCACAGCAACATGGTTTAGAGTTGATTATTGTGATCACAACAAGGTGGTTTAGAGTTGATTATTGTGATCACAACAAGGTGGTTTAGAGTTGAATATTGTGATGATCACAACAAGATGGTGTAGAGTTAAATATTGTGATGATCACAACAAGATGGTTTAGAGTTGAACATTGTGATGTTACAGTGGATGTGATGTTTCACCGTGTGCCTGTTTCCAGATGGGAAAGCAGACGATGGGCACACCCCTACACGCCTACCAGCACCGCGCAGACAACAAGCTGTACCGACTGATCACGCCACAGACACCCATCGTGCGGCCACAGGCACATGAAAAATACCTCATTGATGAGTACCCCATGGGGCTCAATGCCATCGTCGCCGTCACTTCCGCCACTGTGAGTGACTGTGTGGTTACTTTGTGTGGAGATGGTCAGTGTGTGTGATATGATGTGTGATTACTTTGTGTGGAGATGGTCAGTGTGTGTGATATGATTTGTGATTACTTTGTGTGGAGATGGTCAGTGTGTGTGATGTGATGTGATGTGTGATTACTTTGTGTGGAGATGGTCAGTGTGTATGATGTGATGTGTGATTACTTTGTGTGGAGATGGTCAGTGTGTATGACGTGATGTGATGTGTGATTACTTTGTGTGGAGATGGTCAGTGTGTATGGTGTGATGTGATGTGTGATTACTTTGTGTGGAGATGGTCAGTGTGTATGGTGTGATGTGATGTGTGATTACTTTGTGTGAAGATGGTCAGTGTGTATGACGTGATGTGATGTGTGATTACTTTGTGTGGAGATGGTCAGTGTGTATGACGTGATGTGATGTGTGATTACTTTGTGTGAAGATGGTCAGTGTGCATGACGTGATGTGATGTGTGATTACTTTGTGTGGAGATGGTCAGTGTGTGTGATGTGATGTGATGTGTGATTACTTTGTGTGGAGATGGTCAGTGTGTGTGATATGATGTGATGTCTGATTACTTTGTGTGGAGATGGTCAGTGTGTATGACGTGATGTGATGTGTGATTACTTTATGTGGAGATGGTCTGTGTGTGTGATGTGATGTGATGTGTGATTACTTTGTGTGGAGATGGTCCGTGTCTGACGTGATGTGATGTGTGATTACTTTGTGTGGAGATGGTCAGTGTGTGTGATGTGATGTGTGATTACTTTGTGTGGAGATGGTCAGTGTGCATGACGTGATGTGATGTGTGATTACTTTGTGTGGAGATTGTCAGTGTGTCTGACGTGATGTGATGTGTGA
This sequence comes from Babylonia areolata, assembly GCF_041734735.1. NCBI lineage: Eukaryota > Metazoa > Mollusca > Gastropoda > Neogastropoda > Buccinidae > Babylonia > Babylonia areolata. The sequence goes on along the minus strand of NC_134894.1, from coordinate 1,206,232 downwards.
TTACTTTGTGTGGAGATGGTCAGTGTCTGACGTGATGTGATGTGTGATTACTTTGTGTGGAGATGGTCAGTGTGTGTGATGTGATGTGTGATTACTTTGTGTGGAGATGGTCAGTGTGCATGACGTGATGTGATGTGTGATTACTTTGTGTGGAGATTGTCAGTGTGTCTGACGTGATGTGATGTGTGATTACTTTGTGTGGAGATGGTCAGTGTGTGTGATGTGATGTGATGTGTGATTACTTTGTGTGGAGATGGTCAGTGTCTGACATGATTTGATGTGTGATTACTTTGTGTGGAGATGGTCAGTGTGCATGACGTGATGTGATGTGTGATTACTTTGTGTGGAGAGGGTCACTGTGTATGACGTGATGTGATGTGTGATTACTTTGTGTGGAGATGGTCAGTGTGTATGACGTGATGTGTGATTACTTTGTGTGGAGATGGTCAGTGTGTATGACGTGATGTGATGTGTGATTACTTTGTGTGGAGATGGTCAGTGTGTATGACGTGATGTGATGTGTGATTACTTTGTGTGGAGATGGTCAGTGTGTATAATGTGATGTGTGATTACTTTGTGTGGAGATGGTCAGTGTGTATGACGTGATGTGATGTGTGATTACTTTGTGTGGAGATTGTCAGTGTGTCTGACGTGATGTGATGTGTGATTACTTTGTGTGGAGATGGTCAGTGTGTATAATGTGATGTGTGATTACTTTGTGTGGAGATGGTCAGTGTGTATGACGTGATGTGATGTGTGATTACTTTGTGTGGAGATGGTCAGTGTCTGACGTGATGTGATGTGTGATAGCTTTGTGTGGAGATGGTCAGTGTGTATGGTGTGATGTGATGTGTGATTACTTTGTGTGGAGATGGTCAGTGTGTATAATGTGATGTGTGATTACTTTGTGTGGAGATGGTCAGTGTGTATGATGCGATGTGTGATAGCTTTGTGTGGAGATGGTCAGTGTGTGTGATGTGATGCGATGTGTGATAGCTTTGTGTGGAGATAGTCAGTGTGTGTGATGTGATGTGTGATTACTTTGTGTGGAGATAGTCAGTGTGTGTGATGTGATGTGTGATTACTTTGTGTGGAGATGGTCAGTGTGTATGATGTGATGTGTGATTACTTTGTGTGGAGATGGTCAGTGTGTATGACGTGATGTGATGTGTGATTACTTTGTGTGGAGATGGTCAGTGTGTATGATGTGATGTGATGTGTGATTACTTTGTGTGGAGATGGTCAGTGTGTATGATGTGATGTGTGATTACTTTGTGTGGAGATGGTCAGTGTGCATGACGTGATGTGATGTGTGATTACTTTGTGTGGAGATGGTCAGTGTGTATGATGTGATGTGATGTGTGATTACTTTGTGTGGAGATGGTCAGTGTGTATGATGTGATGTGATGTGTGATTACTTTGTGTGGAGATGGTCAGTGTGTGTGACGTGATGTGATGTGTGATTACTTTGTGTGGAGATGGTCAGTGTGTATGATGTGATGTGATGTGTGATTACTTTGTGTGGAGATGGTCAGTGTGTGTGACGTGATGTGATGTGTGATTACTTTGTGTGGAGATGGTCAGTGTGTATGATGTGATGTGTGCAGGGCTATGATGTGATGTGATGTGATCTGTGCAGGGCTGACGTTATGTGGTGTGATGTGTGCAGGGCTATGACATGATGTGATGTGTGCAGGGGTATGACATGACGTGATGTGTGCGGGGTTGATACTTGATGTGATGTGTGCAGGGCTATGACATGACATGATGTGTGCAGGGCTATGACATGACGTGATGTGATGCGATGTGTGCAGGGCTATGACATGACGTGATGTGTGCAGAGCTATGACATGATGTGATGTGTGCGGGGCTATGACGTGATGTGATGCGTGCAGGGCTATGACATGACGTGATGTGATGTGTGCAGGGCTATGACAAGACATGATGTGATGTGTGCAGGGCTATGATGTGATGTGATGTGTGCAGGGCTATGACATGATGTGAAGTGTGTGCAGGGCTGTGACATGACATGATGTGTGCATGGCTATGACATGACGTGATGTGATGTGTGCATGGCTATGACATGATGTGACGTGTGCAAGGCTATGACATGATGTGATGTGTGCAGGGCTATGACATGATGTGATGTGTGCAGGGCTATGGCATGACATGACATGATGTGTGCAGGGCTATGACATGATGTGATATGTCTGCAGGGTTATGACATGATGTGGTGTGTGCAAGACTATGACATGACATGATGTGATGTGTGCAGGGCTATGACATGATATGATGTGATGTGTGCAAGACTATGACATGACATGATGTGATGTGTGCAGGGCTGTGACATGATGTGATGTGATGTGATGTGTGCAGGGCTATGACATGGAGGATGCTATGATCATCAACAAGGCATCCTATGAGCGAGGTCTGGCCCACGGCTGTGTCTACAAGTCACAGGTCAGTGCTCTGTCACACACTGTCTTCACTGGTCAGTGCTCTGTCACACACTGTCTTCACTGGTCAGTGCTCTGTCACACACTGTCTTCACTGGTCAGTGCTCTGTCTGTCACACACTGTCTTCACTGGTCAGTGCTCTGTCACACACTGTCTTCACTGGTCAGTGCTCTGTCTGTCACACACTGTCTTCAGTGGTCAGTGCTCTGTCTGTCACACACTGTCTTCACTGGTCAGTGCTCTGTCTGTCACACACTGTCTTCACTGGTCAGTGCTCTGTCTGTCACACACTGTCTTCAGTGGTCAGTGCTCTGTCACACACTGTCTTCACTGGTCAGTGCTCTGTCACACACTGTCTTCACTGGTCAGTGCTCTGTCTGTCACACACTGTCTTCACAGGTCAGTGCTCTGTCTGTCACACACTGTCTTCACAGGTCAGTGCTCTGTCTGTCACACACTGTCTTCACTGGTCAGTGCTCTGTCTGTCACACACTGTCTTCACAGGTCAGTGCTCTGTCTGTCACACACTGTCTTCACTGGTCAGTGCTCTGTCTGTCACACACTGTCTTCACTGGTCAGTGCTCTGTCTGTCACACACTGTCTTCAGTGGTCAGTGCTCTGTCACACACTGTCTTCACTGGTCAGTGCTCTGTCTGTCACACACTGTCTTCACTGGTCAGTGCTCTGTCACACACTGTCTTCACAGGTCAGTGCTCTGTCACACACTGTCTTCACAGGTCAGTGCTCTGTCTGTCACACACTGTCTTCACTGGTCAGTGCTCTGTCTGTCACACACTGTCTTCACTGGTCAGTGCTCTGTCTGTCACACACTGTCTTCACTGGTCAGTGCTCTGTCTGTCACACACTGTCTTCAGTGGTCAGTGCTCTGTCACACACTGTCTTCACTGGTCAGTGCTCTGTCACACACTGTCTTCACAGGTCAGTGCTCTGTCTGTCACACACTGTCTTCACAGGTCAGTGCTCTGTCACACACTGTCTTCAGTGGTCAGTGCTCTGTCTGTCACACACTGTCTTCAGTGGTCAGTGCTCTGTCACACACTGTCTTCACTGGTCAGTGCTCTGTCACACACTGTCTTCACTGGTCAGTGCTCTGTCACACACTGTCTTCACTGGTCAGTGCTCTGTCTGTCACACACTGTCTTCACTGGTCAGTGCTCTGTCTGTCACACACTGTCTTCACTGGTCAGTGCTCTGTCTGTCACACACTGTCTTCACTGGTCAGTGCTCTGTCACACACTGTCTTCACTGGTCAGTGCTCTGTCACACACTGTCTTCACTGGTCAGTGCTCTGTCTGTCACACACTGTCTTCACAGGTCAGTGCTCTGTCTATCACACACTGTCTTCACAGGTCAGTGCTCTGTCTGTCACACACTGTCTTCACTGGTCAGTGCTCTGTCTGTCACACACTGTCTTCACTGGTCAGTGCTCTGTCTGTCACACACTGTCTTCACAGGTCAGTGCTCTGTCTGTCACACACTGTCTTCACTGGTCAGTGCTCTGTCTGTCACACACTGTCTTCACTGGTCAGTGCTCTGTCTGTCACACACTGTCTTCAGTGGTCAGTGCTCTGTCACACACTGTCTTCACTGGTCAGTGCTCTGTCTGTCACACACTGTCTTCACTGGTCAGTGCTCTGTCACACACTGTCTTCACAGGTCAGTGCTCTGTCACACACTGTCTTCACAGGTCAGTGCTCTGTCTGTCACACACTGTCTTCACTGGTCAGTGCTCTGTCTGTCACACACTGTCTTCACTGGTCAGTGCTCTGTCTGTCACACACTGTCTTCAGTGGTCAGTGCTCTGTCACACACTGTCTTCACTGGTCAGTGCTCTGTCACACACTGTCTTCACTGGTCAGTGCTCTGTCTGTCACACACTGTCTTCACTGGTCAGTGCTCTGTCTGTCACACACTGTCTTCACTGGTCAGTGCTCTGTCTGTCACACACTGTCTTCACTGGTCAGTGCTCTGTCACACACTGTCTTCACTGGTCAGTGCTCTGTCTGTCACACACTGTCTTCACTGGTCAGTGCTCTGTCACACACTGTCTTCACTGGTCAGTGCTCTGTCTGTCACACACTGTCTTCACTGGTCAGTGCTCTGTCTGTCACACACTGTCTTCAGTGGTCAGTGCTCTGTCACACACTGTCTTCAGTGGTCAGTGCTCTGTCACACACTGTCTTCACTGGTCAGTGCTCTGTCTGTCACACACTGTCTTCAGTGGTCAGTGCTCTGTCACACACTGTCTTCAGTGGTCAGTGCTCTGTCACACACTGTCTTCACTGGTCAGTGCTCTGTCACACACACTGTCTTCAGTGGTCAGTGCTCTGTCACACACACTGTCTTCACTGGTCAGTGCTCTGTCTGTCACACACTGTCTTCACAGGTCAGTGCTCTGTCACACACTGTCTTCACTGGTCAGTGCTCTGTCTGTCACACACTGTCTTCAGTGGTCAGTGCTCTGTCACACACTGTCTTCACTGGTCAGTGCTCTGTCACACACTGTCTTCACTGGTCAGTGCTCTGTCACACACTGTCTTCACAGGTCAGTGCTCTGTCACACACTGTCTTCACTGGTCAGTGCTCTGTCTGTCACACACTGTCTTCACTGGTCAGTGCTCTGTCTGTCACACACTGTCTTCACTGGTCAGTGCTCTGTCACACACTGTCTTCACAGGTCAGTGCTCTGTCACACACTGTCTTCACTGGTCAGTGCTCTGTCTGTCACACACTGTCTTCACTGGTCAGTGCTCTGTCTGTCACACACTGTCTTCAGTGGTCAGTGCTCTGTCACACACTGTCTTCACTGGTCAGTGCTCTGTCTGTCACACACTGTCTTCACAGGTCAGTGCTCTGTCACACACTGTCTTCAGTGGTCAGTGCTCTGTCACACACTGTCTTCACTGGTCAGTGCTCTGTCTGTCACACACTGTCTTCACTGGTCAGTGCTCTGTCACACACACTGTCTTCACTGGTCAGTGCTCTGTCACACACTGTCTTCACAGGTCAGTGCTCTGTCTGTCACACACTGTCTTCACTGGTCAGTGCTCTGTCTGTCACACACTGTCTTCACAGGTCAGAGCTCTGTCACACACTGTCTTCACAGGTCAGAGCTCTGTCACACACTGTCTTCACTGGTCAGTGCTCTGTCACACACTGTCTTCACAGGTCAGAGCTCTGTCACACACTGTCTTCACTGGTCAGTGCTCTGTCTGTCACACACTGTCTTCACTGGTCAGAGCTCTGTCACACATTGTCTTCACTGGTCAGTGCTCTGTCTGTCACACACTGTCTTCAGTGGTCAGTGCTCTGTCTGTCACACACTGTCTTCACTGGTCAGAGCTCTGTCACACATTGTCTTCACTGGTCAGTGCTCTGTCTGTCACACACTGTCTTCAGTGGTCAGTGCTCTGTCACACACTGTCTTCACTGGTCAGTGCTCTGTCTGTCACACACTGTCTTCACAGGTCAGTGCTCTGTCTGTCACACACTGTCTTCACTGGTCAGTGCTCTGTCTGTCACACACTGTCTTCACAGGTCAGTGCTCTGTCACACACTGTCTTCACTGGTCAGTGCTCTGTCACACACTGTCTTCACTGGTCAGTGCTCTGTCACACACTGTCTTCACTGGTCAGTGCTCTGTCACACACTGTCTTCACAGGTCAGTGCTCTGTCTGTCACACACTGTCTTCACAGGTCAGAGCTCTGTCACACACTGTCTTCACTGGTCAGTGCTCTGTCACACACTGTCTTCACAGGTCAGAGCTCTGTCACACACTGTCTTCACTGGTCAGCGCTCTGTCACTCACTGTCTTCACTGGTCAGTGCTCTGTCACACACTGTCTTCACAGGTCAGTGCTCTGTCTGTCACACACTGTCTTCAGTGGTCAGTGCTCTGTCACACACTGTCTTCACTGGTCAGTGCTCTGTCACACACTGTCTTCAGGTTGTTGACAGCCATTACTAACTGTTGACATCTCTATCCTTCAGGTTGTTGACAGCTAGTACTGACTGTTGACATCTCTATCCTTCAGGTTGTTAGGGTTAGGGTACTTCAGGTTGTTAGGGTTGCCAGTACTGACTGTTGATATCTATCCTTCAGGTTGTTGACAGCTAGTACTGACTGTTGATATCTATCCTTCAGGTTGTTGACAGCTAGTACTGACTGTTGACATCTCTATCCTTCAGGTTGACAGCCATTACTGACTGTTGACATCTCTATCCTTCATGTTGTTGACAGCCATTACTGACTGTTGACATCTCTATCCTTCATGTTGTTGACAGTCATTACTGACTGTTGACATCTGTCCTTCAGGTTGTTGACCACCAGTACTGACTGTTGACATCTCTATCCTTCAGGTTGTTGACCACCAGTACTGACTGTTGACATCTCTATCCTTCAGGTTGTTGACAGCCGTTACTGACTGTTGACATCAGTATCCTTCAGGTTGTTAACAGCCAGTACTGACTGTTATCTTTCAGGTTGTTGACTTGACAGCCATTCACAAGGACAGAGCAACATCACAGTCTGTTATCTTTGGTGAGTTCTTCTGTGTTTTGGATAACTGTAAATGAAAATATCACCTGAATAAATGAAATAATCAGTTTTGATGAAGAAGTATAGATTTGTCTTTTTAAAGATAAAATACACATCTTACCTGGATTTGCCAAGACTGGTCATGGTATCATCATCATTGACAGTGACACCACTTTGTAGACTGGTCATGGTATTGTCATCATTGACAGTGACACCACTTTGTAGACTGGTCATGGTATTGTCATCATTGACAGTGACACCACTTTGTAGACTGGTCATGGTATCATCATCATTGACACAGTGACACCACTTTGTAGACTGGTCATGGTATCATCATTGACACAGTGACACCACTTTGTAGACTGGTCATGGTATTGTCATCATTGACACAGTGACACCACTTTGTAGACTGGTCATGGTATCATCATTGACAGTGACACCACTTTGTAGACTGGTCATGGTATCATTATCATTGACAGTGACACCACTTTGTAGACTGGTCATGGTATCATCATTGACAGTGACACCACTTTGAAGACAGGTCATGGTATCATCATTGACAGTGACACCACTTTGTAGACTGGTCATGGTATCATTATCATTGACAGTGACACCACTTTGTAGACTGGTCATGGTATCATCATTGACAGTGACACCCCCTGAGTAGACTTGGTCATGGCTTTCATTATATTGACAGTGACACCACTTTGTAGACTGGTCATAGTATCATTATCATTGACACAGTGACACCACTTTGTAGACTGGTAATAGTGTCATCATCATTGACAGTGACACCACTTTGTAGACTGGTCATGGTATCATTATCATTGACAGTGACACCACTTTGTAGACTGGTCATAGTATCATTATCATTGACACAGTGACACCACTTTGTAGACTGGTAATAGTGTCATCATCATTGACAGTGACACCACTTTGTAGACTGGTCATGGTATTGTCATCATTGACAGTGACACCACTTTGAAGACTGGTCATGGTATTATCATCATTGACACAGTGACACCACTTTGTAGACTGGTCATGGTATCATTATCATTGACAGTGACACCACTTTGTAGACTGGTCATGGTATCATCATCATTGACAGTGACACCACTTTGTAGACTGGTCATGGTATCATCATCATTGACAGTGACACCACTTTGCAATCAAGTGTCTTGTTTGTGTGCATGTGTGTGTGTACATGTCTGTATATGCATGTGTGTGTGTGTACATGTCTGTATGTGCATGTGTGTGTGTACATGTTTGTATGTGCATGTGTGTGTGTACATGTTTGTATGTGCATGTGTGTGTACATGTCTGTATGTGCATGTGTGTGTGTACATGTCTGTATGTGCATGTGTGTGTGTACATGTCTGTATGTGCATGTGTGTATGATGTGCTTGTGTGTAAAAGGAAAAAAGAGATGGTGTGTGCACAAGTTCACTAAAATACTGTCATTTGTGTTTGGCTGCAAATATGTCAGTTTTGTGATATGTGTGTAGTAAACAGCTACATTTGTGTGTTTGGCCAGAAATAGGTGACTTCTGTGATATGTGTGTAGTAAACAGCTACATTTGTGTGTTTGGCCAGAAATAGGTCAGTTCTGTGATATGTGTGTAGTAAACAGCTACATTTGTGTGTTTGGCCAGAAATAGGTCAGTTCTGTGATATGTGTGTAGTAAACAGCTACATTTGTGTGTTTGGCCAGAAATAGGTCAGTTCTGTGATATGTGTGTAGTAAACAGCCGCACAGAGGGCGTGTCCATTTTCAGGTGTGGATTCTCCAGTGGAGGGGCTGGACAGTGACGGCTTGCCTCCGGTCGGTCAGCACCTGACCAATGGAAGTCCTATGTACAGGTAACTGCTGTGTGACATAGTTCTGTGTACAGGTAACTGCTGTGTGGCTGTGTGACATAGTTCTATGTACAGGTAACTGCTGTGTGACATAGTTCTATGTACAGGTAACTGCTGTGTGACATAGTTCTATGTACAGGTAACTGCTGTGTGACATAGTTCTGTGTACAGGTAACTGCTGTGTGACATAGTTCTGTGTACAGGTAACTGCTGTGTGACACAGTCCTATGTACAGGTAACTGCTGTGTGACATAGTTCTGTGTACAGGTAACTGCTGTGTGACATAGTCCTATGTACAGGTAACTGCTGTGTGACATAGTCCTATGTACAGGTAACTGCTGTGTGACATAGTCCTATGTACAGGTAACTGCTGTGTGACACAGTCCTATGTACAGGTAACTGCTGTGTGACATAGTCCTATGTACAGGTAACTGCTGTGTGACATAGTTCTGTGTACAGGTAACTGCTGTGTGGCTGTGTGACATAGTTCTATGTACAGGTAACTGCTGTGTGGCTGTGTGACATAGTTCTATGTACAGGTAACTGCTGTGTGGCTGTGTGACATAGTCCTATGTACAGGTAACTGCTGTGTGACATAGTCCTATGTACAGGTAACTGCTGTGTGACATAGTCATGTGTACAGGTAACTGCTGTGTGACATAGTCCTATGTACAGGTGTGCTGTGTGACATGGCTTGCGAAATGTACATATTGCACATGACTTTTTCTCTTTGTTTTCTTTTTATCTAGAACATACCTCCAATGACGCCCACAGCATCGTCAGCATTATCACTCTCTTGTATTATGAATAAATAAATAAATAAAGTCAAACATATGATCTCATCAGTGAAGACAAACTTCTTTTCTTCTCAAGTTCTTGATGCCACATCCACCAAATCTCTCTATTTTATCATGTTAAATCTTCTTGGAACTGCAAAAAAGACTCCTCTTCCTTCTGCCTACACTTTATCTGAACTCCCCAATGTCTTCTCCTCTTTCTTTTTCAACAAAGTCCAAAATATTTGTACCATCTTAGACCAAATGTCTTTCCAACCTGCTCATCCTGATCCTCAATTCAACGGCACTCCTCTCCATTCCTTTAATCCATTGACTGAAACAGAAGTTCATGAAATCCTGAAAGAAATGACAATAAAATCCTGTGAGCTCGATCCTATACCAGCCTCAGTCTTTTCCCAGTGTGTCTCACATCTTCTCACAATCACCAATATTGTCAACTCATCCCTTCTCACTGGAACGTTTCCATCCACTTTCAAAACTGTAATCGTCCGGCCTCTTCTGAAGAAACCCAACCTTGACGCAAACATTTTGAAAAACTATCGACCAGTTTCTAATCTTCCATTCATGTCCAAACTCCTTGAAAAAGCTGCCCTGAAGCAGCTCAGCAACCACCTTTGTTTCAACAATCTCTTCCACCCACTTCAGTCTGCCTGTCGTGGAAACCATAGCACCGAAACCACTCTCCTCCACATCCTGAATAGTCTACTGTTGTGTTAGCATCTGACAGGACAAATTTCCCTTCTCACTCTTCTCGACTTGTCAGCCGCATTTGACACGATACACCCTTCAATCCTTTCCCGTCTTCATTTTACATTTGGTATCAACGGCACTGTTCTCAGCTGGTTCAAATCTTATCTCACTGATCAATTCCAGTATGTCATTGTTGATAATTTCCAGTCTGAACCCGTTAAAATCGAACATGGAGTCCCGCAGGGATCTGTTTTGGGACCAGTTCTCTTCACACTGTACATTGCTCCTCTTGCTGAAATTATGAACCGCCATAATGCCAGTCATCATTCTTATGCTGATGACGCTCAACTCCAGAAGAGTGATACACCTGAAAAATTGTCATCGTTCTTGCAAGAAACATCCGACTGCTTCCTGGACATTCAAAACTGGATGACTAAATAAGTTACAATTGAACGTGGACAAAACTGAAGCAATGATCATAGGAACTAAACAAAAACTCTTCCATCACAACTGGCACAAGCAAACTTGGCAGTACATCCATCCCTCTTTCCAGTTCAGTCAGGAAACTTGGCGTTGTCCTTGACAACACACTGTCCATGCAAAAATTTATCAGTCAAACATGTCAATCCTGCTACTGTCAATTGTGGTGCATCAGTTCCATTCGAAAATTTTTGTCTACCGACGCAACATCTAGACTTGTCGTTTCTCTCATTCTCTCTCGCCTTGACTACTGTAACTCTCTATTGTCTGGTTTGCCTGCTTCATCCATTCAGTCCCTTCAGCGCATCCAAAACTCTGCTGCCCGACTCGTCCTTAGAAAGGAAAGATCTGAGCACATCACTCCTCGTTTGCAGTATCTCCATTGGCTCCCTGTCTCACACAGAATAAAGTACAAGATCAGCACTCTATATTATAAATGTTTTCACAAATCTGTCCCTTCCTATCTTTGTGGCTGCCTTCACCTGTACACTCCATCTCGCTTTCTACGATCGGCTTCGGATCCACTCTGTTTACGTATACCCTGATTCAAAACTCCACTGTTGGCCACTGTTCTTTCTCTGTCTGTGGACCTTGCAATTGGAATGAACTACCTCTTCCACTTCGTCAGGTCTCTGCACTCAGCTCTTTCAAGTCTGGCCTTAAAAACCACCTCTTCCCAAGATAGCCTCCCTTCCCTGTCTCTTCCTTGTCTTCAGTTTCTCCAGTTTTAGAGTTATGCATGCGTGTGGATGACTGGTGTGAAAGCGCTTTGATTTGTCTCTTCACAAGATTGAGCGCTATATAAATATCATTATTATTATTATTATCATCATTCATGGGCTCAGCAGCCGAGTGGTTAAATCACTGGACTTGGAGCAACAAGGGCTGGGACTTTCCCATTCTTCCAGGTCAGTGGATGGGCAGACCTGCTAGTGCTTGAATTCCCACGGTGTGTTCATCTACACCCGTGCAGAACATCAGTAACAATGTTAACATCCTGCAATCCATGTCAGTATTCGGTTGGTTATGGAAACAAGAACACACCCAGCATTATGCCCTAGAAAACGGAGTATGGCTGCCAACAATGCAGGGTAAAAACAGTCATACGTATAGCATCACTGATATATAAACATAGCATCACTCTGCTACATACATATAGCATCACTCTGCTACATACATATAGCATCACTGATATATAAACATATCATCACTCGGCTACATACAGGTGAACATGAACTTGCAGTCCATGAACACAAGTAGCTGGTTTGTAGCTACATCACTACAGGGTGGGGAGGAGTTATCAGGGTGGATGGTGTGTTGTCAGTGTGGATGTGGTGTGTTGTCAGGGTGGATGTGGTGTGTTGTCAGGGTGGATGTGGTGTGTTGTCAGGTGTGTTATCAGGGTGGATGTGGTGTGTTGTCAGTGTGGATGTGGTGTGTTGTCAGGTGTGTTATCAGGGTGGATGTGGCGTGTTGTCAAGGTGGATGTGGTGTGTTGTCAGGGTGGATGTGGTGTGTTATCAGGGTGGATGTGGTGTGTTATCATGGTGGATGTGGTGTGTTATCAGGGTGGATGTTGTGTGTTATCAGGGTGGATGTGGCGTGTTGTCAGTGTGGATGTGGTGTGTTATCAGGGTGGATGTTGCGTGTTATCAGGGTGGATGTGGTGTGTTATCAGGGTGGATGTGGTGTGTTGTGTTATCAGGGTGGATGTGGTGTGTTGTCAGTGTGTTGTCAGGGTGGATGTGGTGTGTTATCATGGTGGATGTTGCGTGTTATCATGGTGGATGTGGTGTGTTATCAGGGTGGATGTGGTGTGTTATCAGGGTGGATGTGGTGTGTTATCATGGTGGATGTGGTGTGTTATCAGGGTGGATGTGGTGTGTTATCAGGGTGGATGTTGCGTGTTATCATGGTGGATGTGGTGTGTTATCAGGGTGGATGTAGTGTGTTATCATGGTGGAAGGTGTGTTATCAGGGTGGATGTGGTGTGTTATCAGGGTGGATGTGGTGTGTTATCAGGGTGGAAGGTGTGTTATCAGGGTGGATGGTGTGTTATCAGGGTGGATGTGGTGTGTTATCAGGGTGGATGTAGTGTGTTATCATGGTGGATGGTGTGTTATCAGGGTGGAAGGTGTGTTATCATGGTGGATGTGGTGTGTTATCAGGGTGGATGGTGTGTTATCAGATTGGATGTTGCGTGATATTAGGGTGGATGTGGTGAGGGTGGATGTGGTGTGTTATCAGGGTGGATGTTGCGTGATATCAGGGTGGATGTAGTGTGATATCAGGGTGGATGTGGTGTGTTATCAGGGTGGATGTTGCGTGATATCAGGGTGGATGTTGCGTGATATCAGGGTGGGTGTGGTGTGATATCAGGGTGGATGTAGTGTGTTATCATGGTGGATGTGGTATGTTATCAGGGTGGATGGTGTGTTATCATGGTGGATGGGTGTGGTGTGTTATCAGGGTGGATGTTGCGTGTTACAGCTACATCAACCTCCAGACGGGTGCAGTCCAGGTGGAACGCTACAGGGGTGGGGAGGACGCCTTCGTTGACCAGGTGAAGGTCCTGGGGTCAGACAGCGGTACAGCCCCCCTCAACTGTGTGTGCCTCGTCCTGCGCATAGTGGTCAGTGCTGGTCACTCTTCTGTCTGCTGTGTTGTGGTCAGTGCCGGTCACTCTTCTGTCTGCTGTTGTGGTCAGTGCTGGTCACTCTTCTGTCTGCTGTGTTGTGGTCAGTGCTGGTCACTCTTCTGTCTGCTGTGTTGTGGTCAGTGCTGGTCACTCTGTAGTGACAGGCAGTGACAGTGTGTACCTTGTAGAACAGTGTGTGTAGTGACAGACAGTGACAGTGTGTACCATGTAGAACAGTGTGTGTAGTGACAGACAGTGGCAGTGTGTACCTTGTAAAACAGTGTGTGTATTGACAGACACTGACAGTGTGTACCATGTAGAACAATGTGTGTAGTGACAGGCAGTGACAGTGTGTACCATGTAGAACAGTGTGTGTATTGACAGACAGTGACAGTGTGTACCATGTAGAACAGTGTGTGTAGTGACAGACAGTGACAGTGTGTACCATGTAGAACAGTGTGTGTAGTGACAGACACTGACAGTGATGTGTGTTTTGTCAACTTGGGCTCATTGACTGTTCACCACATGATGTCTGTTTCAGAGAAACCCCACCATTGGTGACAAGTTCTCCAGTCGTCATGGACAGAAGGGTGTCTGCAGGTAACACAGCAAAGTGTTGACACAGCATCTGGTTACAGACAGCACAGTATGGGCACAGCATCTGGTTAAAGACAGCACAGTATGGGCACAGCATCTGGTTACAGACAGCACAGTATGGGCACAGCATCTGGTTACAGACAGCACAGTATAGGTACAGCATCTGGTTAAAGACAGCACAGTATAGGCACAACATCTGGTTAAAGACAGCACAGTATAGGTACAGCATCTGGTTAAAGACAGCACAGTATGGGTACAGCATCTGGTTACAGACAGCACAGTATAGGTACAGCATCTGGTTAAAGACAGCACAGTATGGGCACAGCATCTGGTTAAAGACAGCACAGTATAGACACAGCATCTGGTTACAGACAGCACAGTATAGGTACAGCATCTGGTTAAAGACAGCACAGTATAGGTACAGCATCTGGTTAAAGACAGCACAGTATGGGTACAGCATCTGGTTGAAGACAGCACAGTATGGGCACAGCATCTGGTTAAAGACAGCACAGTATGGGTACAGCATCTGGTTAAAGACAGCACAGTATGGGCACAGCATCTGGTTAAAGACAGCACAGTATGGGCACAGCATCTGGTTACAGACAGCACAGTATGGGCACAGCATCTGGTTACAGACAGCACAGTATGGGCACAGCATCTGGTTAAAGACAGCACAGTATGGGTACAGCATCTGGTTGAAGACAGCACAGTATGGGCACAGCATCTGGTTAAAGACAGCACAGTATGGGTACAGCATCTGGTTAAAGACAGCACAGTATGGGCACAGCATCTGGTTAAAGACAGCATCTGGTTACAGACAGCACAGTATGGGCACAGCATCTGGTTAAAGACAGCACAGTATGGGTACAGCATCTGGTTGAAGACAGCACAGTATGGGCACAGCATCTGGTTGAAGACAGCACAGTATAGGCACAGCATCTGGTTACAGACAGCACAGTATGGGCACAGCATCTGGTTGAAGACAGCACAGTATGGGCACAGCATCTGGTTAAAGACAGCACAGTATGGGCACAGCATCTGGTTAAAGACAGCATCTGGTTGAAGACAGCACAGTATAGGCACAACATCTGGTTAAAGACAGCACAGTATAGGCACAACATCTGGTTACAGACAGCACAGTATAGGCACAACATCTGGTTACAGACAGCACAGTATAGGCACAACATCTGGTTAAAGACAGCACAGTATAGGCACAGCATCTGGTTACAGACAGCACAGTATAGGCACAACATCTGGTTACAGACAGCACAGTATAGGCACAGCATCTGCTGGTAAATGATAGAATAGTATGGAAACATCATCTGCTGGTTAAAGTGTTGGACCTTCCGTCTTGGGTTCAAATCCTGATTGGAGCACCTGATAAATTAAGGGTGGAGGTTTTTGGTCAGATATATATATTGAACAGCAAAGCAGTGGTGTTGGTGTGGTTGCTGTCAACACCATTGAAGTTGTGGCCCTTTGTCAGTCTCTCCATGTTGTCTGTCTGTCTCTCTCTCTCTGCCTCACCCAGTTTTCTGTCATACTGGATACATAGATAAATGGTGTGTATTTTCCCTCTGCTAACGAATGTTACTGGTACTGAGTTTTCTGTTGGTGAAATGACATGCTCATGAGTCACTTTGATGTATCTGAACACTGAAACTGATATGTGTGTGTGTGTGTGGTGTGTGTGTGGTGTGTGTGTGTGATGTTGTGTGTGTGGTGTGTGAGTGTGGTGTGTGTGTGTGATGTTGTGTGTGTGGTGTGTGTGTGGTGTGTGTGTGGTGTGTGTGTGATGTGGTGTGTGTGATGTGGTGTGTGTTGTGTGTGTGTTGTGGTGTGTGTGATGTTGTGTGGTGTGTGTGTGTGGTGTGTGTGATGTGGTGTGTGTGATGTGATGTGGTGTGTGTGATGTGTGTGTGTGCAGCATGCTGTGGCCCCAGGAGAACATGCCATTCACAGAGAGCGGCATGGTGCCTGACATCTGCTTCAATCCTCATGGCTTTCCCTCCAGGATGACCATTGGTCAGTGTTCTCTGTGTGTGTGTGTGTGTACAGGGTGTGTGGGTGTGTATACAGGGGGTGTGTGTGTGTATACAGGGGGGGGGGTGTGTACAGGGTGTGTGGGTGTACAGGGTGTGTGTGTGTACAGGGTGTGTGGGTGTGTATACAGGGGGTGTGTGTGTGTATACAGGGGGTGTGTGTGTACAGGGTGTGTGGGTGTACAGGGTGTGTGTGTGTGTGTGTGTACAGGGTGTGTGTGTGTACAGGGTATGTGTGTGTGTGTGTACATGGTGTGTATGTGTGTAGGGTGTGTGTGTGTGCAGGGTGTGTGTGTGTACAGTGTGTATTGTACAGTGGCATGGTGTGTGTACAGTGTGTGTTGTACAGTAGTATGGTATGTGTACAGTGTGTGTTGTACAGTAGTATGGTGTGTGTACAGTGGTACAGTGTGTTGTACAGTGTGTATTGTACAGTGGTACAGTGTGTTGTACAGTGGTATGGTGTGTGTACAGTGGTATGGTGTGTTGTACAGTGTGTATTGTACAGTGGTACAGTGTGTTGTACAGTGGTATGGTGTGTGTACAGTGGTACAGTGTGTTGTACAGTGGTACGGTGTGTGTACAGTGGTACAGTGTGTTGTACAGTGGTATGGTGTGTGTACAGTGGTATGGTGTGTTGTACAGTGGTATGGTGTGTGTACAGTGGTACAGTGTGTGTACAGTGGTATGGTGTGTTGTACAGTGGTATGGTGTGTTGTACAGTGGTATGGTGTGTGTACAGTGGTACGGTGTGTGTACAGTGTGTGGTGTACAGTGGTACGGTGTGTGTACAGTGTGTGGTGTACAGTGGTATGGTGTGTTGTACAGTGGTACGGTGTGTGTACAGTGGTATGGTGTGTGTACAGTGGTGGTGTACAGTGGTACGGTGTGTGTACAGTGGTACGGTGTGTGTACAGTGGTATGGTGTGTTGTACAGTGTGTGGTGTACAGTGGTACGGTGTGTGTACAGTGGTACGGTGTGTGTACAGTGGTATGGTGTGTGTACAGTGGTACGGTGTGTGTACAGTGGTACGGTGTGTGTACAGTGGTATGGTGTGTGTACAGTGTGTGGTGTACAGTGGTATGGTGTGTGTACAGTGTGTGTGTACAGTGGTATGGTGTGTGTACAGTGTGTGTTGTACAGTGGTATGGTGTGTGTACAGTGGTATGGTGTGTGTACAGTGTGTGGTGTACAGTGGTACGGTGTGTGTACAGTGGTACGGTGTGTGTACAGTGTGTGGTGTACAGTGGTACGGTGTGTGTACAGTGGTACGGTGTGTGTACAGTGGTATGGTGTGTGTACAGTGGTACGGTGTGTGTACAGTGTGTGGTGTACAGTGGTACGGTGTGTGTACAGTGGCATGGTGTGTGTACAGTGGTACGGTGTGTGTACAGTGTGTGGTGTAAGTGGTACGGTGTGTGTACAGTGGTATGGTGTGTGTACAGTGTGTGGTGTAAGTGGTACGGTGTGTGTACAGTGGTATGGTGTGTGTACAGTGGTGGTGTACAGTGGTATGGTGTGTGTACAGTGGTATGGTGTGTGTACAGTGTGTGTTGTACAGTGGTACGGTGTGTGTACAGTGGTACGGTGTGTGTACAGTGGTACGGTGTGTGTACAGTGTGTGGTGTACAGTGGTACGGTGTGTGTACAGTGGTACGGTGTGTGTACAGTGTGTGGTGTACAGTGGTACGGTGTGTGTACAGTGGTATGGTGTGTGTACAGTGTGTGGTGTAAGTGGTACGGTGTGTGTACAGTGGTACGGTGTGTGTACAGTGGTACGGTGTGTGTACAGTGTGTGGTGTACAGTGGTATGGTGTGTGTACAGTGTGTGGTGTACAGTGGTACGATGTGTGTACAGTGGTATGGTGTGTGTACAGTGTGTTGTGTACAGTGGTACGGTGTGTGTACAGTGTGTGGTGTACAGTGGCATGGTGTGTGTACAGTGTGTGTGTGTACAGTGGTATGGTGTGTGTACAGTGTGTGGTGTACAGTGGTACGGTGTGTGTACAGTGGTATGGTGTGTGTACAGTGGTATGGTGTGTGTACAGTGTGTGGTGTACAGTGGTACGGTGTGTGTACAGTGGTACGGTGTGTGTACAGTGGTATGGTGTGTGTACAGTGTGTGTTGTACAGTGGTACGGTGTGTGTACAGTGGTACGGTGTGTGTACAGTGTGTGGTGTACAGTGGTACGGTGTGTGTACAGTGGTATGGTGTGTGTACAGTGGTATGGTGTGTGTACAGTGTGTGTTGTACAGTGGTACGGTGTGTGTACAGTGGTACGGTGTGTGTACAGTGTGTGGTGTACAGTGGTATGGTGTGTGTACAGTGGTACGGTGTGTGTACAGTGTGTGTGTACAGTGGTATGGTGTGTGTACGGTGGTACGGTGTGTGTACAGTGTGTGTGTACAGTGGTATGGTGTGTGTACAGTGTGTGTTGTACAGTGGTACGGTGTGTTGTACAGTGTGTGTTGTACAGTGGTACGGTGTGTGTACAGTGTGTGTGTACAGTGGTATGGTGTGTGTACAGTGTGTGTTGTACAGTGGTATGGTGTGTGTACAGTGTGTGTTGTACAGTGGTACGGTGTGTTGTACAGTGGTATGGTGTGTGTACAGTGTGTGTTGTACAGTGGTACGGTGTGTTGTACAGTGGTACGGTGTGTGTACAGTGTGTGTTGTACAGTCGTACGGTGTGTGTACAGTGGTACGGTGTGTGTACAGTGTGTGTGTACAGTGGTATGGTGTGTGTACAGTGTGTGTGTACAGTGGTATGGTGTGTGTACAGTGGTACGGTGTGTGTACAGTGTGTGTGTACAGTGGTATGGTGTGTGTACGGTGGTACGGTGTGTGTACAGTGTGTGTGTACAGTGGTACGGTGTGTGTACAGTGTGTGTGTACAGTGGTACGGTGTGTGTACAGTGTGTGTTGTACAGTGGTACGGTGTGTTGTACAGTGGTACGGTGTGTGTACAGGCATGATGATAGAGAGCATGGCGGGCAAGTCCGGAGCGCTGCATGGAATGTTTCACGACGCGACGCCCTTCACCTTCTCTGAGGAACAGCCGGCCATCACTTACTTCGGGGACCTGCTGCGGGCAGGTGAGGGTCGACCTGTCGCTACCTGTGTCATGTGGACTGTGTCACTACCTGTGTCATGTGGACTGTGCTGTTGTTACCTGTGTCATGTGGACTCTGCTGTTGTTACCTGTGTCATGTGGACTGTGTTGTTACGTTACCTGTGTCATGTGGACTGTGCTGTTGTTAAGTTGTTACCTGTGTCATGTGGACTGTGTTGTTGTTACCTGTGTCATGTGGACTGTGTTGTTGTTATGTTGTTACCTGTGTCATGTGGACTGTGGTGTTGTTATGTTGTTACCTGTGTCATGTGGACTGTGTTGTAGTTATGTTGTTACCTGTGTCATGTGGACTGTGCTGTTGTTACGTTGTTACATGTGTTATGTGGACTGTGCTGTTGTTACGTTGTTACATGTGTTATGTGGACTGTGCTGTTGTTACGTTGTTACCTGTGTCATGTGGACTGTGCTGTTGTTACCTGTGTCATGTGGACTGTGCTGTTGTTACGTTGTTACCTGTGTCATGTGGACTGTGCTGTTACGTTGTTACCTGTGTCATGTGGACTGTGCTGTTGTTACCTGTGTCATGTGGACTGTGCTGTTGTTACCTGTATCATGTGGACTGTGTTGTTGTTATGTTGTTACCTGTGTCATGTCAACTGTGCTGTTGTTATGTTGTTACCTGTGTCATGTGGACTGTGCTGTTGTTACCTGTGTCATGTGTGCTGTTGTTACCTGTGCCATGTGGACTGTGTTGTTCTTACGTTGTTACCTGTGTCATGTGGACTGTGCTGTTGTTACCTGTATCATGTGGACTGTGCTGTTGTTACCTGTGTCATGTGGACTGTGTTGTTACCTGTGTCATGTGGACTGTGCTGTTGTTACCTGTGTCATGTGGACTGTGTTGTTCTTACATTGTTACCTGTGTCATGTGGACTGTGCTGTTGTTACGTTGTTACCTGTGTCATGTGGACTGTGCTGTTGTTACCAGTGTCATGTGGACTGTGCTGTTGTTACCTGTGTCATGTGGACTGTGCTGTTGTTACCTGTGTCATGTGGACTGTGCTGTTGTTACCTGTGTCATGTGGACTGTGCTGTTGTTACCTGTGTCATGTGTGCTGTTGTTACCTGTGTCATGTGGACTGTGTTGTTCTTACATTGTTACCTGTGTCATGTGGACTGTGCTGTTATCTGTGTCATGTGGACTGTGACTGTGCTGTTACCTGTGTCATATGGACTGTGCTGTTGTTACCTGTGTCATATGGACTGTGTTGTTGTTACCTGTGTCATATGGACTGTGTTGTTGTTACCTGTGTCATGTGGACTGTGCTGTTACCTGTGTCGTATGGACTGTGCTGTTGTTACCTGTGTCATGTGGACTGTGCTGTTGTTACCTGTGTCATGTGTGCTGTTGTTAGCTGTGTCATGTGGACTGTGTGTGGTTACAGCTGGTTAGTAGGGAGTGTACATGTGGTTACAGCTGGTTAGTAGGGAGTGTACATGTGGTTGTAGCGGGTTACAGTGAATGTACATGTGGTTACAGCTGGTTACAGTGAGTGTACATGTGGTTACAGCTGGTTACAGTGAGTGTACATGTGGTTGTAGCAGGTTACAGTGAGTGTACATATGGTTACGGCAGGTTACAGTAAGTGTACATATGGTTACAGCTGGTTACAGTGAGTGTACATGTGGTTGCAGCTGGTTACAACGATCTAGGCACAGAGACGATGTACTGTGGGGAGACAGGCACAGAGTTGGAGGCTCGAATCTTCATGGGTGTGGTGTACTACCAGCGACTGCGTCACATGGTCTCCGACAAGTTTCAGGTCAGACACACCGCCCCTGTCTGTCTGTCTGTCCGGGTCTTCCTTCACCATGTCTGTGTGTGTGTTTGTTTGTTTTTGACAGGAAAGATTGTCAGATTTCCTCTTTGTTTTTTGACAGGAAAGATTGTCAGATTTCCTCTTTGTTTTTTGACAGGAAAGATTGTCTGTCAGATTTCCTCTTTGTGTTTTTTTGCCAGGAAAGATTGTCTGTCAGATTTCCTCTTTGTTTTTTGACAGGAAAGATTGTCTGTCACATTTCGGAATTCCTCATTCTTTGTTTTTTGACAGGAAAGATTGTCTGTCAGATTTCCACATTCTTTGTTTTTTGACAGGAAAGATTGTCTGTCAGATTTCCTCTGTTTTTTGACAGGAAAGATTGTCTGTCAGATTTCCTCTTTGTTTTTTGACAGGAAAGATTGTCTGTCAGATTTCCTCTTTGGTTGTTTTTTGACAGGAAAGATTGTCTGTCAGATTTCCTCTTTATTTGTTTTTTGACAGGAAAGATTGTCTGTCAGATTTCCTCTTTGTTTTTTGACAGGAAAGATTGTCTGTCAGATTTCCTCTTTGTTTTTTGACAGGAAAGATTGTCTGTCAGATTTCCTCTTTATTTGTTTTTTGACAGGAAAGATTGTCTGTCAGATTTCCTCTTTGTTTTTTTGACAGGAAAGATTGTCTGTCAGATTTCCTCTTTGTTTTTTGACAGGAAAGATTGTCTGTCAGATTTCCTCTTTGTTTTTTGACAGGAAAGATTGTCTGTCAGATTTCCTCTTTATTTGTTTTTTGACAGGAAAGATTGTCTGTCAGATTTCCTCTTTGTTTTTTGACAGGAAAGATTGTCTGTCAGATTTCCTCTTTGTTTTTGACAGGAAAAATTGTCTGTCAGATTTCCTCTTTATTTGTTTTTTGACAGGAAAGATTGTCTGTCAGATTTCCTCTTTGTTTTTGACAGGAAAAATTGTCTGTCAGATTTCCTCATTCTTTGTTTTTTGACCGGAAAGATTGTCTGTCAGATTTCCTCTTTGTTTTTGACAGGAAAAATTGTCTGTCAGATTTCTTCATTCTTTGTTTTTTGACCGGAAAGATTGTCTGTCAGATTTCCTCTTTGGTTGTTTTTTGACAGGAAAGATTGTCTGTCAGATTTCCTCTTTATTTGTTTTTTGACAGGAAAGATTGTCTGTCAGATTTCCTCTTTGTTTTTTTGACAGGAAAGATTGTCTGTCAGATTTCCTCTTTGTTTTTTGACAGGAAAGATTGTCTGTCAGATTTCCTCTTTGTTTTTTGACAGGAAAGATTGTCTGTCAGATTTCCTCTTTATTTGTTTTTTGACAGGAAAGATTGTCTGTTAGATTTCCTCTTTGTTTTTTTGACAGGAAAGATTGTCTGTCAGATTTCCTCTTTGTTTTTTGACAGGAAAGATTGTCTGTCAGATTTCCTCTTTGTTTTTTGACAGGAAAGATTGTCTGTCAGATTTCCTCTTTATTTGTTTTTTGACAGGAAAGATTGTCTGTCAGATTTCCTCTTTGTTTTTTGACAGGAAAGATTGTCTGTCAGATTTCCTCTTTGTTTTTTGACAGGAAAGATTGTCTGTCAGATTTCCTCTTTATTTGTTTTTTGACAGGAAAGATTGTCTGTCAGATTTCCTCTTTGTTTTTTGACAGGAAAGATTGTCTGTCAGATTTCCTCTTTGTTTTTGACAGGAAAAATTGTCTGTCAGATTTCCTCTTTATTTGTTTTTTGACAGGAAAGATTGTCTGTCAGATTTCCTCTTTGTTTTTGACAGGAAAAATTGTCTGTCAGATTTCCTCATTCTTTGTTTTTTGACCGGAAAGATTGTCTGTCAGATTTCCTCTTTGTTTGTTTTTTGACAGGAAAGATTGTCTGTCACATTTCGGAATTCCTCATTCTTTGTTTTTTGACAGGAAAGGTTGTCTGTCAGATTTCCTCTTTGTTTTTTTGACAGGAAAGATTGTCTGTCAGATTTCCTCTTTGTTTTTGACAGGAAAAATTGTCTGTCAGATTTCCTCATTCTTTGTTTTTTGACAGGAAAGATTGTCTGTCAGATTTCCTCTTTATTTGTTTTTTGACAGGAAAGATTGTCTGTCACATTTCGGAATTCCTCATTCTTTGTTTTTTGACAGGAAAGGTTGTCTGTCAGATTTCCTCTTTGTTTTTGACAGGAAAAATTGTCTGTCAGATTTCCTCATTCTTTGTTTTTTGACAGGAAACATTGTCTGTCAGATTTCAGAATTCCTCATTCTTTGTTTTTTGACAGGAAAGGTTGTCTGTCAGATTTCCTCTTTGTTTTTGACAGGAAAGATTGTCAGATTTCCTCATTCTTTGTTTTTTTACAGGAAAGATTGTCTGTCAGATTTCCTCATTCTTTGTTTTTTGACAGGAAAGATTGTCTGTCAGATTTCCTCATTCTTTGTTTTTTGACAGGAAAGATTGTCTGTCAGATTTCCTCTGTGTTTTTGACAGGAAAGATTGTCTGTCAGATTTCCTCTTTGTTTTTGACAGGAAAAATTGTCTGTCAGATTTCCTCATTCTTTGTTTTTTGACAGGAAAGATTGTCTGTCAGATTTCCTCTTTATTTGTTTTTTGACAGGAAAGATTGTCTGTCACATTTCGGAATTCCTCATTCTTTGTTTTTTGACAGGAAAGGTTGTCTGTCAGATTTCCTCTTTGTTTTTGACAGGAAAAATTGTCTGTCAGATTTCCTCATTCTTTGTTTTTTGACAGGAAAGATTGTCTGTCAGATTTCGGAATTCCTCATTCTTTGTTTTTTGACAGGAAAGGTTGTCTGTCAGATTTCCTCTTTGTTTTTGACAGGAAAGATTGTCAGATTTCCTCATTCTTTGTTTTTTTACAGGAAAGATTGTCTGTCAGATTTCCTCATTCTTTGTTTTTTGACAGGAAAGATTGTCTGTCAGATTTCCTCATTCTTTGTTTTTTGACAGGAAAGATTGTCTGTCAGATTTCCTCTTTATTTGTTTTTTGACAGGAAAGATTGTCTGTCAGATTTCCTCATTCTTTGTTTTTTGACAGGAAAGATTGTCTGTCAGATTTCCTCTGTGTTTTTGACAGGAAAGATTGTCTGTCAGATTTCCTCTTTGTTTTTTTACAGGAAAGATTGTCTGTCAGATTTCCTCATTCTTTGTTTTTTGACAGGAAAGATTGTCTGTCAGATTTCCTCATTCTTTGTTTTTTGACAGGAAAGATTGTCTGTCAGATTTCCTCTGTGTTTTTGACAGGAAAGATTGTCTGTCAGATTTCCTCTTTGTTTTTTTACAGGAAAGATTGTCTGTCAGATTTTCTCTTTGTTTCATCTTCTTTGTTTTCTCCTCCGTCACACTGTTTTGTGCTGCCACTGCTGATTGTCTCCCCTGGCAAACACATTCTGTCAGTGTCACGGTTCTCTGTGTGTGGAGATGTTTAATTTCTGTTCCACCTGCCTGTCTGCCACTCCCTCCCCCCCCTCCCCCAAACCCTGTAAACCCTCTTCTCCATCCCCACTTCCCCCCCCCCCTCCCCCTTGTCACCTGGCTCCCTTCCCTTGTGTCCCATGCCGTGAGGGTTGTGTCCCATGCCGTGAGGGTTGTGTCCCATGCAGTGAGGGTTGTGTCTCATGCCGTGAGGGTTGTGTCCCATGCCGTGAGGGTTGTGTCCCATGCCGTGAGGGTGGTTGTGTCTCATGCCGTGAGGGTTGTGTCCCATGCCGTGAGGGTTGTGTCCCATGCCGTGAGGGTTGTGTCCCATACTGTGAGGGTTGTGTCCCATGCAGTGAGGGTTGTGTCTCATGCCGTGAGGGTTGTGTCCCATGGTTGTGTCCCATGCCGTGAGGGTTGTGTCCCATGGTTGTGTCCCATGCCGTGAGGGTTGTGTCCCATGGTTGTGTCCCATGCCGTGAGGGTTGTGTCCCATGCCGTGAGGGTTGTGTCCCATGGTTGTGTCCCATGCCGTGAGGGTTGTGTCCCATGGTTGTGTCCCATGCTGTGAGGGTTGTGTCCCATGCTGAAGGTGTGAGGGTTGTGTCAGGTTCGAACCACGGGCCCAGTGGACCCCCTGACGCAGCAGCCAGTTCAGGGTCGGAAGAGGATGGGGGGCATACGCTTCGGGGAGATGGAGCGTGACGCCCTTATCTCGCATGGAACCAGCTTCCTCCTGCATGACCGACTCTTCCACAACTCGGACAGGTGTCTGGTGAGTGGGGGGACAGGTGTTTATGTGGTGACAGGTGTGTGGGGACAGAGGTGTCGTGACAGGTGTGGTGACAGTGGTGTCGTGACAGGTGTGTGTGTGGTGACAGGTGTGTGGGGACAGGTGTGTGTGTGGTGACAGGTGTGTGGGGACAGGTGTGTGGTGACAGTGGTGTGGTGACAGGTGTGTGTGTGGTGACAGGTGTGTGTGGGGACAGGTGTGTGGGGACAGGTGTGTGTGTGGTGACAGGTGTGTGGGGACAGGTGTGTGTGTGGGGACAGGTGTGTGTGGTGACAGGTGTGTGTGTGGTGACAGGTGTGGGGGGACAGGTGTGTGTGTGGTGACAGGTGTGTGGGGACAGGTGTGTGTGTGGTGACAGGTGTGGGGGGACAGGTGTGTGTGGGGACAGGTGTGGGGGGACAGGTGTGTGGTGACAGGTGTGTGGGGACAGGTGTGTGTGGTGACAGGTGTGTGGTGACAGGTGTGTGTGTGGGGACAGGTGTGGGGGGGACAGGTGTGTGGGGGGGACAGGTGTGTGGTGACAGGTGTGTGGTGACAGGTGTGTGGGGACAGGTGTGTGTGGGGGACAGGTGTGTGTGGGGGACAGGTGTGTGGTGACAGGTGTGGGGGACAGGTGTGTGGGGGACAGGTGTGGGGGGGGGACAGGTGTGTGGTGACAGGTGTGGGGGACAGGTGTGTGGGGGACAGGTGTGGGGGACAGGTGTGAGGGACAGGTGTGTGTGTGGGGACAGGTGTGTGGTGACAGTGGTGTCGTGACAGGTGTGTGTGTGTGGACAGGTGTGTGGGGGGACAGGTGTGGGGGACAGGTGTGTGGTGACAGGTGTGGGGGACAGGTGTGGGGGGACAGGTGTGTGGTGACAGGTGTGGGGGACAGGTGTGGGGGGACAGGTGTGGGGGACAGGTGTGGGGGGACAGGTGTGTGGTCACAGGTGTGTGTGTGGTGGCAGGTGTGTGTGTGGTCACAGGTGTGTGTGTGGTGGCAGGTGTGGGGTGACAGGTGTGTGGAGGGACAGGTGTGGGGTGACAGGTGTGTGTGTGGTCACAGGTGTGTGTGTGGTGGCAGGTGTCGGGTGACAGGTGTGTGGGGTCACAGGTGTGTGTGGTGGCAGGTGTGTGGGGTGACAGGTGTGTGGTCACAGGTGTGTGTGTGGTCACAGGTGTGTGTGTGGTGGCAGGTGTGGGGTGACAGGTGTGTGGGGTGACAGGTGTGTGTGTGGTCACAGGTGTGTGTGTGTGTGATGGCAGGTGTGTGTGTGGTCACAGGTGTGTGTGTGGTGGCAGGTGTGTGTGTGTGGTCACAGGTGTATGTAGGGGGACAGGTGTGTGTGTGTGGATAGGTGTGTGTGTGGTGTGTTGGGACAGGTGAGTGTTGGGACAGGTGTGTGTGTGGTGAGTGTTGGGACAGGTGAGTGTTGGGACAGGTGTGTGTGTGGTGAGTTTTGGGACAGATGTGTGTGTGGTGAGTGTTGGGACAGGTGTGTGTGTGGTGAGTTTTGGGACAGATGTGTGTGTGGTGAGTGTTGGGACAGGTGTGTGTGTGGTGAGTGTTGGGACAGGTGAGTGTTGGGACAGGTGTGTGTGTGGTGAGTGTTGGGACAGGTGTGTGTGTGGTGAGTGTTGGGACAGGTGAGTGTTGGGACAGGTGTGTGTGTGGTGAGTGTTGGGACAGGTGAGTGTTGGGACAGGTGTGTGTGTGGTGAGGGTGGGGACAGGTGAGTGTTGGGACAGGTGTGTGTGTGGTGAGGGTGGGGACAGGTGAGTGTTGGGACAGGTGTGTGTGTGGTGAGTGTTGGGACAGGTGAGTGTTGGGACAGGTGTGTGTGTGGTGAGTGTTGGGACAGGTGAGTGTTGGGACAGGTGTGTGTGTGGTGAGTGTTGGGACAGGTGTGTGTGTGGTGAGTGTTGGGACAGGTGAGTGTTGGGACAGGTGTGTGTGTAGTGAGTGTTGGGACAGGTGAGTGTTGGGACAGGTGTGTGTGTAGTGAGTGTTGGGACAGGTGTGTGTGGTGAGTGTTGGGACAGGTGTGTGTGGTGAGTGTTGGGACAGGTGTGTGTGTGGTGAGTGTTGGGACAGGTGTGTGTGGTGAGTGTTGGGACAGGTGAGTGTTGGGACAGGTGTGTGTGTAGTGAGTGTTGGGACAGGTGTGTGTGTGGTGAGTGTTGGGACAGGTGAGTGTGTGGTGAGTGTTGGGACAGGTGAGTGTGTGGTGTGTGTTGGGACAGGTGTGTGTGTGGTGAGTGTTGGGACAGGTGAGTGTGTGGTGTGTGTTGGGACAGGTGTGTGTGTGGTGAGTGTTGGGACAGGTGAGTGTGTGGTGTGTGTTGGGACAGGAGTGTGTGTGGTGAGTGTTGGGACAGGTGAGTGTTGGGACAGGTGTGTGTGTGTAGTGAGTGTTGGGACAGGTGTGTGTGTGGTGAGTGTTGGGACAGGTGAGTGTTGGGACAGATGTGTGTGCGGTGTGGGTGGGGACAGGTGTGTGGGGACAGATTGTGTAGTAGTAGGGGGACAGGTGTGTGATGACAGGTGTATGGTGAATGTGGTGACAGGTGTCATGACAGGTGTCTGGTGAATGTGGTGACAGGTGTCATAACAGGTGTCTGGTAATTGTGGTGACAGGTGTCTGGTGATTGTGGTGACAGGTGTATGGTGAATGTGGTGACAGGTGTCTGGTGATTGTGGTGACAGGTTTCATGACCATGTGTCCATTAAAAAATAAAACCATAAATCCAAAAATAAAGTGGTAAATGCATGGTGCGGTGATGGTGTGTGTGGCAGAGCTACATCTGCAAGCAGTGCGGCAGTCTCCTGTCGACCACCAAGGACAAGCCCCCACCCAACACAGCTGCCGCCTCTTTTGAAGCCAAACGCAAATGGAGGTGTATGACCTGTGGTCGGTCAGACACGGTCTCCACCATCGCAGTGCCCTATGTCCTGAAATACCTCCTGGTCGAACTGGCCGTCATGGGCATCAAGGTCAAGCTGGACACCAAGTGAAAGTTGAAGGTCAGGCATTGGGCTGGGCCTCTTATCCAGTGACACCACCGAGGTCAAGGTAACATTGTGAAGCCGACACTGTTGGACAAGACAATCAGTGTCAGACCAGTGGCAATGTCAAGGTCATTCCTCAGTGGAGAGGGGTCACACCAAGGTCGTGTTTCAGGGTCAGAGAGCTTTGTTTCTCCCATCATGCCTGTGATACGTTTGTCAGTTGTGAAGATCTTTCACACGCATTTCTTCACTGCTGCCCTTCATCCTCAGTTCCTCAAAGACAGTGTGAGGTGAGAGGTTACTGAGGACATGACTCACTGTCAACACATCACACACACACACACATCACACACACACACACACACACACACACACACACGCTGTTTGACAGTGAGAGGTTATTGAGGACATGACTCACTGTCAACACATCACACACACACCCGACAATGACTCACTGTCAACACATCACACACACACACTATGGTTTGACAGTGTGAGATGAGAGGTTACTGAGGACATGACTCACTGTCAACACACACACACACACACACACACACACACACACACACACATGCTATGGTTTCTTTGACTGCTTGAATGATTGACTGAATTAGTTTCTGTGTGTTTGAACGATATGTTGATTGAATGATTGACTGAATTAGTTTCTGTGTGTTTGAACGATATGTTGATTGAATGATTGACTGAATTAGTTTCTGTGTGTTTGAACGATATGTTGATGGAAGGTGTGTGGTGTGTAGTTTTTCCATGAATGACACAGTGCGTGCCAATAAATGGTGTGTTGCGTCAACGCACCAACCCTGTCATGGCTGGTGGTTTGGTCACTGTGCTGATGATGATGAAGGAAGAGCAAACTGTTCAGCTCTGTGCGTGTGTGTCTGCATCTCTATCTGCGTGTGAGTCTGTGTGTGTGTGCCTCTGCGTGTGTGTCTGCATCTCTATCTGCGTGTGAGTCTGCGTGTGTGTCTGCATCTCTATCTGCGTGTGAGTCTGTGTGTGTGTGCCTCTGTGTGTGTGTCTGCATCTCTATCTGCGTGTGAGTCTGTGTGTGTGTGCCTCTGCGTGTGTGTCTGCATCTCTATCTGCGTGTGAGTCTGTGTGTGTGTGCCTCTGCGTGTGTGTCTGCATCTCTATCTGCGTGTGAGTCTGTGTGTGTGTGCCTCTGCGTGTGTGTCTGCATCTCTATCTGCGTGTGAGTCTGTGTGTGTATGTGCCTGCGAGTTTGTTTGTGTGTATGCATTTAAGAAATGTATAATAATAATAATAACAATTTATATTTATGTTGCCCACTATCCAGAAATCTGCTCTATGTGTTTTACAAAACACTTTAGTTAACATGAAACATTACATCAATGTTATGTACACACACCAAAAAGTGACTACACACACACACACACACACACACACACACACACACAATGCATACAAATGTGTTATCATACATATGTACACGGCAGCTGCCCAACACACATACCTACACACAAATACATACATGCACAGACGCACGCACACACACAGCCACACAGATATGTGCGCATACACACACACGCTTGCACACACACACACACACACACACATGCGCACATACATGCGTGCACAATCAAACATATACATGCATACGTATGTGTAAACATACATATGTATACACACATAGTCAAGCACACTACACACAAAGAAGTGGACCTGCCACAACTAAACTGACTGCTGAGGAAAGAGGTGAGTTTTGAAACCAGATCTGAAAGAGACGAGGGAGTCAGGATGACGGAGGCTATCAAGGAGCTTGTTCCACATTTTTGGCGATTGAAAAGAATAGAAAAGAATCTGTGTCTGTAGGTCTTACTTCTGACGTGAGGTATGCTGAGAAGTCGACTATCAGAGGAAGAACGGAGCTGACAAGACGGAGTATAGATATGGAGGAGTTCAGAAAGATACTTAGGGCCAGATCCGTTGACTGCAGAAAAGGCTGAAGTGAGAGAGACTCTGACACACTGACAGGGAACCAGACCATGACAGGACTGAAGTGACAGACACTGACACACTGACAGGGAACCACACCATGACAGGACTGAAGTGACAGACACTGACACACTGACAGGGAACCAGACCATGACAGGACTGAAGTGACAGACACTGACACACTGACAGGGAACCAGACCATGACAGGACTGAAGTGACAGACACTGACAGGGAACCAGACCATGACAGGACTGAAGTGACAGACACTGACACACTGACAGGGAACCAGACCATGACAGGACTGAAGTGACAGACACTGACACACTGACAGGGAACCAGACCATGACAGGACTGAAGTGACAGACACTGACACACTGACAGGGAACCAGACCATGACAGGACTGAAGTGACAGACACTGACACACTGACAGGGAACCAGACCATGACAGGACTGAAGTGACAGACACTGACACACTGACAGGGAACCAGACCATGACAGGACTGAAGTGACAGACACTGACACACTGACAGGGAACCAGACCATGACAGGACTGAAGTCACTGACACACTGACAGGGAACCAGACCATGACAGGACTGAAGTGACAGACACTGACACACTGACAGGGAACCAGACCATGACAGGACTGAAGTGACAGACACTGACACACTGACAGGGAACCAGACCATGACAGGACTGAAGTGACAGACACTGACACACTGACAGGGAACCAGACCATGACAGGACTGAAGTGACAGACACTGACACACTGACAGGGAACCAGACCATGACAGGACTGAAGTCACTGACACACTGACAGGGAACCAGACCATGACAGGACTGAAGTGACAGACACTGACACACTGACAGGGAACCAGACCATGACAGGACTGAAGTGACAGACACTGACACACTGACAGGGAACCAGACCATGACAGGACTGAAGTGACAGACACTGACACACTGACAGGGAACCAGACCATGACAGGACTGAAGTCACTGACACACTGACAGGGAACCAGACCATGACAGGACTGAAGTGACAGACACTGACACACTGACAGGGAACCAGACCATGACAGGACTGAAGTGACAGACACTGACACACTGACAGGGAACCAGACCATGACAGGACTGAAGTGACAGACACTGACACACTGACAGGGAACCAGACCATGACAGGACTGAAGTGACAGACACTGACACACTGACAGGGAACCAGACCATGACAGGACTGAAGTCACTGACACACTGACAGGGAACCAGACCATGACAGGACTGAAGTGACAGACACTGACACACTGACAGGGAACCAGACCATGACAGGACTGAAGTGACAGACACTGACACACTGACAGGGAACCAGACCATGACAGGACTGAAGTGACAGACACTGACACACTGACAGGGAACCAGACCATGACAGGACTGAAGTGACAGACACTGACACACTGACAGGGAACCACACGATGACAGGACTGAAGTGACAGACACTGACACACTGACAGGGAACCACACGATGACAGGACTGAAGTCACTGACACACTGACAGGGAACCAGACGATGACAGGACTGAAGTGACAGACACTGACACACTGACAGGGAACCAGACCATGACAGGACTGAAGTGACAGACACTGACAGGGAACCAGACGATGACAGGACTGAAGTGACAGACACTGACACACTGACAGGGAACCAGACGATGACAGGACTGAAGTGACAGACACTGACACACTGACAGGGAACCAGACCATGACAGGACTGAAGTCACTGACACACTGACAGGGAACCAGACCATGACAGGACTGAAGTGACAGACACTGACACACTGACAGGGAACCAGACCATGACAGGACTGAAGTGACAGACACTGACACACTGACAGGGAACCAGACCATGACAGGACTGAAGTGACAGACACTGACACACTGACAGGGAACCAGACCATGACAGGACTGAAGTGACAGACACTGACACACTGACAGGGAACCACACGATGACAGGACTGAAGTGACAGACACTGACACACTGACAGGGAACCACACGATGACAGGACTGAAGTCACTGACACACTGACAGGGAACCAGACGATGACAGGACTGAAGTGACAGACACTGACACACTGACAGGGAACCAGACCATGACAGGACTGAAGTGACAGACACTGACACACTGACAGGGAACCAGACCATGACAGGACTGAAGTGACAGACACTGACACACTGACAGGGAACCAGACGATGACAGGACTGAAGTGACAGACACTGACACACTGACAGGGAACCAGACCATGACAGGACTGAAGTGACAGACACTGACAGGGTACCAGACTATGACAGGACTGAAGTCACTGACACACTGACAGGGAACCAGACGATGACAGGACTGAAGTGACAGACACTGCCACACTGACAGGGAACCAGACGATGACAGGACTGAAGTGACAGACACTGACACACTGACAGGGAACCAGACGATGACAGGACTGAAGTGACAGACACTGACACACTGACAGGGAACCAGACGATGACAGGACTGAAGTGACAGACACTGACACACTGACAGGGAACCAGACGATGACAGGACTGAAGTGACAGACACTGACACACTGACAGGGAAAACACGCTGTCAGGCTCAGTGCATTGCCGTACAGGAAACTGTTGCTTTATTATCTCAGCCTTTGATCAGCCGCTGTTACGACCGCTACATGTTTTCTTTTGTTTCTCTAATTGTCGCCAAACTCTGCAGCAAATTCTTCATCCACAGACCGGGCCGCTCGGTTCTGGCTGCCCCCCTGAAAAATGAAATAACTATATATATATATATATATTTGTGTGTGTGTGTGTGTGTGTTGGTTTATTCATGAATTTAAAAAAGAAATTGTGCTTTCTTGTTCTGATTTTTTACTTATGTGCGTGTACTTTCTGAACTTCCAATGACATTTCAAAGTATAATAGTAAACTCCACTCATATGACGCATGTTCTCACATTGACATCCACATGTAACACACAATCACATATATACATACTTGTACAACACACACACACACACACACACGCACACACCAGTTTGTCCTGTATAGGGATTCTCTGTTCCACCAGCCAGTGGTACAGAGAGGACAGAGCACCAGAGTTGATGTCCTTCAGCTGCTGAGAGCCGGGCTGCTCGGTTGTCTCCCCTGAGTCCTGACTGCCGTCTGCCCAGAAACAGTGTGACGTCATTAGGCCTGACGATGGTAATAGCTTAGATCTGTGAGCCAAATATGTGTTTTTGGTCAAACCAAGACAGATTCTTATCACAACAAGTGCACGGTGTCTGTGTGTGTGTGTGTGTGTGATGTCCAGTAGTGCAGTGATCGTAGTGCTGGTTGATCAAAACGACATGGTTCGCTACAAATTCTAAATCACACATATTAATAATGATATTTATCGATTTGCCTTTGAATTCTTTTCTGCTTGTAAATTAAGCAAAAGTCATTCAACAACACATACTTTACTATGACCCACTAGTGCAGACTCTGGCAGGGAGTCGGATTCCTGTCCTGTGCAAACTACTACCCACCTATGCGGAGAAAACGAAAGTAGCTACAGCCAATAACCTCCCGGAAGTAGGTTACCTCCCCTCTGTATGCCTGACTAGCGCCCTCTTTTTCCGGCAGCCATCTTGACTCCTGATCCTGTGCTCTTCATACGGCTAAGTTTTTTTGTATTTTCTCTCTGTCTATCGATTCTTTGACACTCGTGCTTTGTGGCTGATGAAGACTTCTAACAGGTCACAAACTTGTTTTGCTCGTTTGGGCAATCTTCTAACACGTCACAAACTTTGCTCGTTTGGACAGTCGAGCTAAAATTAAGGTGCAGTCACAGTCATTAGGGCCTGCTACCTCAGGCTCTCTGAACACCATGTACAGGTACAGGCACAGTATTTGGGGCAGAAATGAAGCCTTGCGGCCTTTCCACGCCTCCTCCACTCCGTCCGGTCCACCCCAGACCACTACCACCTCCTCGGGTGTCATCTCTGGGTTTGTTTACCCACACAAAGGTCAGTTGTGCTGTTTCCTTTTTTGACTCAATCGATGACTGAGTGTGCGTTCCCAATGGGAAACCAACAGGGACATACATCCGCCGCTGTGCACACTCGATCCAATATGTTTTTCGTCAGTGAAGGCGGCCGAACAACGTATCCACGCCCCCCACGTGGCATGCCCTGACCGTCTCGCATCCAGTGGTGACTGTGGTGAGTCGGGATGTCCTCCCTCTAGGTAGGGAGGAAGGTGGACCACTAGGGGACACACGCCCATACGTGTGCAGCCTCCCCTTGTCCCCAACATCGAATTCAAAGGAGGCAACTTCCGCTTCGGCACCCCTGCCAGTGACTGCCACGATTACCTCCCTTGCGCCTGCACCGCCCCTTGCCCACAGAGCAGGTGCAAGCACAGCCCATTGAACTAAGGCAGCGCTAGTTTCTTCTGCCCCACCACCGGACTCTGCTGTTACCCAGACTAATATCGGCACTTCCACGTCGGAGTACTTCTTTATAACTCGATCCTGCCACTCGGCAGTGCTCGGGCCGATCTTGTCTATCCCTTTATCCATCAACACAAAATCTGACGGTTGGTCCTCTCGCAGGGGCTATTCGCGATTTTGGACCGACGTTCAGCTACAGGGGGACGCACATCCCACGGCAAGCCGACGGACTTGCCCCCACCCCTCAATATTCGTCCACGACGTCCGTAACACTGGCTCACGGCGCCGTTATGCCACGTGCCCCGACCGTTTCGCGTCCGATGGCGACCGATTCGACCTGTGTGCTCGCTCAATCAGTAGCGTGAGCAGCACTGACTTGAAGTTGTGTACCTTGAGTTGTGAATGGAGAGAGTTACCACTCTTTACTATTTGTTAATCATTTCATCTCCTGGCCTCATTGTTTGTTAATTTTCATATATATATAGATATAGATATATAAACGGAAATGTCCGACATGTACAACACCAACGTTGGCTGCAGACCTTGACTGTTGAGGTTGGAGATGACGGTGACGATGGTGGGGGTGGTGTGGGGGTCGGTGGTGTGGGTGTCGTTGCTGCGGGCCCCCCGACAGGCCGTGACGCGGAACCAGCCCCCACAGCCCTTGGTGACCCACCAGTGTGTGGCGTTGTGGCCATAGTGCTGGTACACCCTCACTGCGCCGCCCTGCCTCACCTCCATGCGACACCTGCCACGTCATGCAGCGCTGTTAGGGTGCAGGCAATGTGGTACACGTGATAACAGTGGTGTTAGGGTGCAGGCTATGTGGTACACGTGATAACAGTGGTGTTAGGGTGCAGGCTATGTGGTACACGTGATGCAGTGGTGTTAGGGTGCAGGCTATGTGGTACACGTGATAACAATAATAACAACAACCACATTAATAATAACAAAGAGACCCCAGTGAGTCTTTTAAAATGACTCAGCCCTGTAAAAGTGTTGTTTGTGTAGGTGTGTTGTTGGGGGGGGGGGGGGGGGGGGTTCGTATTATTGCCTTCAAATATACATCGCTTCTGTCAATGTTAAAGCACAGCAGCAAAATGTTCCACCTTAATGAAATTAAAATGTGTTTTGTAATTTTCAAATATATATAAAGTACAATTCTATAAAATAAACAGAATTTAAAACAAGAATTCCAAAAGGATTTTTTCCGACTGCAATCATTGTCCTCACACACGGCAAATCATGCTGAATCCAGCAACTAGAATAACCTGCCTTTCATCCGGGTTCCCGACTCGACAGTTGAATCAAAAGAAAAAACAAAAAAAGTCCAGTGGCGGTTTTCGAAAAGGTGATCAATGTTGATGGCCTGGAGAATGGTGATTAATGTTGATGGACCGGAGAAAGGTGATTAATGTTGATGGACTGGACTGGAGAAAGGTGATTAATGTTGATGGACTGGACTGGAGAAAGGTGATTAATGTTGATGGCCTGGAGACAGTTGATTAATGTTGGTGGACTGGAGAAAGGTGATTAATGTTGATGGAGAAAGGTGATTGATGTTGATGGACTGGAGAAAGGTCATTAATGTTGATGGACTGGAGAAAGGTCATTGATGTTGATGGCCTGGAGACAGGTGATTAATGTTGATGGACTGGACTGGAGAAAGGTGATTAATGCTGATGGACTGGAGAAAGGTCATTAATGTTGGTGGACTAGACTGGAGAAAGGTGATTAATGTTGATGGACTGGAGAAAGGTGATTAATGTTGATGGACTGGACTGGAGAAAGGTGATTAATGTTGGTGGACTGGAGAAAGGTGATTAATGTTGATGGACTGGACTGGAGAAAGGTCATTAATGTTGATGGACTGGACTGGAGAAAGGTGATTAATGTTGGTGGACTGGACTGGAGAAAGGTGATTAATGTTGGTGGACTGGAGAAAGGTCATTAATGTTGATGGACTGGACTGGAGAAAGGTGATTAATGTTGGTGGACTGGAGAAAGGTGATTAATGTTGATGGACTGGACTGGAGAAAGGTGATTAATGTTGGTGGACTGGAGAAAGGTGATTAATGTTGGTGGCCTGGAGAAAGGTTATTAATGTTGGTGGACTGGAGAAAGGTGATTAATGTTGATGGACTGGACTGGAGAAAGGTGATTAATGTTGGTGGACTGGAGAAAGGTGATTAATGTTGATGGACTGGACTGAAGAAAGGTGATTAATGTTGATGGACTGGACTGGAGAAAGGTGATTAATGTTGGTGGACTGGAGAAAGGTGATTAATGTTGATGGACTGGACTGGAGAAAGGTGATCAATGTTGGTGGACTGGAGAAAGGTGATTAATGTTGATGGACTGGACTGGAGAAAGGTGATTAATGTTGATGGACTGGACTGGAGAAAGGTGATCAATGTTGATGGACTGGAGAAAGGTGATTAATGTTGATGGACTGGACTGGAGAAAGGTGATTAATGATTAATGTTGATGGCCTGACTAACACAGACAGACAGACAGACAGACTGACTAACACAGACGGACTGACCAGTAGAAGGTCCGTCCCCGGGACATGTCCTGCTGCACGGCAGTGATGGAGAAGTCTGGGGGGAGGGGCAGGGAGGAGGTGACCACCCGCTGAGCAAAGTCCGGCCTGGACCTCAGCTCTGCCTCGTACACCTCGCAGTCCTCTGTCACGTCACAGTGTGTCATGTGTCACACCAACACCTCGCAGTCCTCTGTCACGTCACAGTGTGTCATGTGTCACACCAACACCTCACAGTCCTCTGTCACGTCACAGTGTGTCATGTGTCACACCAACACCTCGCAGTCCTCTGTCACGTCACAGTGTGTCATGTGTCACACCAACACCTCACAGTCCTCTGTCACGTCACAGTGTGTCATGTGTCACACCTCAGTCCTCTGTCACGTCACAGTGTGTCATGTGTCACACCAACACCTCGCAGTCCTCTGTCACGTCACAGTGTGTCATGTGTCACACCAACACCTCACAGTCCTCTGTCACGTCACAGTGTGTCATGTGTCACACCTCAGTCCTCTGTCACGTCACAGTGTGTCATGTGTCACACCAACACCTCGCAG
This sequence comes from Babylonia areolata, assembly GCF_041734735.1. Lineage (NCBI taxonomy): Eukaryota > Metazoa > Mollusca > Gastropoda > Neogastropoda > Buccinidae > Babylonia > Babylonia areolata. The sequence continues at coordinate 1,168,469 of NC_134894.1, read as the reverse complement.
TCCTCTGTCACGTCACAGCGTGTCATGTGTCACACCAACATCTCACAGTCCTCTGTCACGTCACAGTGTGTCATGTGTCACACCTCAGTCCTCTGTCACGTCACGTTGTGTCATGTGTCACACCAACACCTCACAGTCCTCTGTCACGTCACGTTGTGTCATGTGTCACACCAACACCTCACAGTCCTCTGTCACGTCACAGTGTGTCATGTGTCACACCAACACCTCAGTCCTCTGTCACGTCACAGAGGGTGTGTCATGTGTCACACCAACACCAATCCTCTGTCACGTAATGTGTCACTACTTCACAGTTGTGTGTAATACAGTGTGGTGTGGGTAAAAGACACAACAGTGCTGTGTGGAGAGGTGTCACAGTGGTGATGAGCACAGCGGGACTGTCAGACCTGGTGACAGCACACCCTGCACACAGCGGGACTGTCAGACCTGGTGACAGCACACCCTGCACACCCTGCACACCCTGCACACCACGGGACTGTCAGACCTGGTGACAGCACACCCTGCACACCACGGGGCTGTCAGACCTGGTGACAGCACACCCTGCACACCACGGGACTGTCAGACCTGGTGACAGCACACCCTGCACACCCTGCACACAGCGGGACTGTCAGACCTGGTGACAGCACACCCTGCACACCCTGCACACAGCGGGACTGTCAGACCTGGTGACAGCACACCCTGCACACCACGGGACTGTCAGACCTGGTGACAGCACACCCTGCACACAGCGGGACTGTCAGACCTGGTGACAGCACACCCTGCACACCCTGCACACCACGGGACTGTCAGACCTGGTGACAGCACACCCTGCACACCACGGGACTGTCAGACCTGGTGACAGCACACCCTGCACACCCTGCACACAGCGGGACTGTCAGACCTGGTGACAGCACACCCTGCACACCACGGGACTGTCAGACCTGGTGACAGCACACCCTGCACACCCTGCACACAGCGGGACTGTCAGACCTGGTGACAGCACACCCTGCACACAGCGGGACTGTCAGACCTGGTGACAGCACACCCTGCACACAGCGGGACTGTCAGACCTGGTGACAGCACACCCTGCACACAGCGGGACTGTCAGACCTGGTGACAGCACACCCTGCACACCACGGGACTGTCAGACCTGGTGACAGCACACCCTGCACACCCTGCACACAGCGGGACTGTCAGACCTGGTGACAGCACACCCTGCACACAGCGGGACTGTCAGACCTGGTGACAGCACACCCTGCACACAGCGGGACTGTCAGACCTGGTGACAGCACACCCTGCACACAGCGGGACTGTCAGACCTGGTGACAGCACACCCTGCACACCACGGGACTGTCAGACCTGGTGACAGCACACCCTGCACACCCTGCACACAGCGGGACTGTCAGACCTGGTGACAGCACACCCTGCACACAGCGGGACTGTCAGACCTGGTGACAGCACACCCTGCACACCCTGCACACAGCGGGACTGTCAGACCTGGTGACAGCACACCCTGCACACCCTGCACACAGCGGGACTGTCAGACCTGGTGACAGCACACCCTGCACACCACGGGACTGTCAGACCTGGTGACAGCACACCCTGCACACAGCGGGACTGTCAGACCTGGTGACAGCACACCCTGCACACCACGGGACTGTCAGACCTGGTGACAGCACACCCTGCACACAGCGGGACTGTCAGACCTGGTGACAGCACACCCTGCACACAGCGGGACTGTCAGACCTGGTGACAGCACACCCTGCACACCCTGCACACCACGGGACTGTCAGACCTGGTGACAGCACACCCTGCACACCACGGGACTGTCAGACCTGGTGACAGCACACCCTGCACACAGCGGGACTGTCAGACCTGGTGACAGCACACCCTGCACACAGCGGGACTGTCAGACCTGGTGACAGCACACCCTGCACACCACGGGACTGTCAGACCTGGTGACAGCACACCCTGCACACCACGGGACTGTCAGACCTGGTGACAGCACACCCTGCACACAGCGGGACTGTCAGACCTGGTGACAGCACACCCTGCACACCCTGCACACCACGGGACTGTCAGACCTGGTGACAGCACACCCTGCACACCACGGGACTGTCAGACCTGGTGACAGCACACCCTGCACACCCTGCACACAGCGGGACTGTCAGACCTGGTGACAGCACACCCTGCACACCACGGGACTGTCAGACCTGGTGACAGCACACCCTGCACACCCTGCACACAGCGGGACTGTCAGACCTGGTGACAGCACACCCTGCACACAGCGGGACTGTCAGACCTGGTGACAGCACACCCTGCACACAGCGGGACTGTCAGACCTGGTGACAGCACACCCTGCACACAGCGGGACTGTCAGACCTGGTGACAGCACACCCTGCACACCACGGGACTGTCAGACCTGGTGACAGCACACCCTGCACACCCTGCACACAGCGGGACTGTCAGACCTGGTGACAGCACACCCTGCACACAGCGGGACTGTCAGACCTGGTGACAGCACACCCTGCACACAGCGGGACTGTCAGACCTGGTGACAGCACACCCTGCACACAGCGGGACTGTCAGACCTGGTGACAGCACACCCTGCACACCACGGGACTGTCAGACCTGGTGACAGCACACCCTGCACACCCTGCACACAGCGGGACTGTCAGACCTGGTGACAGCACACCCTGCACACAGCGGGACTGTCAGACCTGGTGACAGCACACCCTGCACACAGCGGGACTGTCAGACCTGGTGACAGCACACCCTGCACACCACGGGACTGTCAGACCTGGTGACAGCACACCCTGCACACCACGGGACTGTCAGACCTGGTGACAGCACACCCTGCACACCCTGCACACAGCGGGACTGTCAGACCTGGTGACAGCACACCCTGCACACCCTGCACACAGCGGGACTGTCAGACCTGGTGACAGCACACCCCTGCACACCACGGGACTGTCAGACCTGGTGACAGCACACCCTGCACACAGCGGGACTGTCAGACCTGGTGACAGCCACACCCTGCACACCACGGGGACTGTCAGACCTGGTGACAGCACACCCCTGCACACAGCGGGACTGTCAGACCTGGTGACAGGACACCCTGCACACAGCGGGACTGTCAGACCTGGTGACAGCACACCCTGCACACCCTGCACACCACGGGACTGTCAGACCTGGTGACAGCACACCCTGCACACCACGGGACTGTCAGACCTGGTGACAGCACACCCTGCACACAGCGGGACTGTCAGACCTGGTGACAGCACACCCTGCACACAGCGGGACTGTCAGACCTGGTGACAGCACACCCTGCACACCACGGGACTGTCAGACCTGGTGACAGCACACCCTGCACACCACGGGACTGTCAGACCTGGTGACAGCACACCCTGCACACAGCGGGACTGTCAGGACCTGGTGACAGCACACCCTGCACACCCTGCACACCACGGGACTGTCAGACCTGGTGACAGCACACCCTGCACACCACGGGACTGTCAGACCTGGTGACAGCACACCCTGCACACCCTGCACACAGCGGGACTGTCAGACCTGGTGACAGCACACCATGCACACCACGGGACTGTCAGACCTGGTGACAGCACACCCTGCACACCCTGCACACAGCGGGACTGGTCAGACCTGGTGACAGCACAGCCCTGCACACCACGGGAACTGTCAGACCTGGTGACAGCACACCCTGCACACCCTGCACACAGCGGGACTGTCAGACCTGGTGACAGCACACCCTGCACACCACGTGACTGTCAGCACCTGGTGACAGCACACCCTGCACACAGCGGGGACTGTCAGACCTGGGTGACAGCACACCCTGCACACCCTGCACACAGCGGGACTGTCAGACCTGGTGACAGCACACCCTGCACACCACGGGACTGTCAGACCTGGTGACAGCACACCCTGCACACCACGGGACTGTCAGACCTGGTGACAGCACACCCTGCACACAGCGGGACTGTCAGACCTGGTGACAGCACACCCTGCACACCCTGCACACCACTGGACTGTCAGACCTGGTGACAGCACACCCTGCACACCACGGGACTGTCAGACCTGGTGACAGCACACCCTGCACACCCTGCACACAGCGGGACTGTCAGACCTGGTGACAGCACACCCTGCACACCACGGGACTGTCAGACCTGGTGACAGCACACCCTGCACACAGCGGGACTGTCAGACCTGGTGACAGCACACCCTGCACACCCTGCACACAGCGGGACTGTCAGACCTGGTGACAGCACACCCTGCACACCACGGGACTGTCAGACCTGGTGACAGCACACCCTGCACACCACGGGACTGTCAGACCTGGTGACAGCACACCCTGCACACAGCGGGACTGTCAGACCTGGTGACAGCACACCCTGCACACAGCGGGACTGTCAGACCTGGTGACAGCACACCCTGCACACCTGCACACAGCGGGACTGTCAGACCTGGTGACAGCACACCCTGCACACCCTGCACACAGCGGACTGTCAGACCTGGTGACAGCACACCCTGCACACCACGGGACTGTCAGACCTGGTGACAGCACACCCTGCACACAGCGGGACTGTCAGACCTGGTGACAGCACACCCTGCACACCATGGGACTGTCAGACCTGGTGACAGCACACCCTGCACACCCACGGGACTGTCAGACCTGGTGACAGCACACCCTGCACACAGCGGGACTGTCAGCCCTGGTGACAGCACACCCTGCACACCCTGCCACCACGGGGCTGTCAGACCTGGTGACAGCACACCCTGCACACCACGGGACTGTCAGACCTGGTGACAGCACACCCTGCACACAGCGGGACTGTCAGACCTGGTGACAGCACACCCTGCACACCCTGCACACAGCGGGACTGTCAGACCTGGTGACAGCACACCCTGCACACCACGGGACTGTCAGACCTGGTGACAGCACACCCTGCACACAGCGGGACTGTCAGACCTGGTGACAGCACACCCTGCACACAGCGGGACTGTCAGACTTGGTGACAGCACACCCTGCACACCCTGCACACCACGGGACTGTCAGACCTGGTGACAGCACACCCTGCACACCCTGCACACCACGGGGCTGTCAGACCTGGTGACTGCACACCACGGGACTGTCAGACCTGGTGACAGCACACCCTGCACACCCTGCACACCACGGGACTGTCAGACCTGGTGACAGCACAACCCTGCACACCCTGCACACCACGGGACTGTCAGACCTGGTGACAGCACACCCTGCACACCCTGCACACCATGGGACTGTCAGACCTGGTGACAGCACACCCTGCACACCATGGGACTGTCAGACCTGGTGACAGCACACCCTGCACACCCTGCACACCACGGGACTGTCAGACCTGGTGACAGCACACCCTGCACACCATGGGACTGTCAGACCTGGTGACAGCACACCCTGCACACCACGGGACTGTCAGACCTGGTGACAGCACACCCTGCACACCATGGGACTGTCAGACCTGGTGACAGCACACCCTGCACACCACGGGACTGTCAGACCTGGTGACAGCACACCCTGCACACCCTGCACACAGCGGGACTGTCAGACCTGGTGACAGCACACCCTGCACACCACGGGACTGTCAGACCTGGTGACAGCACACCCTGCACACCACGGGACTGTCAGACCTGGTGACAGCACACCCTGCACACCACGGGACTGTCAGACCTGGTGACAGCACACCCTGCACACCCTGCACACCACGGGACTGTCAGACCTGGTGACAGCACACCCTGCACAAAGCGGGACTGTCAGACCTGGTGACAGCACACCCTGCACACCTGCACACAGCGGGACTGTCAGACCTGGTGACAGCACACCCTGCACACCCTGCACACCCACGGGACTGTCAGACCTGGTGACAGCACACCCTGCACACCACGGGACTGTCAGACCTGGTGACAGCACACCTGCACACCACGGGACTGTCAGACCTGGTGACAGCACACCCTGCACACAGCGGGACTGTCAGACCTGGTGACAGCACACCCTGCACACAGCGGGACTGTCAGACCTGGTGACAGCACACCCTGCACACCACGGGACTGTCAGACCTGGTGACAGCACACCCTGCACACAGCGGGACTGTCAGACCTGGTGACAGCACACCCTGCACACAGCGGGACTGTCAGACCTGGTGACAGCACACCCTGCACACCCTGCACACCACGGGACTGTCAGACCTGGTGACAGCACACCCTGCACACCACGGGACTGTCAGACCTGGTGACAGCACACCCTGCACACCACGGGACTGTCAGACCTGGTGACAGCACACCCTGCACACAGCGGGACTGTCAGACCTGGTGACAGCACACCCTGCACACACGGGACTGTCGACCTGTTGACAGCAACCCTGCACACACGGGACTGTCAGACCTGGTGACAGCCACACCCCTCCCGCACACCACGGGGACCCCCCTGTCCGGATCCTGGTGACAGCACAACCCTGCACACACACGGGACTGTCTGACCTGGGTGAAAGCACACCCTGCACACAGCGGACTGTCAGACCTGGTGACAGCACACCCTGCACACCACGGGACTGTCAGACCTGGTGACAGCACACCCTGCACACCACGGGACTGTCAGACCTGGTGACAGCACACCCTGCACACCACGGGACTGTCAGACCTGGTGACAGCACACCCTGCACACCACGGGACTGTCAGACCTGGTGACAGCACCCACACCCCTGCACACAGCGGGACTGTCAGACCTGGTGACAGCACACCCTGCACACCAGCGGACTGTCAGACCTGGTGACAGCACACCCTGCACACCACGGGGACTGTCAGACCTGGTGACAGCACACCCTGCACACCACGGGACTGTCAGACCTGGTGACAGCACACCCTGCACACCCTGCACACCACGGGACTGTCAGACCTGGTGACAGCACACCCTGCACACAGCGGGACTGTCAGACCTGGTGACAGCACACCCTGCACACAGCGGGACTGTCAGACCTGGTGACAGCACACCCTGCACACCACGGGACTGTCAGACCTGGTGACAGCACACCCTGCACACAGCGGGACTGTCAGACCTGGTGACAGCACACCCTGCACACAGCGGGACTGTCAGACCTGGTGACAGCACACCCTGCACACCCTGCACACCACGGGACTGTCAGACCTGGTGACAGCACACCCTGCACACCCTGCACACCACGGGGCTGTCAGACCTGGTGACTGCACACCACGGGACTGTCAGACCTGGTGACAGCACACCCTGCACACCCTGCACACCACGGGACTGTCAGACCTGGTGACAGCACACCCTGCACACCCTGCACACCACGGGACTGTCAGACCTGGTGACAGCACACCCTGCACACCCTGCACACCATGGGACTGTCAGACCTGGTGACAGCACACCCTGCACACCATGGGACTGTCAGACCTGGTGACAGCACACCCTGCACACCCTGCACACCACGGGACTGTCAGACCTGGTGACAGCACACCCTGCACACCATGGGACTGTCAGACCTGGTGACAGCACACCCTGCACACCACGGGACTGTGAGACCTGGTGACAGCACACCCTGCACACCACGGGACTGTCAGACCTGGTGACAGCACACCCTGCACACAGCGGGACTGTCAGACCTGGTGACAGCACACCCTGCACACCCTGCACACAGCGGGACTGTCAGACCTGGTGACAGCACACCCTGCACACCCTGCACACCACGGGACTGTCAGACCTGGTGACAGCACACCCTGCACACCACGGGACTGTCAGACCTGGTGACAGCACACCCTGCACACCACGGGACTGTCAGACCTGGTGACAGCACACCCTGCACACCCTGCACACAGCGGGACTGTCAGACCTGGTGACAGCACACCCTGCACACCCTGCACACAGCGGGACTGTCAGACCTGGTGACAGCACACCCTGCACACCACGGGACTGTCAGACCTGGTGACAGCACACCCTGCACACCACGGGACTGTCAGACCTGGTGACAGCACACCCTGCACACCCTGCACACAGCGGGACTGTCAGACCTGGTGACAGCACACCCTGCACACCCTGCACACAGCGGGACTGTCAGACCTGGTGACAGCACACCCTGCACACCACGGGACTGTCAGACCTGGTGACAGCACACCCTGCACACAGCGGGACTGTCAGACCTGGTGACAGCACACCCTGCACACCCTGCACACAGCGGGACTGTCAGACCTGGTGACAGCACACCCTGCACACCCTGCACACAGCGGGACTGTCAGACCTGGTGACAGCACACCCTGCACACCCTGCACACCACGGGACTGTCAGACCTGGTGACAGCACACCCTGCACACCACTGGACTGACAGACCTGGTGACAGCACACCCTGCACACCCTGCACACCACAGGACTGTCAGACCTGGTGACAGCACACCCTGCACACCACGGGACTGTCAGACCTGGTGACAGCACACCCTGCACACCACGGGACTGTCAGACCTGGTGACAGCACACCCTGCACACAGCGGGACTGTCAGACCTGGTGACAGCACACCCTGCACACCACGGGACTGTCAGACCTGGTGACAGCACACCCTGCACACCACGGACTGTCAGACCTGGTGACAGCACACCCTGCACACCACGGGACTGTCAGACCTGGTGACAGCACACCCTGCACACCACGGGACTGTCAGACCTGGTGACAGCACACCCTGCACACAGCGGGACTGTCAGACCTGGTGACAGCACACCCTGCACACCACGGGACTGTCAGACCTGGTGACAGCACACCCTGCACACCACGGGACTGTCAGACCTGGTGACAGCACACCCTGCACACCACGGGACTGTCAGACCTGGTGACAGCACACCCTGCACACCACGGGACTGTCAGACCTGGTGACAGCACACCCTGCACACAGCGGGACTGTCAGACCTGGTGACAGCACACCCTGCACACAGCGGGACTGTCAGACCTGGTGACAGCACACCCTGCACACCACGGGACTGTCAGACCTGGTGACAGCACACCCTGCACACCACGGGACTGTCAGACCTGGTGACAGCACACCCTGCACACCCTGCACACCACGGGACTGTCAGACCTGGTGACAGCACACCCTGCACACAGCGGGACTGTCAGACCTGGTGACAGCACACCCTGCACACAGCGGGACTGTCAGACCTGGTGACAGCACACCCTGCACACCACGGGACTGTCAGACCTGGTGACAGCACACCCTGCACACAGCGGGACTGTCAGACCTGGTGACAGCACACCCTGCACACAGCGGGACTGTCAGACCTGGTGACAGCACACCCTGCACACCCTGCACACCACGGGACTGTCAGACCTGGTGACAGCACACCCTGCACACCCTGCACACCACGGGGCTGTCAGACCTGGTGACTGCACACCACGGGACTGTCAGACCTGGTGACAGCACACCCTGCACACCCTGCACACCACGGGACTGTCAGACCTGGTGACAGCACACCCTGCACACCCTGCACACCACGGGACTGTCAGACCTGGTGACAGCACACCCTGCACACCCTGCACACCATGGGACTGTCAGACCTGGTGACAGCACACCCTGCACACCATGGGACTGTCAGACCTGGTGACAGCACACCCTGCACACCCTGCACACCACGGGACTGTCAGACCTGGTGACAGCACACCCTGCACACCATGGGACTGTCAGACCTGGTGACAGCACACCCTGCACACCACGGGACTGTGAGACCTGGTGACAGCACACCCTGCACACCACGGGACTGTCAGACCTGGTGACAGCACACCCTGCACACAGCGGGACTGTCAGACCTGGTGACAGCACACCCTGCACACCCTGCACACAGCGGGACTGTCAGACCTGGTGACAGCACACCCTGCACACCCTGCACACCACGGGACTGTCAGACCTGGTGACAGCACACCCTGCACACCACGGGACTGTCAGACCTGGTGACAGCACACCCTGCACACCACGGGACTGTCAGACCTGGTGACAGCACACCCTGCACACCCTGCACACAGCGGGACTGTCAGACCTGGTGACAGCACACCCTGCACACCCTGCACACAGCGGGACTGTCAGACCTGGTGACAGCACACCCTGCACACCACGGGACTGTCAGACCTGGTGACAGCACACCCTGCACACCACGGGACTGTCAGACCTGGTGACAGCACACCCTGCACACCCTGCACACAGCGGGACTGTCAGACCTGGTGACAGCACACCCTGCACACCCTGCACACAGCGGGACTGTCAGACCTGGTGACAGCACACCCTGCACACCACGGGACTGTCAGACCTGGTGACAGCACACCCTGCACACAGCGGGACTGTCAGACCTGGTGACAGCACACCCTGCACACCCTGCACACAGCGGGACTGTCAGACCTGGTGACAGCACACCCTGCACACCCTGCACACAGCGGGACTGTCAGACCTGGTGACAGCACACCCTGCACACCCTGCACACCACGGGACTGTCAGACCTGGTGACAGCACACCCTGCACACCACTGGACTGACAGACCTGGTGACAGCACACCCTGCACACCCTGCACACCACGGGACTGTCAGACCTGGTGACAGCACACCCTGCACACAGCGGGACTGTCAGACCTGGTGACAGCACACCCTGCACACCACGGGGCTGTCAGACCTGAAAGGCGGTCAGGGAGTGACCGCACACTGTCTCCCTGTGACAGCACACCCTGCACACAGCGGGACTGACAGACCTGGTGACAGCACACCCTGCACACCCTGCACACAGCGGGACTGTCAGACCTGGTGACAGCACACCCTGCACACCCTGCACACAGCGGGACTGTCAGACCTGGTGACAGCACACCCTGCACACCACGGGACTGTCAGACCTGGTGACAGCACACCCTGCACACCCTGCACACAGCGGGACTGACAGACCTGGTGACAGCACACCCTGCACACAGCGGGACTGTCAGACCTGGTGACAGCACACCCTGCACACCACCCCAGACATCAAACGGCGTGTCTGTCATCGTGCAGCATCTTCCACACCATCAAGAACAGGCTGAGGCAGCAGGGCCACCTGGCCTGGTTATTACTGACCTCACCCCACACCTGTCCTTCAGTGACCCCACAGGTCACTGTGCTGACCTGACCCCACACCTGTCCTTCAGTGACCCCACAGGTCACTGTGCTAACCTGACCCCACACCTTCCTTCAGTGACCCCACAGGTCACTGACCTGACCCCACACCTTCCTTCAGTGACCCCACAGGTCACTTGCTGACCTGACCCCACACTTATCCTTCAGTGACCCCACAGGTCACTGTGCTGGCCTGACCCCAGACTTGTCCTTCAGTGACCCCACAGGTCACTGTGCTGGCCTGACCCCAGACTTGTCCTTCAGTGACCCCACAGGTCACTGTGCTGACCTGACCCCACACTTGTCCTTCAGTGACCCCACAGGTCACTGTGCTGACCTGATCCCATACCTGTCCTTCAGTGACCCCACAGGGTCAGAGAGCGGGCAGGAGGTCCAGGGGTGGAGGGGACAGACACAGAACCAGACATATCACTACAGTGTTCCACAGAACACACTGCTTTCACAGCCAGGCTTTGACACATTACCCACAGCCCTGGAGGGATCTGGTGACATTGCTACAGTGTTCCACAGAACACACTGCTTTCACAGCCAGGCTTTGACACATTACCCACAGCCCTGGAGGGATCTGGTGACATTGCTACAGTGTTCCACAGAACACACTGCTTTCACAGCCAGGCTTTGACACATTACCTACAGCCCTGGGGGGATCTGGTGACATATTGCTACAGTGTTCCACAGAACACTTCACAGCCAGGCTTTGACACATTACCCACAGCCCTGGAGGGATCTGGTGACATATTGCTACAGTGTTCCACAGAACACTTCACAGCCAGGCTTTGACACATTACCTACAGCCCTGGGGGGATCTGGTGACATATTGCTACAGTGTTCCACAGAACACTTCACAGCCAGGCTTTGACACATTACCCACAGCCCTGGAGGGATCTGGTGACATATCGCTACAGTGTTCCACAGAACACAGCGCTGTCACAGCAAGGCTTTGACACATTACCCACAGCCCTGGAGGGATCTGGTGAACAACTGTTGTTGGCGGCACCCAGTGAGTCTTCAGAGTAAAGGGAGAGGAGGAGGAGGAGGGGGGAAAGGAGGAGGAGGAGGAGGACAGGTGTGTGGCTGAGTGAAGTGACGATGTCCACAGAAAATATGTATTTCCATGTTTCCATCTTCCTTTTCTTATCTCAAGGCCTGGCTAAGCGCGTTGGGTTACGCTGCTGGTCAGGCATCTGCTTGGCAGATGTGGTGTAGCGTATATGGATTTGTCCGAACGCAGTGACGCCTCCTTGAGCTACTGAAACTGAAATTGAAACCATCTCAGGAATATAATCAACATCGTCGTTGTCATCGTTGTCATCTTCATCGACATTCCTATCACTGACCATGTGTTAGTTGAATGCAATGTGTACAACACATATATAACTGATTCGTGCAGGTCTGTGTCCCCGTTCATGGCCTGATGTCTGTCTGTCTGTCTTTTCTGTCACACCTGTCCCGTTGTCTGTCTGTCTGTCTTTTCTGTCACACCTGTCCCGATGTCTGTCTGTCTGTCTTTTCTGTCACACCTGTCCCGTTGTCTGTCTGTCTGTCTTTTCTGTCACACCTGTCCCGTTGTCTGTCTGTCTGTCTTTTCTGTCACACCTGTCCCGTTGTCTGTCTGTCTGTCTTTTCTGTCACACCTGTCCCGATGTCTGTCTGTCTGTCTGTCTTTTCTGTCACACCTGTCCCGTTGTCTGTCTGTCTGTCTTTTCTGTCACACATGTCCCGATGTCTGTCTGTCTGTCTGTCTTTTCTGTCACACATGTCCCGATGTCTGTCTGTCTGTCTGTCTTTTCTGTCACACCTGTCCCGTTGTCTGTCTGTCTGTCTTTTCTGTCACACCTGTCCCGTTGTCTGTCTGTCTGTCTGTCTTTTCTGTCACACCTGTCCCGTTGTCTGTCTGTCTGTCTTTTCTGTCACACCTGTCCCGATGTCTGTCTGTCTGTCTGTCTTTTCTGTCACACATGTCCCGTTGTCTGTCTGTCTGTCTGTCTTTTCTGTCACACCTGTCCCGTTGTCTGTCTGTCTGTCTTTTCTGTCACACCTGTCCCGATGTCTGTCTGTCTGTCTGTCTTTTCTGTCACACCTGTCCCGTTGTCTGTCTGTCTGTCTTTTCTGTCACACATGTCCCGATGTCTGTCTGTCTGTCTGTCTTTTCTGTCACACCTGTCCCGTTGTCTGTCTGTCTGTCTTTTCTGTCACACCTGTCCCGATGTCTGTCTGTCTGTCTGTCTTTTCTGTCACACCTGTCCCGTTGTCTGTCTGTCTCGCTTCAAGTTCCTCTCTGACGTCATATACTCACTGGCAGTTTCCATGGAAACAGCAGGACCCAATAGAAGCATCAGCAACAGCAGGGCCAGCATTGTTGCTGTGGATGTTGTGGTGTAGGTTCTGCACACACACACACACACACACACACACACACACAAGCAAACACACACACACACACACACACACACACACACACACACACACACACACACACACACACACACACGGGGTGGAGAGGTGTACAGCACTGTGACAGTGACAAACACAGGGACAGTGTCTGTGTGGTGGAGCCAGGCATCACCCGGAAACCCTCTCCCTCCCCCCCCCCCTACCCCCCCACCCCCCCACCCCTCCCCGCCCCCACGCTCTGTCTTATTTACATAACGTCGACAATCGCCTCACGTGACCGACCGACATCCCACAGGGAAACCGTCCCTGAAAACTGGGTCACGGGAGGTATCTTGACAGTGCACTGACAGCACGTGTAGGGCGGCACGTGGAGCCGGTCATTAACAACATGACCATGCTGGTGTTGGCTGGACATCCTGACAACATGACCATGCTGGTGTTGGCTGGACATCCTGACAACATGACCATGCTGGTGTTGGCTGGACATCCTGACAACATGACCATGCTGGTGTTGGCTGGACATCCTAACAACATGACCATGCTGGTGTAGGGTGGACATCCTAACAACATGATCATGCTGGTGTTGGCTGGACATCCTGACAACATGACCATGCTGGTGTTGGCTGGACATCCTAACAACATGACCATGCTGGTGTAGGGTGGACATCCTAACAACATGACCATGCTGGTGTTGAATGGACATCCTGACAACATGACCATGCTGGTGTTGAGTGGACATCCTGACAACATGACCATGCTGGTGTTGGCTGGACATCCTGAGAACATGACCATGCTGGCGTAGGGTGGACATCCTGACAACATGACCATGCTGGTGTTGGCTGGACATCCTGACAACATGACCATGCTGGTGTTGAGTGGACATCCTGACAACATGACCATGCTGGTGTTGGGTGGACATCCTGACAACATGACCATGCTGGTGTTGGCTGGACATCCTGACAACATGACCATGCTGGTGTTGAATGGACATCCTGACAACATGATCATGCTGGTGTTGGCTGGACATCCTGACAACATGACCATGCTGGTGTTGGGTGGAAAGTGACATCCTGACAACATGACCATGCTGGTGTTGAGTGGACATCCTGACAACATGACCATGCTGGTGTTGAGTGGACATCCTGACAACATGACCATGCTGGTGTTGAATGGACATCCTGACAACATGACCATGCTGGTGTTGGCTGGACATCCTGACAACATGACCATGCTGGTGTTGGGTGGAAAGTGACATCCTGACAACATGACCATGCTGGTGTTGAGTGGACATCCTGACAACATGACCATGCTGGTGTTGGCTGGACATCCTGACAACATGACCATGCTGGTGTTGGGTGGACATCCTAACAACATGACCATGCTGGTGTTGGCTGGACATCCTGACAACATGACCATGCTGGTGTTGGCTGGACATCCTGACAACATGACCATGTTGGTGTTGGATGGAAAGTGACAACATCCTGACTGACAGTGCTGCCCTCTACTGACAGAGCCAACCAGAAACGTTCACTCTGCTCTGTCAGCACTGCTGTGTTGAATTCTGTCTGGTTCCTGACTGCTGTGATCAGCTGACCAGGTCACTTGGCCTGACTGTGTGTCAGTCTGACCTGTCAGTCCGTCCGTCCGTCTGTATGGTGCTGCCTTTCTTTCGCGGTTATTTTCGTTGTGTCTGTCTGTGTCTGTCCCTCTGTCTGTGTCTGTGACTCTGTCTGTCTCTCTCTGTCTGTCTCTGTCTCTCTGTCTGTCTGTCCCTTCATGTGCAATGCTCCAACATCAGTGTCCTTGATGATATGATGTGTGTCAGGCTGTTCACTGTACGTCCAGGTCAAGCCGTTGGTGTTCACTTGTTCTCTACACTGGGTGTGTCAGGCTGTTCACTGTACGTCCAGGTCAAGCCGTTGGTGTTCACTTGTTCTCTACACTGAGGGTGTCAGGCTGTTCACTGTACGTCCAGGTCAAGCCGTTGATGTTCACTTGTTCTCTACACTGAGGGTGTCAGGCTGTTCACTGTACGTCCAGGTCAAGCCGTTGATGTTCACTTGTTCTCTACACTGAGGGTGTCAGGCTGTTCACTGTACGTCCAGGTCAAGCCGTTGATGTTCACTTGTTCTCTACACTCGCGTTGCACGTGCTGTGCTGCTGCTGCTGAGCTGAGATGTTCTGTGTGTGGGTGAGATGTTGCTCTAAAACACGTCGCTTCGTTGATTCAGCGGCTGACAAAGGAGTGTGAACAGGACTGAAATTTGAGGAGATATATGACGTCATGTGTAGTGTGAGTGACGTCACTGTTTCCTGTCTCATCCGTCACCTTCTGCATCATCATCATCGTCATCATCATTGTTGTCGTCACCATCATCGTCATCGTCATCATCATTGTTGTCGTCACCATCATCATCATTGTCATCATCATTGTTGTCGTCACCATCATCATCATTGTCATCATCATCGTCGTCGTCATCATTGTCATCATCATTGTTGTCGTCACCATCATCATCATCATCATCGTCATCGTCGTCGTCATCATTGTCATTGTCATCATCATTGTTGTCGTCACCATCATCATCATCATCATCGTCGTCGTCATCGTAGTCATCATTGTTGTCGTCACCATCATCATCATTGTCATCATCATCGTCATCATTCCTGGCTGTAAATCTTCCCGGTTTTACATGTAAAAGAATTTATATTTTTCAGCTTGTTTATACACTATACTGTTTTTTTTGCACGCTTGAAATGTGCTATAATTTTACCAATTTATTGATGTAAAATGTTGATGTTTTTAACTATTGTACTGTCTGATGCTATCATGTGGCCCAGGAGACACCTTTCACTGTATTTTGAAGAGGACATCAAATAATTTGATTGATTGATTGAGGACGTGAATCCGGGAGGTACAGCCCATGAAGGAAGAGTTGGTGAGGGGGGAGGGGAGACAGGGGGAGGTGGTGGGTGGTAAACAGGGGGTGGTGGTGGTAAACAGGGGGTGGGGGTGGGGGAACTGAACACAGACAGACAGACAGAACGGGGGGAGAAACTTATGAAATGTTCTGCTGTCAATCCCACGCGCATTCTCACACTCACATTCGTTCTTTTACATATAATTATCATATTGAACATCTGAATAAGACATGACTTGTTTTGGGTTACCTTTTAAAAAAAATTAAATGAATATTAAAAAAAGACTGAAGCAGACACACCTTGCCACCCTCTCCCTCTCCCCCTCCCCTCCCAGCCCCTCCCCTCCCAGCCCCTCCAAACAACAACAACAACAACAAGCAATGTCAGTTTGGACAATTGATGTTTATCGTAATCAGTAATTGCAGGATTTTGCTTGAACAAAATGATTGCTAAAAGCAGACAGCGCACGTACCTTGAGATGTCCAGTTATCCCCAGTGACCTCAGTGAGGGAGAGAGAGACTGACACACGGCTGATCATTCCTCTGTCACACTTCAGTGATGACTGGGGTCACACCTCACTGAACACCGCCACACACACCCCTCCCAGGCGGAAGGTGGGGGGGGAGGGGGGGAGGCGGAGGGGCGGGGGGGGGGGGGGGGTAATTAGTTTTTATGAAGGGGAAGGTGGGGGTGGAGGGGGGGACATACATCACAGCGCACGTAGCAAAGCAAACTACGTGCATGCTTGATGTGATGTGATGTGATGTGGTGTGATGTTATGTGGTGTGGTGTGATGTGATATGATGTGGTGTGATGTGATGTGGAGTAATGTGATGTGGTGTGGTGTGATGTGGAGTAATGTGATGTGGTGTTGTGTGATGTGGTGTTGAGTAATGTGATGTGGTGTGGAGTAATGTGATGTGGTGTAGTGTGGTGTGATCTGATGTGATGTGGTGCGACGTAATGTGGTGTGATGTGGTGTGGCGTGATGTGGCGTGGAGTGATGTGGTGTGGAGTAATGTGATGTGGTGTGGCGTAGTGTAGTGTGGTGTGATCTGATGTGATGTGGTGCGACGTAATGTGGTGTGATGTGGTGTGGCGTGGAGTGATGTGGTGTGGAGTAATGTGATGTGGTGTGGAGTAATGTGGTGTGGTGTGATCTGGTGTGATGTGGTGTTGTGTCATGTGGTGTGATGTGGTGTGCTGTGATGTGGTGTGGACTTATGTGATGTGGAATGATGTGGTGTGCTGTGATGTGGTGTGATGTAGTGTGGTGTAATGTGATGTGATGTGCTGTGCTGTGGTGTGGTGTGTCTGGGCGTGTACGAAGGCTACATGAGTGTGCTATTCGTGGTGTTCGTGTGTTCGTGTGTGTGTGTGTGTGTGTGTGTGTGTGTGTGTGTGTGTGTGTGTGTGTGTGTGTGTGTGTGTGTGTGTGTGTGTGTGTGTGTGTGTGTGTGTGTGTGTGTGTGTGTGTGTGTGTGTGTGTGTGTGTGTGTGTGTGTGTGTGTGTGTGTGTGTGTGCTGGTGGGTATGCACACCATCATTGTCAGAGATTCACTGACACCACCCGTCAACATGATGCTGTTGTCATCACGGCGTAAAACAGCGCCACATCCCCAGCCTGAAGAAGGGTTGTGAGGGAGCAACGTGACGTCATACACGGAGCGTCAGGCCTGTGCTGGAGGGGGGCAGGAGGGGGGAGGGGGACAGGAGGTGAAGGACGTGCAGTGACAGGTGATCCATCCATCACACGTCTTCACACTACACACTCCTCTTCCCTGTCGGGATGGATGTACCACTGTCCGTTCGTCCGTCCGTCTGTCTGTCTGTCTGTGCCATGGGCTGGCTGGCTGTTCATCTGTCTGTCTGTCTGTACCACTGTCTGTCTGGCTGGTTGTCTGTCTGTCTGTATGTCTCCCCTTCTCTCAAAAGGAGTGTTTAGCATGACGGAGCAAGTTACAACATGTTGAGTCATTCATTTCATCTTCCAGACGTTGTTTTCAAGCAGTGTCACATGTCATGACAAATCAAGGTGTGTGTGTCTGGTTCTGCACGCCGTTCAGCAGTGTTGGGTGTGCTGAAAGCACGTGTTCATCACTGAGCTAAGATAGCTCTCTTCGGAGTTTATCTGTGACGTCATTCAGGGCTTTCCGCCCGCCACTCTCTGCATCACCTCATTCCGGATTGCTGGCCGTCTGCTTCCGGTTCGCTGTTGTCACTTCCGGTGTGTGGGCTGACGCTGAAGGGAACAGGAAACACAGTGACTCGCAGTCTGTCAGTGACTGAACCTCTTCGCTGTGTCGCCATGACGACGCCTCTGCTTGTCGCTGCAGTCAGCTTCAGCAACTGTACTGTGTCCACGAGGAAGGTCCCGGCAACAGACAGTGTACGTTCAGCAGTGTGTCCACGAGGAAGCTCCTGGCAACAGACAGTGTACGTTCAGCAGTGTGTCTACGAGGAAGGTCCTGGCAACAGTGTACGTTCAGCAGTGTGTCCACGAGGAAAGTCCTGGCAACAGTGTACGTTCAGCAGTGTGTCCACGAGGAAGGTCCTGGCAACAGTGTACGTTCAGCAGTGTGTCCACAAGGAAGCTCCTGGCAACAGACAGTGTACGTTCAGCAGTGTGTCTACGAGGAAGGTCCTGGCAACAGTGTACGTTCAGCAGTGTGTCCACAAGGAAGCTCCTGGCAACAGACAGTGTACGTTCAGCAGTGTGTCTGCGAGGAAGGTCCTGGCAACAGTGTACGTTCAGCAGTGTGTCTACGAGGAAGGTCCTGGCAACAGTGTACGTTCAGCAGTGTGTCTGCGAGGAAGGTCCTGGCAACAGTGTACGTTCAGCAGTGTGTCCACAAGGAAGCTCCTGGCAACAGACAGTGTACGTTCAGCAGTGTGTCTACGAGGAAGCTCCCGGCAACAGACAGTGTACGTTCAGCAGTGTGTCTACGAGGAAGGTCCTGGCAACAGACAGTGTACGTTCAGCAGTGTGTCCACGAGAAAGCTCCCGGCAACAGTGTATGTTCAGCAGTGTGTCCACGAGGAAGGTCCCGGCGACAGTGTACGTTCAGCAGTGTGTCCACGAGGAAGCTCCTGGCAACAGACAGTGTACGTTCAGCAGTGTGTCTACGAGTGTATTGTTGAGGTGAGGGTTGAGAGGTGTACTGTGGACAACAAGGATTGTTGAGGTGAGGGTTGAGAGGTATACTGTGGACAACAAGGATTGTTGAGGTGAGGGTTGAGAGGTGTACTGTGGACAACAGGGATTGTTGAGGTGAGGGTTGAGAGGTGTACTGTGGACAACAAGGATTGTTGAGGTGAGGGTTGAGAGGTGTACTGTGGACAACAAGGATTGTTGAGGTGAGGGTTGAGAGGTATACTGTGGACAACAAGGATTGTTGAGGTGAGGGTTGAGAGGTATACTGTGGACAACAAGGATTGTTGAGGTGAGGGTTGAGAGGTGTACTGTGGACAACAAGGATTGTTGAGGTGAGGGTTGAGGGGTATACTGTGGACAACAAGGATTGTTGAGGTGAGGGTTGAGGGGTATACTGTGGACAACAAGGATTGTTGAGGTGAGGGTTGAGAGGTGTACTGTGGACAACAAGGATTGTTGAGGTGAGGGTTGAGAGGTATACTGTGGACAACAAGGATTGTTGAGGTGAGGTTTGAGAGGTATACTGTGGACAACAAGGATTGTTGAGGTGAGGGTTGAGGGGTATACTGTGGACAAGGATTGTTGAGGTGAGGGTTGAGAGGTGTACTGTGGACAACAAGGATTGTTGAGGTGAGGGTTGAGGGGTGTACTGTGGACAACAAGGATTGTTGAGGTGAGGGTTGAGAGGTATACTGTGGACAACAAGGATTGTTGAGGTGAGGGTTGAGAGGTATACTGTGGACAACAAGGATTGTTGAGGTGAGGGTTGAGAGGTGTACTGTGGACAACAGGGATTGTTGAGGTGAGGGTTGAGAGGTGTACTGTGGACAACAGGGATTGTTGAGGTGAGGGTTGAGAGGTGTACTGTGGACAACAAGGATTGTTGAGGTGACGGTTGAGAGGTGTACTGTGGACAACAAGGATTGTTGAGGTGAGGGTTGAGGGGTATACTGTGGACAACAAGGATTGCTGAGGTGAGGGTTGAGGGGTATACTGTGGACAACAAGGATTGTTGAGGTGAGGGTTGAGAGGTGTACTGTGGACAACAAGGATTGTTGAGGTGAGGGTTGAGAGGTATACTGTGGACAACAGGGATTGTTGAGGTGAGGGTTGAGGGGTGTACTGTTGACAACAGGGATTGTTGAGGTGAGGGTTGAGAGGTGTACTGTGGACAACAAGGATTGTTGAGGTGACGGCAACAGTGTACGTTCAGCAGTGTGTCCACGAGGAAGCTCCTGGCAACAGACAGTGTACGTTCAGCAGTGTGTCCACGAGGAAGCTCCTGGCAACAGACAGTGTACGTTCAGCAGTGTCTACGAGTGTATTGTTGAGGTGAGGGTTGAGAGGTGTACTGTGGACAACAGGGATTGTTGAGGTGAGGGTTGAGAGGTATACTGTGGACAACAAGGATTGTTGAGGTGAGGGTTGAGGGGTATACTGTGGACAAGGATTGTTGAGGTGAGGGTTGAGAGGTGTACTGTGGACAACAAGGATTGTTGAGGTGAGGGTTGAGGGGTATACTGTGGACAACAAGGATTGTTGAGGTGAGGGTTGAGAGGTGTACTGTGGACAACAAGGATTGTTGCGGTGAGGTTTGAGAGGTGTACAGTGGACAACAAGGATTGTTGAGGTGAGGGTTGAGAGGTATACTGTGGACAACAGGGATTGTTGAGGTGAGGGTTGAGAGGTGTACTGTGGACAACAAGGATTGTTGAGGTGAGGGTTGAGAGGTGTACTGTGGACAACAAGGATTGTTGAGGTGAGGGTTGAGAGGTATACTGTGGACAACAAGGATTGTTGAGGTGAGGGTTGAGGGGTATACTGTGGACAACAGGGATTGTTGAGGTGAGGGTTGAGGGGTGTACTGTTGACAACAGGGATTGTTGAGGTGAGGGTTGAGAGGTGTACTGTGGACAACAAGGATTGTTGAGGTGACGGCAACAGTGTACGTTCAGCAGTGTGTCCACGAGGAAGCTCCTGGCAACAGACAGTGTACGTTCAGCAGTGTGTCCACGAGGAAGCTCCTGGCAACAGACAGTGTACGTTCAGCAGTGTCTACGAGTGTATTGTTGAGGTGAGGGTTGAGAGGTGTACTGTGGACAACAAGGATTGTTGAGGTGAGGGTTGAGAGGTGTACTGTGGACAACAAGGATTGTTGAGGTGAGGGTTGAGAGGTATACTGTGGACAACAAGGATTGTTGAGGTGAGGGTTGAGAGGTATACTGTGGACAACAAGGATTGTTGAGGTGAGGGTTGAGAGGTGTACTGTGGACAACAAGGATTGTTGAGGTGAGGGTTGAGAGGTATACTGTGGACAACAAGGATTGTTGAGGTGAGGGTTGAGAGGTCATGGCCTGGCTTCGCTGACGAAGATCTAGGAAGGGCGTTGTCCACGTCTGATGCAGGCACGCTCATGGCTGACAAGGCCAATGCGGGAAAAGCAGAGTCGGCCGCAGCGGTTGCAAGGGGAAGTCTGGTCTGGGTTCGCGGCTGCAGCGTCGTGGTTCTTCCTCCTTCTGCGTTTGTCCTCAAGGCTGGCCCTGCGGTTGTTTTCGAAGGAGGAGACAGCTTGGTGGATGGTGCGTCGCCAGGTCTCTCGATCAGCGGCTACTGCGGACCACTGGCGATGGTCAATGTGACAGGCACCGAGAGCTTTCTTCAAGGAGTCTTTGTATCTCTTCTTGGGTGCTCCTCTGTCACGGTGGCCAGTGGACAGTTCGCCATACAGCGCGATCTTGGGCAGGCGGTGGTCCTCCATCCTGGACACGTGCCCTGCCCAACGTAGCTGGGTCTTTAGCAGCACTGCCTCGATGCTGATAGTCTTTGCCTGCTCCAGGACCTCGACATTTGTGATGTAGTCACTCCAGTGGATGCTGAGGATGGTGCGAAGGCAGCGCTGGTGGAAGCGATCAAGCAGTCGTATGTGGTGCCGGTAGGTGACCCAGGTTTCGGAGCCATACAACAAGGTGGGCAGTACAACAGCTCTGTACACGCTGATCTTTGTGTCTTTCTTCAGGTGTTTGTTGTTCCACACTCTCTTGTACAGCCTGCCGAATGCGCTGTTTGCCTTTGCAAGTCTGTTGTCGATCTCCTTGTCGATCTTGGCGTCAGACGAGATGGTGCAGCCTAGGTAGCTGAACTGGTGGACCGACTTCAGCTCTGTCTCACCGATGTTGATGTGAGGAGCGTGGAATTCTTCCTGTGGGGCAGGCTGGTGGAGAACTTCCGTCTTTTTCAGACTGACTTCTAGGCCGAAGAGCTGCGCAGCCTCTGCGAAGCAGGACGTTATACGCTGCAGGGCCGCTTCTGTATGGGCGACGAGGGCAGCATCGTCGGCAAACAGAAGCTCTCTGATGAGTTGCTCCAGTGTCTTGGTGTGGGCCTGTAGCCGCCTCAGGTTGAATAGGCTGCCATCAGTGCGGTATCTGATGAAGATACCGTCGTCGTCGCCAAGATCTTCAGTGGCCTGTTGGAGCATCATGCTGAAGAAGATCGTGAAGAGGGTCGGCGCGAGGACACAACCTTGTTTCACTCCATTTCCAATTGGGAAGGGCTCCGAAAGGTCGTTGCTGTGTCTGACTTGTCCACGCTGTTCCTCATGTAGTTGGATGACCATGCTGAGGAATTTTGGGGGGCATCCTAGACGTTTCATGATCTCCCACAGACATACTGTGGACAACAAGGATTGTTGAGGTGAGGGTTGAGGGGTATACTGTGGACAACAAGGATTGTTGAAGTAAGGGTTGAGGGGTATACTGTGGACAACAGGGATTGCTGAGGTGAATGGTGAGAGGCGTACAGACTGTGGCGTGTGTGCAGGTCACGTTTGATGCCCGGGACACCAACAAGGATGGCAGGCTGACAGTGGGGACACCAACAAGGCTGGCAGGCTGACAGTGGGGACACCAACAAGGATGGCAGGCTGACAGTGGGGACACCAACAAGGATGGCAGGCTGACAGTGGGGACACCAACAAGGATGGCAGGCTGACAGTGGGGACACCAACAAGGATGGCAGGCTGACAGTGGGGACACCAACAAGGATGGCAGGCTGACAGTGGGGACACCAACACCTCAAGGATTGTGGAAAACTGAACCCCGCAATACGAAAGTCAGTATCTGTGTGGGCTGAGAGGAAGGAGGGGTGTGTGTGTGTGTGTGTGTGTGTGTGTGTGTGTGCGTGCGTGGGTGCATATGTGCGTGGGTATGTATGTATGTGTGTGTGTGTGCCTGTTGTTCTTCGAGTTCTAGTGTTTGTGCCTGTGTACTCGCATTCACATGAATATACGTCTACCTCAGAATCAGATCATTTGTGATATCTATCCTCTTGCATCTGATGAATCCAAACCTGATCTGTACCGTACTGTTGCCCATCACACAAAGATGAGAAAGTGTGATAAGGGAGAGGGGGGTGGTAGTACACAAATTTTATAACGAACTGTGCAAATACAGATTAAAATTTTTTTTTTTTTCCGTTTTGCATGCCTTAGAGCAGCGGAAGTGAGGCGAATATTCCAGACACTTGACCGTGAACTTGACGGGAAGATCTTGGAGGAAGAACTCCTGCAGTACATGCAGAGCAAGGGGTCGTCACTGACCAGGAAGCACGTGCACTCCATGTTCCGTACAGTGGACAGGGACAGAGACGGAAAGCTGAGTGCCAGGGAGTTCTTTGATGCTGTCATGTGACACTGCCATGTAGACACTGCCATGTGGACACTGCCATGTATACACTGCCAGGTAGACACTGTCATGTAGACATTGACACGTAGACACTGCCATGTGGACACTGTCATGTAGACACTGCCATGTAGACACTGTCGTGTAGACATTGACATGTAGACAATGTCATGTAACACTGCCATGTAGACATTGCCATGTAGACATTGACATGTAGACAATGTCATGTAACACTGCCATGTAGACACTGTCATGTAGACACTACTATGTACATACTGCTATGTAGACATTACCATGTACACACTGCCACGTAGACACTGCTATGTGGATGCTGTCATGTGACACTGCTATCTAGACACTGCAATTATACTGAGTCAGGGATTTCTTTGACGTCATATAGACACTGCTATGTACACACTGCCATGTTATGGAAATGTACAGTTGTTCCACTGGAAACCAGTCTAACAGTGGTTATGGAAATGTACAGGTGTTCCACTGGAAACCAGTCTAACAGTGGTTATGGAAATGTACAGGTGTTACACTGGAAACCAGTCTAACAGTGGTTATGGAAATGTACAGTTGTTCCACTGGAAACCAGTC
The DNA here is from genome assembly GCF_041734735.1 of Babylonia areolata. NCBI lineage: Eukaryota > Metazoa > Mollusca > Gastropoda > Neogastropoda > Buccinidae > Babylonia > Babylonia areolata. The sequence continues at coordinate 1,143,539 of NC_134894.1, read as the reverse complement.
TAACAGTGGTTATGGAAATGTACAGTTGTTCCACTGGAAACCAGTCTAACAGTGGTTATGGAAATGTACAGGTGTTACACTGGAAACCAGTCTAACAGTGGTTATGGAAATGTACAGGTGTTACACTGGAAACCAGTCTAACAGTGGTTATGGAAATGTACAGGTGTTACACTGGAAACCAGTCTAACAGTGGTTATGGAAATGTACAGTTGTTCCACTGGAAACCAGTCTAACAGTGGTTATGGAAATGTACATGTGTTACACTGGAAACCAGTCTAACAGTGGTTATGGAAATGTACAGGTGTTCCACTGGAAACCAGTCTAACAGTGGTTATGGAAATGTATGGTTGTTCCACTGGAAACCAGTCTAACAGTGGTTATGGAAATGTACAGGTGTTCCACTGGAAACCAGTCTAACAGTGGTTATGGAAATGTACAGGTGTTCCACTGGAAACCAGTCTAACAGTGGTTATGGAAATGTACAGTTGTTCCACTGGAAACCAGTCTAACAGTGGTTATGGAAATGTACAGTTGTTCCACTGGAAACCAGTCTAACAGTGGTTATGGAAATGTACAGTTGTTCCACTGGAAACCAGTCTAACAGTGGTTATGGAAATGTACATGTGTTCCACTGGAAACCAGTCTAACAGTGGTTATGGAAATGTACAGGTGTTACACTGGAAACCAGTCTAACAGTGGTTATGGAAATGTACAGGTGTTACACTGGAAACCAGTCTAACAGTGGTTATGGAAATGTACAGTTGTTCCACTGGAAACCAGTCTAACAGTGGTTATGGAAATGTACATGTGTTACACTGGAAACCAGTCTAACAGTGGTTATGGAAATGTACAGGTGTTCCACTGGAAACCAGTCTAACAGTGGTTATGGAAATGTACAGTTGTTCCACTGGAAACCAGTCTAACAGTGGTTATGGAAATGTACAGGTGTTACACTGGAAACCAGTCTGACAGTGGTTATGGAAATGTACAGGTGTTACACTGGAAACCAGTCTAACAGTGGTTATGGAAATGTACAGGTGTTCCACTGGAAACCAGTCTAACAGTGGTTATGGAAATGTACAGTTGTTCCACTGGAAACCAGTCTAACAGTGGTTATGGAAATGTACAGGTGTTACACTGGAAACCAGTCTAACAGTGGTTATGGAAATGTACATGTGTTCCACTGGAAACCAGTCTAACAGTGGTTATGGAAATGTACAGTTGGTCCACTGGAAACCAGTCTAACAGTGGTTATGGAAATGTACAGGTGTTACACTGGAAACCAGTCTAACAGTGGTTATGGAAATGTACAGGTGTTCCACTGGAAACCAGTCTAACAGTGGTTATGGAAATGTACAGGTGTTACACTGGAAACCAGTCTAACAGTGGTTATGGAAATGTACAGGTGTTCCACTGGAAACCAGTCTAACAGTGGTTATGGAAATGTACAGGTGTTCCACTGGAAACCAGTCTAACAGTGGTTATGGAAATGTACAGGTGTTCCACTGGAAACCAGTCTAACAGTGGTTATGGAAATGTACAGGTGTTCCACTGGAAACCAGTCTAACAGTGGTTATGGAAATGTACAGGTGTTCCACTGGAAACCAGTGTAACAGTGGTTATGGAAATGTGATGGGGGTGTGAAGCACTGAAACTAATGACGATAATTAAAATTAAATAATGTGCTCAAGTTGAGATCTGTCACTACAATATAAGGTTTTGATTTTTTTTAATCAAAGTGATGAAAACTGTTTTCCATCTCTGCAGAGGTGATTGTGTAGCAGTCTGCTTTGGTTGACTGAATGAACGAATGATCATTGACAATTGAGATTAGAAACCAGCACACAACTGGTTGTGGCAGAAATTTATAAGTATTCTGGTTGGCTGCCTGATGTCCTGATGGTGTCAAGTTACAGGTAAGTCTTACTGTTTACATGGGAACTCAACAAACACACGACACCTTTACAATACCTCAATCAGCCTTGTAACAGGTGTTACATTTTCCTTGTCTGCTGTCACAGCTGCAACAGTGTGTAACAGAGTACTGCACTTTAATATATTCCTTGTGTGTGTGTGTGTGTGTGTGTGTGTGTGTGAGTGACAGAGGGATCAAGAGGGAAAACACAATACATTGTGGTATCATTTCTTCACGCACACTTTAATTCATGATTCCTCATCACAGTGTCCAAACTAAAAACAAGTACAACCACTGGTGAAACAACAAGTACAACCACTGGTGAAACAACAAGTACAACCACTGGTGAAACAACAAGTACAACCACTGGTGAAACAACAAGTACAACCACTGGTGAAACAACAAGTACAACCACTGGTGAAACAACAAGTACAACCACTGGTGAAACAACAAGTACAACCACTGGTGAAACAACAAGTACAACCACTGGTGAAACAACAAGAGATGCCTTGAACAGAAGGGAATGGATAGCAGACTGAAAACTATGCCAGGTAAATGTTTACTGAAACCAGTGCTGATGATGAAAACTATGCCAGGTAAATGTTTACTAAAACCAGTGCTGACGATGAAAACTATGCCAGGTAAATGTTTACTGAAACCAGCACTGACAATGAAAACTATGCCAGGTAAATGTTTATTGAAACCAGTGCTGACAATGAAAACTATGCCAGGTAAATGTTTACTGAAACCAGTGCTGATGATGAAAACTATGCCAGGTAAATGTTTATTGAAACCAGTGCTGACAATGAAAACTATGCCAGGTAAATGTTTACTGAAACCAGCACTGACAATGAAAACTATGCCAGGTAAATGTTTACTGAAACCAGCGCTAATGATGAAAACTATGCCAGGTAAATGTTTACTGAAACCAGTGCTGATGATGAAAACTATGCCAGGTAAATGTTTATTGAAACCAGTGCTGACGATGAAAACTATGCCAGGTAAATGTTTACTGAAACCAGCGCTGATGAGTAAAAATATGCCAGGTGAATGTTTACTGAAATCAGCGCTGATGATGAAAACTATGCCAGGTAAATGCTTATTGAAACCAGTGCTGACAATGAAAACTATGCCAGGTAAATGTTTACTGAAACCAGCACTGACGATGAAAACTATGCCAGGTAAATGTTTATTGAAACCAGCGCTGACGATGAAAACTATGCCAGGTGAATGTTTACTGAAACCAGTGCTGACAATGAAAACTATGCCAGGTAAATGCTTATTGAAACCAGTCTAACAGTGGTTATGGAAATGTATGGTTGTTCCACTGGAAACCAGTCTAACAGTGGTTATGGAAATGTATGGTTGTTCCACTGGAAACCAGTCTAACAGTGGTTATGGAAATGTACAGGTGTCCAGACCCATAAAAGTATATATTTTCTGAAAGGTAAATGAATAAAGAACACAAAACACATGATGTTTTCCCATTTTATATATTTTTAGTTGCATGCTGTTGTTTTGAAATCAGTGTTTTGTTTTTTGTTACATTTTCAACTTGTTCATTACAAACATTAGTCAGGTAATTTGCACTAAAATATTATATTTTCTGGACAAATGGATATCTGCACACACAAAATCATACTAGAACAACCACAATATAAAAAAAAAAAACTGAAAAAGAAATAGATACATAATGCATTGTGACTTTTGTAAGTGATAATATGGATGTGAGGCCACATCCCCTCAGTCTCCACCCCCTTCCTCTTCACCCCTCTCACACGGTCACTTCATCCAGTTCTCATCAGACTGCGTTGGCTGAGTGCCAAGAAAATAGCTCACACTGTGTCCTGCTAAAAATTCAGTGACTTCTGTCACTGCTAGAGCTGAACAGTCGGCATCACTCACTGATAGTCGTATCTTGGCCACTCTCTTGAAATGTTCACCACTGTCTTCTCCTTTGAATTTATGCTTCAATTCTTTCTGAGCATCAGCTAAAGAAAGTAATCTTGGTTGATTTAGTTCGCCATGATCGCATGTCTTGAGCACGGAGTCAGTCCGACATTTTATTGAGCGAGCGAGGAGAGGAGCCAGGCAAACACTGCGGCCAGTAACCCAACCAAAACATTCAAATAAAGGACTGCCTCATGACGTAGATGGTGTTTCTAGCTATGGATCCCTGAATCCCATTTAATGGTGCAGTCACCACTATCATGACGACCTATCGCCCATTTAATGGTGCAGTCACCACTATCATGACAACCTATCGCCCATTTAATGGTGCAGTCACCATGAAATACAGACTAGTGATTTAACATTATCAAGTCAGTAATAACAATAATGCACTATAACAAGAGGACTATTTCAGATGCAAAATGAAGAATCATTAACAATGTATCATGTCAGCAACATGAGTAAAATTTACATAACAATTTCACACGTTAGATCACAAACCAATGAGTAATGACAAGTTATAGAATATTCATATCTACATCCAATGAACAGTATCAGACACAGGTTTCACAAAAAGAAACTGCTGTATTCTCAGCTGTTCCAAAGACACTCTGTAAAAGTGCACATGATTTGATGACACTGGGCAGAATCATTATTGCAGTATTGACACCAAGTTGTTCCCTGTTCAGATAACAACATGAGCAACATGATGCATGCCGTGGAAATGACTGTTGAAAAACCAACACAGGTGGCTCCAGCATCACACCAACAACGCTTTCAGCAACCACACACCACAGATCTTTTCATCTACCTAACAGATTTCCTGAAATATACCTGTCTGCTCTTGTTGATGTGACCACCACCACCCCTCACCCCTCCACATACAGACTTCTCCATTACCAGCCACATGACAGTTAACAGTTATTGTGAAATCGGTGTGTGTGTGTGTGTGTGTGTGTGTGTGTGTGTGTGTGTGTGTGTGTGTGTGTGTGTACAGACTGAAACAGACTGCTGTGTGATGTGTACAGACTGAAACAGACTGCTGTGTGATGTGTACAGACTGAAACAGACTGCTGTGTGATGTGTACAGACTGAAACAGACTGCTGTGTGATGTGTACAGACTGAAACAGACCTATGCCAGACACAGCAGGCTAAGATGGGCAGTCAACATGTGACGCCGACACTTTGCATCACAACTCTCATCCAGACTGTCTCATGTTTTTTCCAGCGTCATCACAATCCTCCGTCAACAACAACACACTTGAGCTTTGATGAAATGACCATCACAGGGAAACTAATGCTACATCTAGATGTTGTCCTGATATCTTCACTAAATAATAACAAACAAAATACTGGCTATCCCTCACAACCAGAAGGTTTCAAGTCCCTTAAACTAACAGAGTGGCGCAGGGAGGAGGAGGGGGGGGAGGAGTGGTGATGTAGGAGGGGGATGGAGAAGGAGGGGTGATGTAGGAGGGGGATGGAGGGGCGATGTAGGAGGGGGATGGAGGAGGGGGGTGATGTAGGAGGGGGATGGAGGGGTGATGTAGGAGGGGGATGGAGGAGGGGTGATGTAGGAGGGGGATGGAGAAGGAGGGGTGATGTAGGAGGGGGATGGAGGAGGAGAGGTGATGTAGGAGGGTGATGGAGAAGGAGGGGTGATGTAGGAGGGGGATGGAGGGGTGATGTAGGAGGGGGGTGATGTAGGAGGGGGATGGAGGGGTGATGTAGGAGGGGGATGGAGGATGGATGTAGGAGGGGGATGGAGGAGGAGGGGTGATGTAGGAGGGGGATGGAGGAGGAGGGGGGATGTAGGAGGGGGATGGAGAAGGAGGGGGGATGGAGAAGGAGGGGTGATGTAGGAGGGGGGTGGAGGAGGGGTGATGTAGGAGGGGGATGGAGGGGTGATGTAGGAGGGGGATGGAGGAGGAGGGGTGAAGTAGGAGGGGGATGGAGGAGGAGGGGTCATGTAGGAGGGGGATGGAGGGGCGATGTAGGAGGGGGATGGAGGGGTGATGTAGGAGGGGGATGGAGGGGTGATGTAGGAGGGGGATGGAGGAGGAGGGGTGATGTAGGAGGGGGATGGAGGGGTGATGTAGGAGGGGGATGGAGGAGGAGGGGCGATGTAGGAGGGGGATGGAGGGGTGATGTAGGAGGGGGATGGAGGAGGAGGGGTGATGTAGGAGGGGGATGGAGGGGTGATGTAGGAGGGGGATGGAGGAGGAGGGGCGATGTAGGAGGGGGATGGAGGGGTGATGTAGGAGGGGGATGGAGGAGGAGGGGTGATGTAGGAGGGGGATGGAGGGGTGATGTAGGAAGGGGATGGAGGAGGAGGGGTGATGTAGGAGGGGGATGGAGGGGTGATGTAGGAGGGTGATGGAGGAGGAGGGGTGATGTAGGAGGGGGATGGAGGGGTGATGTAGGAGGGGGATGGAGGGGGGATGTAGGAGGGGGATGGAGGAGGAGGGGTGATGTAGGAGGGGGATGGAGGGGTGATGTAGGAGGGGGATGGAGGAGGAGGGGTGATGTAGGAGGGGGATGGAGGGGTGATGTAGGAGGGGGATGGAGTGGTGATGTAGGAGGGGGATGGAGGGGTGATGTAGGAGGGGGATGGAGGAGGAGGGGCGATGTAGGAGGGGGATGGAGGGGTGATGTAGGAGGGGGATGGAGGGGTGATGTAGGAGGGGGATGGAGGAGGAGGGGTGATGTAGGAGGGGGATGGAGGAGGAGGGGTGATGTAGGAGGGGGATGGAGGGGTGATGTAGGAGGGGGATGCAGGGGTGATGTAGGAGGGGGATGGAGGAGGGGCGATGTAGGAGGGGGATGGAGGAGGAGGGGCGATGTAGGAGGGGGATGGAGGGGTGATGTAGGAGGGGGATGGAGGGGTGATGTAGGAGGGGGATGGAGAGGTGATGTAGGAGGGGGATGGAGGAGGAGGGGCGATGTAGGAGGGGGATGGAGGGGTGATGTAGGAGGGGGATGGAGAAGGAGGGGTGATGTAGGAGGGGGATGGAGGAGGGGGATGGAGGGGCGATGTAGGAGGGGGATGGAGGAGGAGGGGCGATGTAGGAGGGGGATGGAGGGGTGATGTAGGAGGGGGATGGAGAAGGAGGGGTGATGTAGGAGGGGGGTGGAGGAGGGGGATGGAGGAGGAGGGGCGATGTAGGAGGGGGGTGGAGGAGGGGCGATGTAGGAGGGGGATGGAGGAGGGGCAATGTAGGAGGGGGATGGAGGAGGAGGGGCGATGTAGGAGGGGGATGGAGGAGGGGCGATGTAGGAGGGGGGTGGAGGAGGAGGGGCGATGTAGGAGGGGGATGGAGGAGTGGTGATGTAGGAGGGGGATGGAGGGGTGATGTAGGAGGGGGATGGAGGAGGAGGGGTGATGTAGGAGGGGGATGGAGGAGGAGGGGTGATGTAGGAGGGGGATGGAGGGGTGATGTAGGAGGGGGATGGAGGGGGAGGGGTGATGTAGGAGGGGGATGGAGGGGTGATGTAGGAGGGGGATGGAGGAGTGGTGATGTAGGAGGGGGATGGAGAAGGAGGGGTGATGTAGGAGGGGGATGGAGGGGGAGGGGTGATGTAGGAGGGGGATGGAGAAGGAGGGGTGATGTAGGAGGGGGATGGATGAGGAGGGGTGATGTAGGAGGGGGATGGAGATGGAGGGGTGATGTAGGAGGGGGATGGAGGAGGAGGGGTGATGTAGGAGGGGGATGGAGGGGTGATGTAGGAGGGGGATGGAGGAGGAGGGGTGATGTAGGAGGGGGATGGAGGGGTGATGTAGGAGGGGGATGAAGGGGGAGGGGTGATGTAGGAGGGGGATGGAGGGGTGATGTAGGAGGGGGATGGAGAAGGAGGGGTGATGTAGGAGGGGGATGGAGAAGGAGGGGTGATGTAGAAGGGGGATGGAGGGGGATGGAGATGGAGGGGTGATGTAGGAGGGGGATGGAGGGGCGATGTAGGAGGGGGATGGAGGGGTGATGTAGGAGGGGGATGGAGGAGGAGGGGTGATGTAGGAGGGGGATGGAGATGGAGGGGTGATGTAGGAGGGGGATGGAGGGGTGATGTAGGAGGGGGATGGAGGGGTGATGTAGGAGGGGGATGGAGAAGGAGGGGTGATGTAGGAGGGGGATGGAGGGGTGATGTAGGAGGGGGATGGAGGGGGAGGGGTGATGTAGGAGGGGGATGGAGGGGTGATGTAGGAGGGGGATGGAGGAGGAGGGGCGATGTAGGAGGGGGATGGAGGAGGAGGGGCGATGTAGGAGGAGGATGGAGGGGTGATGTAGGAGGGGGATGGAGGAGGAGGGGTGATGTAGGAGGGGGATGGAGGGGTGATGTAGGAGGGGGATGGAGGAGGAGGGGTGATGTAGGAGGGGGATGGAGGAGGAGGGGCGATGTAGGAGGGGGATGGAGGGGTGATGTAGGAGGGGGATGGAGAGGTGATGTAGGAGGGGGATGGAGGAGGAGGGGTGATGTAGGAGGGGGATGGAGGGGTGATGTAGGAGGGTGATGGAGGAGGAGGGGTGATGTAGGAGGGGGATGGAGGGGTGATGTAGGAGGGTGATGGAGGAGGAGGGGTGATGTAGGAGGGGGATGGAGGGGTGATGTAGGAGGGGGATGGAGGGGGGATGTAGGAGGGGGATGGAGGAGGAGGGGTGATGTAGGAGGGGGATGGAGGGGTGATGTAGGAGGGGGATGGAGGAGGAGGGGTGATGTAGGAGGGGGATGGAGGGGTGATGTAGGAGGGGGATGGAGTGGTGATGTAGGAGGGGGATGGAGGGGTGATGTAGGAGGGGGATGGAGGAGGAGGGGCGATGTAGGAGGGGGATGGAGGGGTGATGTAGGAGGGGGATGGAGGGGTGATGTAGGAGGGGGATGGAGGAGGAGGGGTGATGTAGGAGGGGGATGGAGGAGGAGGGGTGATGTAGGAGGGGGATGGAGGGGTGATGTAGGAGGGGGATGCAGGGGTGATGTAGGAGGGGGATGGAGGAGGGGCGATGTAGGAGGGGGATGGAGGAGGAGGGGCGATGTAGGAGGGGGATGGAGGGGTGATGTAGGAGGGGGATGGAGGGGTGATGTAGGAGGGGGATGGAGAGGTGATGTAGGAGGGGGATGGAGGAGGAGGGGCGATGTAGGAGGGGGATGGAGGGGTGATGTAGGAGGGGGATGGAGAAGGAGGGGTGATGTAGGAGGGGGATGGAGGAGGGGGATGGAGGGGCGATGTAGGAGGGGGATGGAGGAGGAGGGGCGATGTAGGAGGGGGATGGAGGGGTGATGTAGGAGGGGGATGGAGAAGGAGGGGTGATGTAGGAGGGGGGTGGAGGAGGGGGATGGAGGAGGAGGGGCGATGTAGGAGGGGGGTGGAGGAGGGGCGATGTAGGAGGGGGATGGAGGAGGGGCAATGTAGGAGGGGGATGGAGGAGGAGGGGCGATGTAGGAGGGGGATGGAGGAGGGGCGATGTAGGAGGGGGGTGGAGGAGGAGGGGCGATGTAGGAGGGGGATGGAGGAGTGGTGATGTAGGAGGGGGATGGAGGGGTGATGTAGGAGGGGGATGGAGGAGGAGGGGTGATGTAGGAGGGGGATGGAGGAGGAGGGGTGATGTAGGAGGGGGATGGAGGGGTGATGTAGGAGGGGGATGGAGGGGGAGGGGTGATGTAGGAGGGGGATGGAGGGGTGATGTAGGAGGGGGATGGAGGAGTGGTGATGTAGGAGGGGGATGGAGAAGGAGGGGTGATGTAGGAGGGGGATGGAGGGGGAGGGGTGATGTAGGAGGGGGATGGAGAAGGAGGGGTGATGTAGGAGGGGGATGGATGAGGAGGGGTGATGTAGGAGGGGGATGGAGATGGAGGGGTGATGTAGGAGGGGGATGGAGGAGGAGGGGTGATGTAGGAGGGGGATGGAGGGGTGATGTAGGAGGGGGATGGAGGAGGAGGGGTGATGTAGGAGGGGGATGGAGGGGTGATGTAGGAGGGGGATGAAGGGGGAGGGGTGATGTAGGAGGGGGATGGAGGGGTGATGTAGGAGGGGGATGGAGAAGGAGGGGTGATGTAGGAGGGGGATGGAGAAGGAGGGGTGATGTAGAAGGGGGATGGAGGGGGATGGAGATGGAGGGGTGATGTAGGAGGGGGATGGAGGGGCGATGTAGGAGGGGGATGGAGGGGTGATGTAGGAGGGGGATGGAGGAGGAGGGGTGATGTAGGAGGGGGATGGAGATGGAGGGGTGATGTAGGAGGGGGATGGAGGGGTGATGTAGGAGGGGGATGGAGGGGTGATGTAGGAGGGGGATGGAGAAGGAGGGGTGATGTAGGAGGGGGATGGAGGGGTGATGTAGGAGGGGGATGGAGGGGGAGGGGTGATGTAGGAGGGGGATGGAGGGGTGATGTAGGAGGGGGATGGAGGAGGAGGGGCGATGTAGGAGGAGGATGGAGGGGTGATGTAGGAGGGGGATGGAGGAGGAGGGGTGATGTAGGAGGAGGATGGAGGGGTGATGTAGGAGGGGGATGGAGGAGGAGGGGTGATGTAGGAGGGGGATGGAGGGGTGATGTAGGAGGGGGATGGAGGAGGAGGGGCGATGTAGGAGGGGGATGGAGGAGGAGGGGTGATGTAGGAGGGGGATGGAGGAGGAGGGGTGATGTAGGAGGGGGATGGAGGGGTGATGTAGGAGGGGGATGGAGGAGGAGGGGTGATGTAGGAGGGGGATGGAGGAGGAGGGGTGATGTAGGAGGGGGATGGAGGAGGAGGGGTGATGTAGGAGGGGGATGGAGGGGTGATGTAGGAGGGGGATGGAGGAGGAGGGGTGATGTAGGAGGGGGATGGAGGAGGAGGGGTGATGTAGGAGGGGGATGGAGGGGTGATGTAGGAGGGGGATGGAGGAGGAGGGGTGATGTAGGAGGGGGATGGAGGAGGAGGGGCGATGTAGGAGGGGGATGGAGGGGTGATGTAGGAGGGGGATGGAGAGGTGATGTAGGAGGGGGATGGAGGAGGAGGGGTGATGTAGGAGGGGGATGGAGGGGTGATGTAGGAGGAGGATGGAGGGGTGATGTAGGAGGGGGATGGAGGAGGAGGGGTGATGTAGGAGGGGGATGGAGGGGTGATGTAGGAGGGGGATGGAGGAGGAGGGGTGATGTAGGAGGGGGATGGAGGAGGAGGGGCGATGTAGGAGGGGGATGGAGGGGTGATGTAGGAGGGGGATGGAGAGGTGATGTAGGAGGGGGATGGAGGAGGAGGGGCGATGTAGGAGGGGGATGGAGGGGTGATGTAGGAGGGGGATGCAGGGGTGATGTAGGAGGGGGATGGAGGGGGAGGGGTGATGTAGGAGGGGGATGGAGGGGTGATGTAGGAGGGGGATGGAGGGGTGATGTAGGAGGGGGATGGAGAGGTGATGTAGGAGGGGGATGGAGGAGGAGGGGCGATGTAGGAGGGGGATGGAGGGGTGATGTAGGAGGGGGATGGAGGGGTGATGTAGGAGGGGGATGGAGAAAGAGGGGTGATGTAGGAGGGGGATGGAGGAGGGGGATGGAGGAGGAGGGGCGATGTAGGAGGGGGATGGAGGGGTGATGTAGGAGGGGGATGGAGAAGGAGGGGTGATGTAGGAGGGGGATGGAGAGGTGATGTAGGAGGGGGATGGAGAAGGAGGGGTGATGTAGGAGGGGGATGGAGGGGTGATGTAGGAGGGGGATGGAGAAGGAGGGGTGATGTAGGAGGGGGATGGAGGAGGAGGGGCGATGTAGGAGGGGGATGGAGGGGTGATGTAGGAGGGGGATGGAGATGGAGGGGTGATGTAGGAGGGGGATGGAGGAGGAGGGGTGATGTAGGAGGGGGATGGAGGGGTGATGTAGGAGGGGGATGGAGGAGGAGGGGTGATGTAGGAGGGGGATGGAGGGGTGATGTAGGAGGGGGATGAAGGGGGAGGGGTGATGTAGGAGGGGGATGGAGGGGTGATGTAGGAGGGGGATGGAGAAGGAGGGGTGATGTAGGAGGGGGATGGAGAAGGAGGGGTGATGTAGAAGGGGGATGGAGGGGGAGGGGTGATGTAGGAGGGGGATGGAGATGGAGGGGTGATGTAGGAGGGGGATGGAGGGGCGATGTAGGAGGGGGATGGAGGGGTGATGTAGGAGGGGGATGGAGATGGAGGGGTGATGTAGGAGGGGGATGGAGGGGTGATGTAGGAGGGGGATGGAGGGGTGATGTAGGAGGGGGATGGAGGAGGAGGGGTGATGTAGGAGGGGGATGGAGGGGTGATGTAGGAGGGGGATGGAGGAGGAGGGGTGATGTAGGAGGGGGATGGAGGGGGAGGGGTGATGTAGGAGGGGGATGGAGGGGTGATGTAGGAGGGGGATGGAGGAGGAGGGGTGTGGTGTATGAAGGAAGATGTTTCCACAAACCTCCATATACTGACACAATCTGCAACATGCCTTTCCTGTGTTCTGATAATACATGTGTAAACAGGATAAAGGCAAAACCAGATCTACAAATAAACTGACCTGGCAGAAAAAAACAACAAAAAACAAAAAAAACACAAATCCTCCACTATTAAATCCAGCAGGCAATACTGAGATTTAATCAACAAATCCCAGTGACACAGAGATTTAATCAACAGACCCCAGTGACACAGAGAGTTGAAACACATGTCCCAGTGACACAGACCCCAGTGACACAGAGGTTTGATCCACAGACCCCAGTGACACAGAGAGTTGATCCACAGATCCCCCAGTGACACAGACCCCCAGTGACACAGAGAGCTGATCCACAGACCCCCAGTGACACAGACCCCAGTGACACAGAGAGTTGATCCACAGACCCCAGTGACACAGAGAGCTGATCCACAGACCCCCAGTGACACAGAGAGCTGATCCACAGACCCCAGTGACACAGAGTTGATCCACAGACCCCCCAGTGACACAGACCCCAGTGACACAGAGAGTTGATCCACAGACCCCCCAGTGACACAGACCCCAGTGACACAAGAGTTGATCCACAGACCCCAGTGACACAGAGAGTTGATCCACAGACCCCCAGTGACACAGACCCCAGTGACACAGAGAGTTGATCCACAGACCCCCAGTGACACAGACCCCAGTGACACAGACCCCAGTGACACAGAGAGTTGATCCACAGACCCCCAGTGACACAGAGAGTTCATCCACAGACCCCAGTGACACAGAGATTTGATCGACAGACCCCAGTGACACAGAGATTCAACAGAGCCGACCACAGAATGCACCCAGCGTTCCTCTTCCTGCAGTGCTGGACTTCACTGCAACAAAAAACACACTGACACTTCACTGGCACTTCACTGCAACATAAAACACACTGACACTTCACTGGCACCTCACTGCAACATAAAACACACTGACACTTCACTGCAACATAAAACACACTGACACTTCACTGGCACCTCACTGCAACATAAAACACACTGACACTTCACTGGCACTTCACTGCAACATAAAACACACTGACACTTCACTGCAACATAAAACACACTGACACTTCACTGCAACATAAAACACACTGACACTTCACTGGCACCTCACTGCAACATAAAACACACTGACACTTCACTGCAACATAAAACACACTGACACTTCACTGCAACATAAAACACACTGACACTTCACTGACACTTCACTGCAACATAAAACACACTGACACTTCACTGCAACATAAAACACACTGACACTTCACTGACACTTCACTGCAACATAAAACACACTGACACTTCACTGGCACTTCACTGCAACATAAAACACACTGACACTTCACTGACACTTCACTGCAACATAAAACACACTGACACTTCACTGGCACTTCACTGCAACATAAAACACACTGACACTTCACTGACACTTCACTGCAACATAAAACACACTGACACTTCACTGGCACTTCACTGCAACATAAAACACACTGACACTTCACTGCAACATAAAACACACTGACACTTCACTGACACTTCACTGCAACATAAAACACACTGACACTTCACTGCAACATAAAACACACTGACAATTCAATGACACTTCACTGCAACATAAAACACACTGACACTTCACTGCAACACAAAACACACTGACACTTCACTGCAACATTAAATACACTGACACTTCATTGCAATACAAAACACACTGACACTTCACTGCAACACAAAACACACTGACACTTCACTGCAACATAAAACACACTGACAATTTACTGACACTTCACTGCAACACAAAACACACTGACACTTCACTGCAACATAAAACACACTGACAATTCAATGACACTTCACTGCAACATAAAACACACTGACACTTCACTGCAACACAAAACACACTGACACTTCACTGCAACATAAAACACACTGACACTTCACTGCAACACAAAACACACCGACACTTCACTGCAACATAAAACACAATGACACTTCACTGCAACACAAAACACACCGACACTTCACTGCAACATAAAACACAATGACACTTCACTGCAACATAAAACACAATGACACTTCACTGCAACATAAAACACACTGACACTTCACTGCAATACAAAACACACTGACACTTCACTGCAACACAAAACACACTGACACTTCACTGCAACATAAAACACACTGACAATTTACTGACACTTCACTGCAACACAAAACACACTGACACTTCACTGCAACACAAAACACACCGACACTTCACTGCAACATAAAACACACTGACACTTCACTGCAACATAAAACACACCGACACTTCACTGCAACACAAAACACACCGACCGACACTTCACTGCAACACAAAACACACTGACAATTCACCATACAACACTGACGCTTCATGGACACTTCACATTAAAACTTGATGTATCTACACAACACACTAATACTTGCTGAAACTTACAGAACACACTAATACTTGCTGAAACTTACAGAACACACTAATACTTGATGTAACTACAGAACACACTAATACTTGATATAACTTGATGTAACTACAGAACACACTAATACTTGATATAACTTGATGTAACTACAGAACACACTAATACTTGATATAACTTGGTGTAACTACAGAACACACTAATACTTGATATAACTTGATGTAACTACAGAACACACTAATACTTGATATAACTTGATGTAACTACAGAACACACTAATACTTGATATAACTTGATGTAACTACAGAACACACTAATACTTGATGTAACTTGATGTAACTACAGAACACACTAATACTTGATGTAACTACAGAACACACTAATACTTGATATAACTTGATGTAACTACAGAACACACTAATACTTGATGTAACTACAGAACACACTAATACTTGATGTAACTACAGAACACACTAATACTTGATGAAACTTGATGTAACTACAGAACACACTAATACTTGATATAACTTGATGTAACTACAGAACACACTAATACTTGATGAAACTTGGTGTAACTACAGAACACACTAATACTTGATATAACTTGATGTAACTACAGAACACACTAATACTTGATATAACTTGATGTAACTACAGAACACACTAATACTTGATATAACTTGATGTAACTACAGAACACACTAATACTTGATATAACTTACAGAACACACTAATACTTGATATAACTTACAAAACACACTAATACTTGATGAAACTACAGAACACACTAATACTTGATTTAACTACAGAACACACAAACTTAAATATCCTTCCGCTGAAGTCGAAACTTACATACAACAAAGCTCCTTTTATGTTTAGAATTATGACTGATACTGCTCCTCCTTCTTTAAGAAGCAGATTTGTAGCCAACACAGTCCGCCATCCACCCAAGATTATGGTCCCAAGAGTCGATATTTTCAAGTCTAGTCTGATTTATTCTGGAGGTTGCTTATGGAATGCAATGTTATCTACTATTAATATTCATGAAATAAAAAACATACTAACATTTCAGAAAATTACTCGTGAATATCTCATGAAGAACTTAAAAACACTGTGATTCATAGAAATCCACTCCCTGTACTGTTTATGGTGTTATTAGTAGTTATAAGATATGCCTCTCTCCTTCTCCCACATTACCCACATTTTCTTTCATGAATCTCATAATTGTGTGTACATAACTGTATTATTGTTCTTCTTTTCATCTTTTCTTCTTTACCCTCTCCCCTCTTGCGTCCTCCACCCCACACCCCCTCACCCCCACCCCCCTCTCTTTTACTCTCTTCTGATATGAATTTTCTCTATTTGTGTTTGTGCGTTTCTTTTTCTTTTTTGATTTATTTATTTAATTTTGTACCCCAAGGCTAGGTGGAAAAAAGCATTCTTGTCATAATGCCTATCTCAATACCCTGGAAAAATAAAATTTTGTTCGTTCGTTCGTTCTCTCTTCTGTGTGTGTGACTGTGTGTGTGCATGTGTATCTATCTTTCTCTGTGTGTGTGCATGTATGTCTCTCTTTTTCTGAGTTCAGAGAGTGTTTGTGAGTGTGTCTATCTCTTTCACTCATTCAGTGTGTGTTGTGAACTGACTGAAAGGCAGTGTGTGGTGTGTTTGGATGAAAGAATGGTTTCTTGACACACGACTGATCAGACTCTCTAGAACCACCTGAGGACTCTCTAGAACCACCTGAGGACTCCCTAGAACCACCTGAGGACTCCCTAGAACCACCTGAGGACTCCCTAGACCACCTGAGGACTCCCTAGACCACCTGAGGACTCCCTAGAACCACCTGAGGACTCCCTAGACCACCTGAGGACTCCCTAGAACCACCTGAGGACTCTCTAGACCACCTGAGGACTCCCTAGAACCACCTGAGGACTCTCTAGAACCACCTGAGGACTCCCTAGAACCACCCGAGGACTCCCTAGAACCACCTGAGGACTCCCTAGAACCACCTGAGGACTTCCTAGAACCACCCGAGGACTCCCTAGAACCACCTGAGGACTCCCTAGAACCACCTGAGGACTCTCTAGACCACCTGAGGACTCCCTAGACCACCTGAGGACTCCCTAGAACCACCTGAGGACTCTCTAGAACCACCTGAGGACTCTCTAGAACCACCTGAGGACTCTCTAGAACCACCTGAGGACTTCCTAGAACCACCTGAGGACTCTCTAGAACCACCTGAGGACTCCCTAGAACCACCTGAGGACTTCCTAGAACCACCTGAGGACTTCCTAGAACCACCTGAGGACTCCCTAGAACCACCTGAGGACTTCCTAGAACCACCTGAGGACTCCCTAGAACCACTTGAGGACTTCCTAGAACCACCCGAGGACTCCCTAGAACCACCTGAGGACTCCCTAGAACCACCTGAGGACTCCCTAGAACCACCTGAGGACTCTCTAGAACCACCTGAGGACTCCCTAGAACCACCTGAGGACTCCCTAGAACCACCTGAGGACTCCCTAGAACCACCTGAGGACTCCCTAGAACCACCTGAGGACTCTCTAGACCACCTGAGGACTCTCTAGAACCACCTGAGGACTCTCTAGACCACCTGAGGACTCTCTAGACCACCTGAGGACTCCCTAGAACCACCTGAGGACTCCCTAGAACCACCTGAGGACTCCCTAGACCACCTGAGGACTCTCTAGAACCACCTGAGGACTCCCTAGAACCACCTGAGGACTCTCTAGACCACCTGAGGACTCTCTAGACCACCTGAGGACTCCCTAGAACCACCTGAGTGGGAGTTCTGTGGACTCTCTAAGCAAACCAACTGTAGGAAGCCCTGCTATGTATCTTATTTTACTTACTTCTACTATATTTTCCCTCTGGCCTGAGCGCATTGGGTTATTTTGCTGGTTAGGAATCTGTTTAGCAGATGTACTGTAGTGTATACTGATTTGTCTGAACACAGTGATGCCGCATTGAGTAACTGAACTGAACACACACACACACACACACACACACACACACACACACACACACACATACACAGCAGTGTACCTGTTGGACTGTGTGTTGTGCAGCAGACTGCAGCAAGATGTCGTTGTGTGCTGTCTTGATGTGTCGGATCAGCGTCACCTCACTGGCGTACTTACGTTGACAGTGACCGCACGACAACTGGGACTGCTCCATGTGCACAAAGCGTTTGTGGCGACTCAGATCACCTGCATGCAACAGACATTCTGTATTCACATCAACTCACATCATCTGCATACAACAGACATTCTGTATTCACATCAACTCAAGTCATCTGCATACAACAGACATTCTGTATTCACATCAACTCAAGTCATCTGCATACAACAGACATTCTGTATTCACATCAACTCAAGTCATCTGCATACAACAGACATTCTGAATTCACATCAACTCACATCATCTGCATACAACAGACATTCTGTATTCACATCAACTCACGTCATCTGCATACAACAGACATTCTGAATTCACATCAACTCACACCACCTGCATGCAACAGACATTCTGTATTCACATCAACTCACGTCACCTGCATGCAACAGACATTCTGTATTCACATCAACTCACATCATCTGCATACAACAGACATTCTGTATTCACATCAACTCACGTCACCTGCATGCAACAGACATTCTGTATTCACGTCAACTCACGTCACCTGCATGCAACAGACATTCTGTATTCACATCAACTCACGTCACCTCCATGCAACAGACATTCTGTATTCACATCAACTCACGCCACCTGCATGCAACAGACATTCTGTATTCACATCAACTCACGTCATCTGCATACTATTAGTCTATTCACATCAACTCAAGTCATCTGCATACTATTAGACAGTCTGAATTCACATCAACTCAAGTCATCTGCATACAACAGACATTCTGAATTCACATCAACTCACATCATCTGCATACAACAGACATTCTGTATTCACATCAACTCACGTCACCTGCATGCAACAGACATTCTGTATTCATATCAATTCACATCATCTGCATACTATTAGACAGTCTGTATTCACATCAACTCAAGTCATCTGCATACTATTAGACATTCTGTATTCACATCAACTCAAATCATCTGCATACAACAGACATTCTGTATTCACATCAACTCACGTCACCTGCATGCAACAGACATTCTGTATTCACATCAACTCACGTCACCTGCATACAACAGACATTCTGTATTCACATCAACTCACGTCACCTGCATACAACAGACATTCTGTATTCACATCAACTCACGTCACCTGCATACAACAGACATTCTGTATTCACATCAACTCAAGTCATCTGCATACAACAGACATTCTGAATTCACATCAACTCACGTCACCTGCATGCAACAGACATTCTGTATTCACATCAACTCACACCACCTGCATACAACAGACATTTTGAATTCACATCAACTCACGTCACCTGCATACAACAGACATTCTGTATTCACATCAACTCACATCATCTGCATACAACAGACATTCTGAATTCACATCAACTCACATCATCTGCATACAACAGACATTCTGAATTCACATCAACTCAAGTCATCTGCATGCAACAGACATTCTGTATTCACATCAACTCAAGTCATCTGCATACAACAGACATTCTGTATTCACATCAACTCACGCCACCTGCATGCAACAGACATTCTGTATTCACATCAACTCACGTCATCTGCATACTATTAGTCTATTCACATCAACTCAAGTCATCTGCATACTATTAGACAGTCTGAATTCACATCAACTCAAGTCATCTGCATACAACAGACATTCTGTATTCATATCAATTCACATCATCTGCATACTATTAGACAGTCTGTATTCACATCAACTCAAGTCATCTGCATACTATTAGACATTCTGTATTCACATCAACTCAAGTCATCTGCATACTATTAGACATTCTGTATTCACATCAACTCAAGTCATCTGCATACTATTAGACAGTCTGTATTCACATCAACTCAAGTCATCTGCATACTATTAGACATTCTGTATTCACATCAACTCAAGTCATCTGCATACTATTAGACAGTCTGTATTCACATCAACTCAAGTCATCTGCATACTATTAGACAGTCTGTATTCACATACATCGGCTCAGATCACATGCATGCAATTATATATTCTGTATTCAAATAAATTGACTCTGATCTCTTGTATGCATTCAGTAATCAGATGAATCAAGTTACAAAGATGTTATTGTACAGTTACACGATAAACTGACATCTGTGGAAAATTCATCAACACTACACATGCCCAACTACAGAACCGATAAAACATGCCCTGCTACAGAACCGATAAACTATAGGCAGTGTGTGTGCATGGAACAAGGTGGCAGAATGGAGAAGACACTGATCTGCTGATAGAGTATCTGTGAAGGTCTGAGTCTGATTCGTGCTATCGCCCTTTCTCGTAAGTTGGACTCAAAAATCAAACTGACCGTTAAGTCTTTCAGATGAAATGATAAACCAAGTTCCTGTGTGCAGCACGCACTTGGCACATTCAAAAAGAACCCATGGCAACAAAAGTGTTATCCTCTGGCAGAAATCTGTTAAAAAAAATCCACTCTGATAAGTTCACAAATATACATACATGCACTCCAGGCCTGACAAGCACACTGGGTTATGTTGTTGTCTAGCATCTGCCTGGCAGATGTGGTGTAGCATAAATGGATACATTAAGAAACCGAAACTGAATCTGTGTGCGTATGTGAATGTGCGTATATGTGTGTACAAACATGGGTATATATGTCATACACACACACACACACACACACACACACACACACATATATATATATATATATAACACAGAATCTATGTGTGCCAAAGTGTGTCATCTCAATGAAGTCCTGTAGGTTGATATGTATGATACTTTTCATGGAAGTTCCATAATGGAGGCACCGTTGGCAGAATGGGTAAGGCACTGGACTTGTGATTCAGTGGTCAGGGTTCCATCCCCTGTTGTGTCCTTGGGACAGGCACTGTCCTCTATTTCCTCACTTCACCCAGGTGTGAACCACTACCTGACTTGAGTGGGGAGGTTAAAACGGTGGAACAAGAGGACTGGGCCCCACCTTCCTATGCCCAGCCCTAGACACAAAGAATATGAGTTCGCTTCCCCCACAATGGCCATAAAAGTCTATGGGACCTTTGACCCTTTCAGAACAATACCGATCTACCAGCACATCAACACAAGTGGGGTTCTATTTCCTTGACAACAACCCACCTGCCTGATAGAAGGCACGGCCACAGGTTTCACACCTGAAGGCCCTGACAACAACCCACCTGACTGATAGAAGGCATGGCGACAGGTTTCACACCTGAAGGCCCTGACAACAACCCACCTGACTGTGACTGATAGAAGGCATGGCCACAGGTTTCACACCTGAAGGCCCTGACAACAACCCACCTGACTGTGACTGATAGAAGGCACGGCCACAGGTTTCACACCTGAAGGCCCTGACAACAACCCACCTGACTGATAGAAGGCACGGCCACAGGTTTCACACCTGAAGGCCCTGACAGCAACCCACCTGACTGATAGAAGGCACGGCCACAGGTTTCACACTTAGGCCTTGACAGCAACCCACCTGACTGATAGAAGGCACGGCCACAGGTTTCACACTTAAAGGCCCGGTTCTTGGAATGAAACCGTTCATGGACCACCAGGTCACTTCTGCGGATATAACCTGCAGCACAAACACTTGTCAAGCCACAAGGTCAGCAAAACAACAGGTCACAGTCATCACTTGGACATCACCTGCATACACTCACACACACAGACACACACACATACACACGTGCACACACACACATGTTCACACTCACATGTGCGCATGCAAATGTACGCACATACACTCACAAATATACCCACATGTGCACAAACACATACACCCCGACGGACACACCCCACATTCAAACACAGAAAAACACACCCACACACAAACACCCACACACCCACACACAAGCCAAGGAGGCATGTGAGGGCCAGTAGTACCTTTGTTACAGGTTTGACAGCGGAAGGGGTACTGGTTGGTGTGCACCGCGATGTGTCGGTTCATGTCACAGCGCTGCAGGAATGGCCGCTCACAGTGGGGGCACTTGAAGTGTGTGTCCTCCTGCCAAAACACAAGGTTAAAGGTTAAGGTTAAAGGTCACAGCACTCACAGTGTGGGCACTTGAAGTGTGTGTCCTCCTGCCAAAACACAAGGTTAAAGGTCAAGGTTAAAGGTCACAGCACTCACAGTGTGGGCACTTGAAGTGTGTGTCGTCCTGCCAAAACACAAGGTTAAAGGTTAAGGTTAAAGGTCCCAGCACTCACAGTGTGGGCACTTGAAGTGTGTGTCCTCCAGCCAAAACACAAGGTTAAAGGTCAAAGGTCACAGCGCTCACAGTGTGGGCACTTGAAGTGAGTGTCCTCCTGCCAAAACAGAAGGTTAAAGGTTAAGGTTAGAGGTCACAGTGCTCACAGTGAGGGCACTTGAAGTGAGTGTCCTCCTGCCAAAACAGAAAGTTAAAGGTCAAGGTTAGCGGTAACAGTGCTCACAGTGCGGGTACTTGAAGTGAGTGTCCTCCTGCCAAAACACAAGGTTAAAGGTTTAGGTTAAAGGTCACAGTGCTCACAGTGCGGGTACTTGAAGTGAGTGTCCTCCTGCCAAAACACAAGTTTAAAGGTTTAGGTTAAAGGTCACAGTGCTCACAGTGCGGGTACTTGAAGTGAGTGTCCTCCTGCCAAAACACAAGGTTAAAGGTTTAGGTTAAAGGTCACAGTGCTCACAGTGCGGGTACTTGAAGTGAGTGTCCTCCTGCCAAAACACAAGGTTAAAGGTCCCATAGCCTTTTACAACCAAGGGGCAGTGAACTTATCTCCACTGTGTCAAGGGCTCAAAATATCAAGACAAGGTCTTGTCCTCTCCTTCCGCTGTTATAGCCTTCCCAAACTGAAGTCAGGTACCCGCTCAAACCTGGGTCAAGTGAGGACAACAGGAGTCAAATGCCTTTCCCAGGGACACGACACCATGTGAGGGGCCTTGAACCCTGACCACTGCTGAACACTGCATCCCACTCCAACATGTAACCCATTCTGCCGCAAGGCAAGGTGGCTGAATAGTTAAGATGCTTATCTGCTGGTGCAGTGTCTGTGAGGATCTGAGTTCGAGTCCCACCCTCGCTTGTTCTCCCACGTTTCACTGGACAATCAAACTGGCCACAGTGCGTCCTCAGACTAAACCACAACCATTATAACAAAATAAAACAAGTGAAAAGAACTCACTTTATTTTCCTAAATGTCATCAAAATGTCTGCATGATGTCTATCCTGATGTCTAGGCAGGCAAATTTCATATCCACAGACCATCTCTTCTCATATACTGGTCCTGATTTTCCAGTTGACCTTAGTTGTTCATATATAAGACCTGTCACCAGAAATATGGCTTTGCAGTTTATATTGGAGTTCAGGTATATGTCCATTGACGTAACCTACCCACCTTCAGATCGCAAAGCATAGGATTTCTTGTGCCATGTATAGTTACCACCTGTAGTTTCAAGTGTGGATATTCCTATGCCGTGTATAATTTCCACAGCTAGTTTCAAAGTGTGGATATTCCTATGCCAAGCATAGTTTCCACTTTAAGGTTCAAAGAGTGGGTTCTCCTGTCTAGTTTCCAACCTTAAGTTCAAAGTGTGGATTTTCCTGTGCCGTGTATTGTTACCCACCTTGAGTTTCAGAGTGTGGATTATCCTGTGCATTGTATAGTTACCCACCTTGAGGTTCAAAGTGCGATTATCCTGTGCATTGTATAGTTACCCACCTTGAGGTTCAAAGTGTGGATTTTCCTGTGCATTGTATAGTTACCCACCTTGAGGTTCAAAGTGTGGATTATCCTGTGCATTGTATAGTTACCCACCTTGAGGTTCAAAGTGTGGATTTTCCTGTGCCGTGTATACCCACCTTGAGGTACAAAGTGTGGATTATCCTGTGCCATGTATAGTTACCCATCTTGAGGTTCAAAGTGTTGATTATCCTGTGCCATGTGTAGTTACCCACCTTGAGGTTCAAAGTGTGGATTATCCTGTGCATTGTATAGTTACCCACCTTGAGGTTCAAAGTGTGGATTATCCTGTGCATTGTGTAGTTACCCACCTTGAGGTTCAAAGTGTGGATTTTCCTGTGCCATGTATAGTTACCCACCTTGAGGTTCAAAGTGTGGATTATCCTGTGCATTGTATAGTTACCCACCTTGAGGTTCAAAGTGTGGATTATCCTGTGCCGTGTGTAGTTACCCACCTTGAGGTTCAAAGTGTGGATTATCCTGTGCATTGTATAGTTACCCACCTTGAGGTTCAAAGTGTGGATTTTCCTGTGCCATGTATAGTTACCCACCTTGAGGTTCAAAGTGTGGATTATCCTGTGCATTGTGTAGTTACCCACCTTGAGGTTCAAAGTGTGGATTATCCTGTGCATTGTATAGTTACCCACCTTGAGGTTCAAAGTGTGGATTTTCCTGTGCCGTGTATAGTTACCCACCTTGAGGTTCAAAGTGTGGATTATCCTGTGCATTGTATAGTTACCCACCTTGAGGTTCAAAGTGTGGATTTTCCTGTGCCGTGTATAGTTACTCACCTTGAGGTTCAAAGTGTGGATTATCCTGTGCATTGTATAGTTACCCACCTTGAGGTTCAAAGTGTGGATTTTCCTGTGCATTGTATAGTTACCCACCTTGAGGTTCAAAGTGTGGATTATCCTGTGCCATGTATAGTTACCCATCTTGAGGTTCAAAGTGTGGATTATCCTGTGCTGTGTGTAGTTACCCACCTTGAGGTTCAAAGTGTGGATTATCCTGTGCATTGTGTAGTTACCCACCTTGAGGTTCAAAGTGTGGATTATCCTGTGCATTGTGTAGTTACCCACCTTGAGGTTCAAAGTGTGGATTATCCTGTGCATTGTGTAGTTACCCACCTTGAGGTTCAAAGTGTGGATTATCCTGTGCTGTGTATAGTTACCCATCTTGAGGTTCAAAGTGTGGATTATCCTGTGCCATGTATAGTTACCCACCTTGAGGTTCAAAGTGTGGATTATCCTGTGCCGTGTGTAGTTACCCACCTTGAGGTTCAAAGTGTGGATTATCCTGTGCATTGTATAGTTACCCACCTTGAGGTTCAAAGTGTGGATTATCCTGTGCCATGTATAGTTACCCATCTTGAGGTTCAAAGTGTGGATTATCCTGTGCTGTGTGTAGTTGCCCACCTTGAGGTTCAAAGTGTGGATTATCCTGTGCATTGTGTAGTTACCCACATTGAGGTTCAAAGTGTGGATTATCCTGTGCATTGTGTAGTTACCCACATTGAGGTTCAAAGTGCGGATTATCCTGTGCATTGTGTAGTTACCCACCTTGAGGTTCAAAGTGTGGATTATCCTGTGCTGTGTATAGTTACCCATCTTGAGGTTCAAAGTGTGGATTATCCTGTGCCATGTATAGTTACCCACCTTGAGGTTCAAAGTGTGGATTATCCTGTGCCGTGTGTAGTTACCCACCTTGAGGTTCAAAGTGTGGATTATCCTGTGCCATATGTAGTGACTCACCTTTAGGTTCAAAGTGTGGATTTTCCTGTGCCGTGTGTAGTTGCCGAGCCGAGAGAAGACCGCAGTGCACAGGTCACACTTGTACTGTTTGTCCCTGGCTGTCTTCAGGACAGGTTCCACTGTGACAGGGGGGGAGGCCCCCTCACTGTCGGTAGGGGTGGAGGATGACGATTCAGCTCCGCTGTGGCCGGGGGTGGGGATAATGGGGGAGGAGGACTGGGAGGGTGGTGGGGGGGTGGACACCACAGGCTGTGTACTGACAGGTGGGGGACACGTGTCAGGTGTGTCGTCCTGGGCTCTTTTACCTCCTGTGTTGACTGAAGGGCTGGAAGCTGCAACACAATGTTGGAACATTCAACAGGTGACATTTGAATCAATGAAATTTAGTCATTGTAACACATCGAAGTTCACTGTTAAATTATAGACTAGTGACGTAGTGTTGTTGTTTTTTCATAATCTTATTTTACATTGCAGGACATCAGAAAAACCTCCTTCACTATGTGTGTGTGTGTGTGTGTGTGTGTGTGTGTGTGTGTGTGTGTGTGTGTTGTGTGTGTGTGTGTGTGTGTGTGTGTATGTGTGTGTGTGTGTGTGTGCCTGTCTGAGTAGTGCATGCACACAGCATGTCTCTTACACGTACGTGTGTGTGTGTGTGTGTGTGTGTGTCTGTGTGTGTGTGTGTGTGTGTGTGTGTCTAAGTGTATTGAAAATATTAAAACAATAAAGATTCAATTTCATATCAAGTAAATATAAATTCATGAGGTGTTAGATGTTTTATTTATAATAATAATAATAATGGTATTTATACAGCCCTGAATCTTGTGCAGAGACAAATCAAAGTGCTTTCGCACCAGTCATTCACACGCATGCATAACTCTATAACTGGAGAAACTGAAGACAAGGAAGAGGCAGGGAAGGCAGCTATTCTGGGAAGATGTGGGTTTTAAGGCCAAACTTGAAAGAGCTGAGTGTGGAGACTTGAGGAAACGAAAGAGGAAGTTCATTCCAATTGCAAGGTCCAGAGATAGAGAAAGAACGGCGGCCAACAGTCCTTGGGCAAGCACTGCTAGTTTAACATAGCTTATTTCAGATCATTCTGCACTGGAAAAGGTATTCTGGATGCTTTGGAAAGAGATTTTCATCCAGACTGCCAGGATATATTGTGATTTTTGCTTTTCATCATTGGAACCTTTTTTTATGTGGACAGGTTATAAAATCAACTGAATGTGTTCTGTGATAAAATTACAAATGAGCATGGATTGTGATGAACTCATTGTGCACACCATGTTCTGTGGATGAACTGTACAAACATTGTGACATTAACACAGATTGTCATAACTCATTGTGTACTATAGGAAATCAAATCTGTACAATTAACACAGATTGTCATAACTCATTGTGTCCACTGTGGACTAAAGGAAATCAGAACTGTAAATTAACACAAATTGTCATAACTCATTGTGTCCATTGTGTTCTATGGGTAGAAACCAGAACTGTACAATTAATACAGACTGTCATAACTAGCTGTGTCCATTGTGTTCTACGGGTAGAAACCAGAACTGTACAATTAACAAAGATCTATTGTCATGAACTCACAGTGCACACTGCCCTGCTGAATGCCGGTGTCCTTGACCTCTGGGTGCTGACCTGAGTCCACAGGGCTGACGTTGACCTTCTTCATCAGTCCGTCCTCCTGCACAATACAGATGATGATGGGACGACACAGGTCAGCCGACAGCTTCTCCTTCACCGTCAGTGGAATCAACTTCTGCAGGTCATCACCAGTCTCACCCCCAGCCGTCTGGCCCGCCTCCACTATGGGGGTAGGCAGCTGGATCTGCACCCACTGGTACTGACTGCTGCTGTCACTGACGTTATTACAGTGGTACTGACTGCTGCTGTCACTGCCGTCACTGTTGGCTGTACACTGGTACTGACTGCTGCTGTCACTGCCGTCACTGTTGGCTGTACACTGGTACTGACTGCTGCCATCACTGCCGTCACTGTTGGCTGTACACTGGTACTGACTGCTGCTGTCACTGACGTTATCACAGTGGTGCTGACTGCTGCTGTCACTGACATTATTACACTGGTACTGACTGCTGCTGTCACCTGCGTCACTGTTTGTTGTCACAACTGTGGACTGTGGGGGGGCATGACACTCACTGGAACAACACTGTTCCACCACAGATACACTGGAAGCAGCACTTTCTGATGAGGACATATTGTCTGCAGTTCCCATTAGAGAACTGACAGAGTCAGTGACTGTGCCATCAATTTCATCTTCCTTGTTGTTTGAACGAGACAGATCTAAAGCTGTGGTGGTTTTCTGTCCACTGGATGAAACTGGAGTCTGGCACAATGATGCTTTCCCAGCACACTGTGCACCACCTGTCTGACAACCTGTTCTTCTCAAAATGAACACCACTGAGCTGTTCTTCCTGCTGAGGCTGGGCACACTGAGCACTGAGGAACTGCTGTCCACGTCTGACAGTGGAACAAGCTGTGGCTTCACATCACTACTGTCAGAGGTGGAAGCACCAGCAGAATCCAGGTTGGTCCTCAGTAACATGTTTTGCAGACCACTGTCAGCACTGACAGTGGTGTTGGCTTTATTTTGATGTAAGAAGTGTTCCAGGATCTGCTTCATTCCCTTGCTCCCTTTGCCATCAGGCCGTGTGCAGCTGATCACGACTGGCTGGAGTGGAGCTTTGGGGAGCTGACTTTCTGTGACTTGTGCCGATTCACATACATTTCTATTGGAAGCAGTTGTATCAGTACTGGCAGTGTTGTTACAAACAGAGGCTGATTCTTCTACCATGTGTGAGTCACTGGGAGAGACATTATGATCACTGGCTGAAGGCGTTGAACCTGAGTGTGCAGGCAAGGAGTCTGTTGGTGCAGACAGAGAACTATGTGCTGGGCTGCTGACATTACTGTCTGTGCCAGTGTGGGGTGCATCAGAGGACGTCATGATGGTGACACTTTCTGATGACGAGCTGTCCATGCTGACACTGGCAACATCAGACAGAGGGGCCAATAGTGGCTGCTGCCAAAGTGCTGCTCTGTGTAACTCCTGTAACTCCACTGCTCTGTGTAACTCCACTGCTGACTGTGTGAAGCAGCTGCTGGGCATCTTGAACACTTGCAACCCCAAATCCTGGTGGCAGCTGAATGAGCAAGGGGGATGCTCCAATGTCTGGCACTGACTGCAGCAAGCTGAGAGGAGGCAGGAGGGTGGAGTTGAGGAACATAACAGGTGCTATGCTGACTGTTTCTTTGGCAGTGACAGGTGTACTGGACGATGTGGATGGCAACACTGTTGTATCTTTCAGAACACTTTTCACAAAGGAGGCAGCATCTGCATTACCAATGACAACAGGGTGTGACTGGGGCTGGGACACTGAAGGCGTCAACAGCTGAACTGGGGACAGGAAGTCCACCTTCTGCTCTGTGGCTTTCACCTGAGTCCCATTCAATAACACAACATCGGAAGATGTGAACTGCATACCTGGGTTTGTGGGTTTCTGCAAAGATGAGCTGGGAATATCATACAGTAGAAATGAACCACTACTCAGCACAGAACAACTGCCCAGGCTGTCAACTGACATGAAAGAGGACGAAGAGGAGTCGCATGTTGACGTCTGCTGCATTGAAACCCCAGCTGACGTCTGCTGCATTGAAACCCCTTCCACCAGAGAGGAACTCAGAATGCATTCACTGTCAAACCTGGAAGAATCTTCAGGAAAATCAAGGGTGTTGTCCGAGTTGAAAGGATCACTTTTTTCATCCGTTTCCATGCACGATCCAGACAGGAATCCTCCGATGTCAGACGACAGAACTTCAGACTGATCCTCTTCACAATGCTCCATCGGACACAGTTCAGTCGACATCCCTGATGAAGACATGGCTTAACTGTCAGAAACAACACTTTTTGCATCTAAACCCATCGAAGAAGATTTCTCTCTGTCCATGTTTTGCTGCAGATGAGGAATATTTTGTTATTTCACGTTCGATGCAAATTCCTGCTGGGCCCACTGACCAACATTGTCAAATTGCATGAGAATGGTCTCCCCTGTGCTTACTTGTCCCCTTCCCTTCCCCCTTCCCATCCCCTTCTCTCGCTCGCTGAACTTGGCAGATTTATCTGCATGGACCACTGACCTATCCAATTTTTAGATCAGTGCTATGTTCGTTGTAGACTTGTGGAAAAGAAGACGTCCAAGCAGGCAGCAGCTTAAAAAGCACATAAATATGATTGAAGGAGTTCAACGCAGATTTACCAAGTGTATAACTAGTAATACTATTAGTACTCGTGATCTTAGTTATGAGGAGCGCCTGGCTCTTTTTAATATGCCTAGCCTTGAGTTTAGAAGATTAAGAGGTGATCTCATTGAAGTATATAAGATCATGCACAATATTTATGATCCTTGCACCACCTCTTCATTGTTTACTATGGCTAACTACGATAAAACTCGAGGGCACAACTTCAAAATAAACAAAACTAATTTCGTAACTAACCAGTTCCGCAAGTTCTTTACTAACCGTATCATAAATCTGTGGAATAACCTTTCCTATGACACCATCAATGCACCATCGGTAAACGCCTTCAAAAATCACATTGACAAAAAGTTTAAGAACCTTGTATTTTCCACAGAGTTATATCTTTACTGAGCTGTAGATAAATAAAGTATACACTATGCCAGATTTAAACAAGGGTTTGTTCACAACAAGTGATCCAAAGCACATAAATGGACACTGATTACGAGGGCAAAAGGCTTTTAGCCTATAGCCAAACATTTCTGTGATTCTGTGATACTTAGTTTCAGTTGTAAACCGCGGCTGGATAAACAAACAGTAATGCTGTTGTGAAGACTCCGTGTTGCTCTGGCCTCAAAACTGAGCAAGGGGTTGTTCTTTGGGGGGGTACCCGTTCTTTGCTCTCTCGCTCTCTCTCTCTCTCTCTCTCTCTCTCTCTCTCTCACACACACACACACACACACACACACACACACACACACACACACACACACACACACACACACATGTATATGAGAGAGAGAGTGCGAATGTTTCTCAGTGCTACCACTGACGGGGCAAGAAACGATCGACTGGTCAGCGGATGAGATGAGATGCCACAACGCTGGGAAGTGGATGAATTGGTAGCAGGGGTCGACTGAGGTTAGCAGTGAAGGGTGTGTGGTGCAGTGAGGGTCTGTGGTGCAGTGAGGGTCTGTGGTCAGTGGTGCAGTGAGGGTGTGTGGTGCAGTGAGGGTCTGTGGTGTGTGGTGCAGTGAGGGTGTGTGGTCTGTGGTGCAGTGAGGGTGTGTGGTGCAGTGAGGGTGTGTGGTCTGTGGTGCAGTGAGGGTGTGTGGTGCAGTGAGGGTCTGTGGTCTGTGGTGCAGTGAGAGTGTGTGGTCTGTGGTGCAGTGAGAGTGTTTGGTGCAGTGAGGGTGTGTGGTCTGTGGTGCAGTGAGGGTCTGTGGTGCAGTGAGGGTGTGTGGTCTGTGGTGCAGTGAGGGTGTTTGGTGCAGTGAGGGTGTGTGGTCTGTGGTGCAGTGAGGGTGTGTGGTCTGTGGTGCAGTGAGGGTGTGTGGTCTGTGGTGCAGTGAGGGTGTGTGGTCTGTGGTGCAGTGAGGGTCTGTGGTGCAGTGAGGGTGTGTGGTCTGTGGTGCAGTGAGGGTGTGTGGTCTGTGGTGCAGTGAGGGTCTGTGGTGCAGTGAGGGTGTGTGGTCTGTGGTGCAGTGAGGGTCTGTGGTCTGTGGTGCAGTGAGGGTGTGTGGTCAGTGGTGCAGTGAGGGTCTGTGGTCTGTGGTGCAGTGAGGGTCTGTGGTGCAGTGAGGGTGTGTGGTGTGTGGTGCAGTGAGGGTCTGTGGTGCAGTGAG
Organism: Babylonia areolata; assembly: GCF_041734735.1. Classification (NCBI taxonomy): domain Eukaryota; kingdom Metazoa; phylum Mollusca; class Gastropoda; order Neogastropoda; family Buccinidae; genus Babylonia; species Babylonia areolata. Next base: position 1,112,286 of record NC_134894.1, on the reverse strand, counting down.
GGTCTGTGGTCAGTGGTGCAGTGAGGGTGTGTGGTGCAGTGAGGGTGTGTGGTGCAGTGAGGGTCTGTGGTCTGTGGTGCAGTGAGGGTGTGTGGTGCAGTGAGGGTGTGTGGTCTGTGGTGCAGTGAGGGTCTGTGGTGCAGTGAGGGTCTGTGGTCTGTGGTGCAGTGAGGGTGTGTGGTGCAGTGAGGGTGTGTGGTCTGTGGTGCAGTGAGGGTCTGTGGTCTGTGGTGCAGTGAGGGTGTGTGGTGCAGTGAGGGTGTGTGGTGCAGTGAGGGTGTGTGGTGCAGTGAGGGTCTGTGGTGCAGTGAGGGTCTGTGGTGCAGTGAGGGTGTGTGGTCTGTGGTGCAGTGAGGGTCTGTGGTGCAGTGAGGGTCTGTGGTCTGTGGTGCAGTGAGGGTGTGTGGTGCAGTGAGGGTCTGTGATCAGTGGTGCAGTGAGGGTGTGTGGTGCAGTGAGGGTGTTTGGTGCAGTGAGGGTCTGTGGTGCAGTAAGGGTGTGTGGTGCAGTGAGGGTGTGTGGTCTGTGGTGCAGTGAGGGTGTGTGGTGCAGTGAGGGTGTGTGGTGCAGTGAGGGTGTGTGGTCTGTGGTGCAGTGAGGGTGTGTGGTGCAGTGAGGGTGTGTGGTGTGTGGTGCAGTGAGGGTGTGTGGTGCAGTGAGGGTGTGTGGTGCAGTGAGGGTGTGTGGTGCAGTGAGGGTGTGTGGTCTGTGGTGCAGTGAGGGTGTGTGGTGCAGTGAGGGTGTGTGGTGCAGTGAGGGTGTGTGGTCTGTGGTGCAGTGAGGGTGTGTGGTCTGTGGTGCAGTGAGGGTGTGTGGTGCAGTGAGGGTGTGTGGTGCAGTGAGGGTCTGTGGTGCAGTGAGGGTCTGTGGTCAGTGGTGCAGTGAGGGTGTGTGGTGCAGTGAGGGTGTGTGGTGTTGACTGAGGAAAGGTCAGTGAAGGCTGGCCCAGTGGGAGGTCAGGGGTGGAAGTGACACATGTCAGCAGGGGATGAATACACTGCAGCAGACTGCATGCAGCAATAGATGCCAACAGTTCAGGGTCACCACACACTGCAGGAATAGAGGTACCAGTGGACAGTTCAGGGGACTCTCTGGGGGCACCCACAGACTGCACTGATGAACAGAGGTGGACAGTTCAGGGGACAATCTGGGGACACCACACACTGCACTGATGAACAGAGGTGGACAGTTCAGGGGACAATCTGGGGACACCACACACTGCACTGGTGAACAGAGGTGGACAGTTCAGGGGACAATCTGGGGACACCACACACTGCACTGGTGAACAGAGGTGGACAGTTCAGGGGACAATCTGGGGACACCACAGGCACAGCAGATGGAGCCACTGAGGATATCTCTGAGTTCTGAACAAAGCAAACTTCTTCACACGTGACGTCAATACTGGAGGCCTACAACTGGGCAGCGTGAAACCATGCAGGTGTCGCTGACTGGTCCACTGACTTTGAACTGGGTCCTCTTTACAGCTCTGGAGCAGACATCACACGCCGTGAACTGGGTCCTCTTTACAGCTCTGGAGCAGACATCACACGCCGTGAACTGGGTCCTCTTTACAGCTCTGGAGCAGACATCACATGCCGTGAACTGGGTCCCCTTTACAGCTCTGGAGCAGACATCACACGCCGTGAACTGGGTCCCCTTTACAGCTCTGGAGCAGACATCACACGCCGTGAACTGGGTCCTCTTTACAGCTCTGGAGCAGACATCACATGCCGTGAACTTTGGAGTGCATTGTGCGGAATTGGGCTCCATATCTGTCACGGAGGTAAGGTCACGGATGGCCATAGTCAGGCGCTTTTTTTTCCTTTTCTTTCTGTTACACGACCAACATCAACTTGCCGATGACTCTGTCGTGGTTGATGCATGCTCGTTATTTTCGTGTCTCCATAACCCACTGAACACTGACATGAATTACAGGACCTTTAACGTGCGTATTTGATCTTCTGCGTACGTACTATATATACACACGAAGGATGTTCATGCACTTGCAGGTCTGCACATATGTTGACCTGAGAGATCGGAAAAATCTACACCATTTACCCACCAGGCGCCGTTACCGAGATTCGAACCTGGGACCCTCAAATTTGAAAGTCCGGTTAACGCTTTAACCACTCGACTTTTTGTAGTGATGCTTAAGATAAGGCCTGGTGTCATTGATGGAACGAGACCACGTGACTTTCGGGGAGGACAGACCAGACTGGTGCAGTAGCTGTCAGAACATCTGATGTGAAGTGAAACCTTTTTTCTTTCATTTTTTCTCATTCTTTCTTCCTCTCCCCTCCCCCTTCCTCTCTCTCTCTCTCTCTCTCTCTCTCTCTCTCTCTCTCAACACATCAGAAGCTCATCGCGTCCCTCAGTCAGTGTATTCAACTGTCGTGTCACTACCCAGTTTTTGTCATTATGGGAAAAACTGGGAGTAGAAATTTCCAGACCAGGCCATAAGACTATAACATATCACTGCTACTTGAAATTTAACGATCGAGCAGCTGTTCATAAATGACGTGGGTAGCTCCAAACCGATTTCATCAGTATACAATATAACGGGCTCCGATCTAGCAACAGAAAACTAGATCGAAACATTTTCAGTAATGTATAATAAATATGTCCTACTCGGAAAACTATCAGAGTTAAACACACCTCTAAACCAGCTTGGTATTACGTTCCAAAGAAATGGAAGAGGTAGGCTACATTAGAGACAATCTTAAAGAACATGGCTGCGAAGAAGAAATGAGAAATGCGATAAACTCACAAAAGCGCAAAGAAAAGAACCATAAACTTACGAACAAACAATCTTTGTCAAAATCAACCGTGATCAAATACATTTCTGTGAATCCACCGAATACACACTTTTCCACAATAGCCAAGAAAATTATTACCACAGTTTACACAAAATTGAATGACCTTGAAAAACTGAAATTGTATTGTTGTACTGTTGTAATATAAACACTTCAATTACATTAAATAATCCACCCCTAACATTATCTGAAGGTAAAAGGTACCTTGTACAATTAAAACAAACAGGAAACCGAGGACTGGATGGTATTGATCAGCAGTCAGTAGATTTCTCAAACAAGCCGCTCCAGTTGTTACGGACACATTAAAGTACATTCAGTGAAATATGTGTATTGACAAAAACTATTTTCCGAACTCATTTTAGAAAGCAAAAGTTATTTCTATTTACAAGCCTCTGATCCCCCGGGGGGAGGGGGGGGGAACAGCGGTTTGGGGGGGCTGGGGGGGGGGTAGAGGATGAGGTATGTGTGTGTATGCATGCCCACACTGTGGGAGCAACAGAATATTGGAACGTGCGGGTGTGCATATATATATCTTTGTATATGTATGTGTGGGTTGGGGGTGGGGGATATGGGGCGTATGTGTGTGTGCTTGTACAAGTAAGTGTGCCTCTGTGTGTGTGTGTGTGTGTGTGTGTGAAACTGCACATGATGTTTGGTGTATATCTGTTATGCATATGTGTGTGTATGTGTGAATGTGTGTCTGCATTTTTTTACATTTATTTGCTTATTTATCATCATTGTTGTCTTTTTCATTTATTTATTTATTTTATTTTATTTTTTATTTTTATTTTTTATATTATTATTATTATTTATTTATTAGCTATTTATTTAGTTATTTATTTTTATTTATATTTTATTATATTATATTATTTTTATTATTTTGCATGCTTATAGCTGACTTCATCAAGTTTTTGCGCCTTGTACATATTATTAGTAGTAGTAGTAGTTCTTTTTTTATGTATTGATCTTCTTCTTCTTCTTCTTTTTTTTTTTCTCAGGCCTGACTAAGCGCGTGGGTTTACGCCTGCTGGTCAGGCATCTGCTTGGCAGATGTGGTGTAGCGTATATGGATTTGCCCAAGCGCAGTGACGCCTCCTTGAGCTACTGAAACCGAAACTGATCTATTGTCTGGTTTGCCTGCTTCTTCCATTCAGTCCTCTTCAGCGCATACAAAACTCTGCTGCCCGACTCGTCCTCGGAAAGAAAAGATCTGAGCACATCACTCCTCTTTTGCAATATCTTCACTGGCTCCCTGTCTCACCAGAATAAAGTACAAGGTCAGCACTCTATGTTATAAATGTATTCACAAAATCTGACCCTTCCCCTATCTCTGTGGCTGCCTTCTCCTCTACACTCCATCTCGCTCTCTACGATCGGCTTCGGATCCACTCTTTTTACGCACACGGCCGATTCTGGGTGCGCAGCACTTCCCACGGGTGCTGCAAGGGAAAACATCTCCAGAAGTTGAGCCCTGCTTCTTCGCTCAGGCTTCTCCTTAATTGGCCAGCGTTTCTCATGTTTTCAAACGTCTTTATGCCACTAGAGCACGGCATCCTCCAGCGAGAGCAGTCAAGGGCATCAGTTTCCCAGGAAGCAATGGTCTATGTCACAGGCTATGAGGTTTGTCTTCAAGGTGTCCTTGAAGCACTTGCAGGATCTTCCAATTTCACGGTGGCCTTCCTTCAGCTGGCCTTGCAAGAGTATCTTCGGGATCCTGCTGTCTGTCATGCGGACAACGTGACCTGTCCAGCGTAGCTGGCACTGGACCAGCAGGCTTTCGATGCTGGGCAGGCCGCTCCTCTCTAGGACCTGGAGGATGAGGCCCTGTCTTGCCACTTTATGCCGAGGATCTTTCGTAGGCATCTCTGGTGAAACTGCTCAGGTTGTTGAATGTGACGGCGATACGTCGTCCATGTTTCACAGCAGTACAACAAGGTGGTCAGCACAACAACTCTGTAGGTTTTGATTTTGTGCTGAGCCTGATGCCTTTGTTGTTCCACAGCCTGTTGTTGAGTTGCCAAAGGCGGAGCTGGCCTTGGCGATGCGCAGCGTCACTTCTGCATCAAGGGCTCTCAGTGTTGCTGCGTAGGGTGCTGCCCAGGTAGTAAAACTTGTCGACTGATTTGATCTCTGTGTCATCGATCTGTGATTGCAGGTGGGTGGGAGGCACTGGCGTTCTGTGAGCTAGCTGGTTGGTACATGGACTCAGTCTTGCTGAGACTGATGGTGAGTCCAAAGCGCCTGCAGGAGGTTGAGAACCGGTCCGTAACGAACTGCATGTCCTCATGGTTGTGTGCAGCAAGCGTGCAGTCATCAGCAAAGAGGAACTCTCTCGACAGTGCCTCAAACACCTTGGACCTGGCATGGAGTCACCGCAAGTTGAAAAGTTTGCCATCTGTGCGAAACTGAATGTAAATGCCCCGGTCACAGTCTTGGAAGGCGTCAATCAGCATAGCAGAGAAGAGAATGGAGACAGTGTGGGTGCCAGGACGCAGCCCTGCTTCTCTCCATTTACCACAGGGAACGGATCCGACAGTGTCAGTATTTTCCTGTACTCTCGCGTGCATGCCATCGTGGAATGACGCAGTCAGCTGGATTAGGCTCTCTGGGCAGCCGAACTTTAGGAGATCTCCACAGACTACGGCGGTTCACCGTGTCGAAGGCCTTAGTCACGTCTACAAAGACCATGTGGAGCTCCTTGTTCTGCTCACGGCATTTCTCTTGCATCTGGCGTATGGCAAACACCATGTCACATGTTCTCCTGCCTGAGCGGAAGCCGCACTGTGGCTTCAGGGATGACTGTGTTGGAGACATGGTCAACCAGTCTGCTCAGTATGATGTGGGTGAACTGAGATCTTGCTAGCGATGCAGAGGAGAGAGATTCCACGGTGGTTATCGCAGGATGTTTTGTCTCCCTTCCGTTTGTAATGTGGACAATTGAAGCATCCTTGAAGCCCTGGGGGACCTCCCCTCTCTCCCAGATAGACTGGAACAGGGCGGTCAGCTTGTCTGTCAGCACCCCGCCTCCATACTTTATAGATATCAGCCTGGATTCCATCCTCTCTTGGTGCTTTTCCTGACGTTGTCAGCTTCAGGGCCTTCCAGGTCCTCGGCCTCGGTGGGAGGGGCAGCCAGCGAGTATTGACTGGTAGCTGTGGGAGGGCTGCCAATTACCTCGTCAGACGATACGGACGAGTCCCTGTTGAGGAGGGGTGGTTGAAGTGCTCTGCCCAGCGGGCAAGGATGTCTTTCTTGTCTGTCAGGAGGGTGGTCTGGTCCGAGGCTCAGACAGGGGTTGATCCTGTGACCGTTCGCCCTTCCTACAAACTCGAGACCATCAGACGTCTTCACGATGTCCGTAGCTCAGCAGGACTGAAGCCTTGGACTTTCTCGCCACACGTGTTCTTCTCTCATGAGCCTTCGTACGAGCAATCCGTTGTTTTGCAAGAGACTGGTCTATCTTCCTACCGCAAGTCTATATCGGACATGTGAGCTGATAAGCCGTCATAGCAGTATGTTCATGGAGCTTGAGAGATCCGATCCAGAGTCCTTCTCTCAAACAGATCTTTGTTCCTTGTACAAAGCGAGGGTACCGCTAGCTGTGTTACACAGCATCTCTATGCCTCTTACATCATCGATGCAGGCAATTTCTTGGAGACTCTTGGACTATACGCTGCAGCATGTCCTTGTGACGTAGAAGTGGCGTATGTTCGCCTTAGGAGTTCGCCTGTGGATCCGGGCATCACGGCAGTCTGCGTGCAAAGTATATGTATCTTGCTGCAGTCAGCTACAGAGCGAATGGTTCCGACCACTATGTCCTCTCAGCACGCTGTAATGGAAACACACTCTTAGTCCTCTGCGACAATCACATAGTCCAGCAGTGACCACTGCGTGGAGGGGGGATGCATCATGTGTTCTTGTACTTGCCCTGTTGACGAAGAGCGATGCTTGTGTGCAGTCACGCTGCACGCAGAGGAGCAAAGCGTCCGTTTGGAGTTGCACTTGCCAGTCCGTGTGTCCTAAGACATTATTGGCCAGCAGGAAGTCCACGCACGACGCAGCATTGAATTCCCCAAGATGATCACCTGTCCTTTCGTCCGCAAAATGGTCGGCTGAGTCCGTAAAGACTTCTGAGTGATCCAGGTTTCATCGTACAGGGCATCAGCAGCTGATGACTTGAAGTGGCCCTCAGACTACCCCCAGAACGGGTTCCGGCAAACCAGGTTTCCTCAGCTCTATTCACCATACTCAATGCAATCCCAGCATTGGGCTGGACACTGGTCTGCTTTATGCCAGACCATCGGCTGCCCAAAAGGCTCTTCTATGGCGAGCTGCAACAAGGGAAGAGATCACACGGAGGTCAGAAGAAGCGCTTCAGAGATACTCTGAAAGTCTCTCTGAAAGCGTTTGATATCAACCCTGACTCCTGGGAGGAATCTGCAGTGGACCGTGACAAATGGCGCACTGCTGTGCACAAAGGCGCCAGGTTGTGCGAGGCCAACAGGACTGCTGCAGCTGTTGAGAAGAGGCAGGCCAGAAAGTCACGGGCAAACAAGCTCCCTGACAATGATATGCCTGTCTTTGTCTGCCCCAACTGTCAGCGAACATTTCGTGCGCAGATTGGACTATTCAGCCATCTGCGCACTCACAGATAGATTCATGAGCATCCTTCCCCCCACCCCACCACCACCCTCCCCCCATCCCCCATCCCCCATCTGGATGACAACGATGGTCATCATCGATCTCGATGGACACACCACCACCACCATATGTATGTGTGGGGTTGGGGGTGGGGGATATGGGCGTATGTGTGTGTGCTTGTACAAGTAAGTGTGCCTCTGTGTGTGTGTGTGTGTGTGAAACTGCACATGATGTTTGGTGTATATCTGTTATGCATATGTGTGTGTATGTGTGAATGTGTGTCTGCATTTTTTTACATTTATTTGCTTATTTATCATCATTGTTGTCTTTTTTATTTATTTATTTATTTTATTTTATTTTTTATTTTTTATATTATTATTATTATTTATTTATTTAGCTATTTATTTAGTTATTTATTTATATTTATATTTTATTATATTATATTATTTTTATTATTTTGCATGCTTATAGCTGACTTCATCAAGTTTTTGCGCCTTGTACATATTATTATTAGTAGTAGTAGTTCTTTTTTTATGTATTGATCTTCTTCTTCTTCTTCTTTTTTTTTCTCAAGGCCTGACTAAGCGCGTTGGGTTACGCTGCTGGTCAGGCATCTGCTTGGCAGATGTGGTGTAGCGTATATGGATTTGCCCGAGCGCAGTGACGCGTCCTTGAGCTACTGAAACCGAAACTGATCTATAGTCTGGTTTGCCTGCTTCTTCCATTCAGTCTCTTCAGCGCATACAAAACTCTGCTGCCCGACTCGTCCTCGGAAAGAAAAGATCTGAGCACATCACTCTTTTGCAATATCTTCACTGGCTCCCTGTCTCACACAGAATAAAGTACAAGGTCAGCACTCTATGTTATAAATGTATTCACAAATCTGACCCTTCCTATCTCTGTGGCTGCCTTCACCTCTACACTCCATCTCGCTCTCTACGATCGGCTTCGGATCCACTCTTTTTACGCACACGGCCGATTCTGGGTGCGCAGCACTTCCCACGGGTGCTGCAAGGGAAAACATCTCCAGAAGTTGAGCCCTGCTTCCTTCGCTCAGGCTTCTCCTTAATGGCCAGCGTTCTCATGTTTTCAAACGTCTTTATGCCACTAGAGCACAGCATCCTCCAGCGAGAGCAGTCAAGGGCATCAGTTTCCCAGGAAGCAATGTCTATGTCACAGGCTTTGAGGTTTGTCTTCAAGGTGTCCTTGAAGCACTTGCAGGATCTTCCAATTTCACGGTGGCCTTCCTTCAGCTGGCCTTGCAAGAGTATCTTCGGGATCCTGCTGTCTGTCATGCGGACAACGTGACCTGTCCAGCGTAGCTGGCACTGGACCAGCAGGCTTTCGATGCTGGGCAGGCCGCTCCTCTCTAGGACCTGGAGGATGGAGGCCCTGTCTTGCCACTTTATGCCGAGGATCTTTCGTAGGCATCTCTGGTGAAACTGCTCAGGTTGTTGAATGTGACGGCGATACGTCGTCCATGTTTCACAGCAGTACAACAAGGTGGTCAGCACAACAACTCTGTAGGTTTTGATTTTGGTGCTGAGCCTGATGCCTTTGTTGTTCCACAGCCTGTTGTTGAGTTTGCCAAAGGCGGAGCTGGTCTTGGCGATGCGCAGCGTCACTTCTGCATCAAGGGCTCTCAGTGTTGCTGCGTAGGGTGCTGCCCAGGTAGTAAAACTTGTCGACTGATTTGATCTCTGTGTCATCGATCTTGATTGCAGGTGGGTGGGAGGCACTGGCGTTCTGTGAGCTAGCTGGTTGGTACATGGACTCAGACTTGCTGAGACTGATGGTGAGTCCAAAGCGCCTGCAGGAGGTTGAGAACCTGTCCATAACGAACTGCATGTCCTCATGGTTGTGTGCAGCAAGCGTGCACTCATCAGCAAAGAGGAACTCTCTTGACAGTGCCTCAAACACCCTGGACCTGGCATGGAGTCACCGCAAGTTGAAAAGTTTGCCATCTGTGCGAAACTGAATGTAAATGCCCCGGTCACAGTCTTGGAAGGCGTCAATCAGCATAGCAGAGAAGAGAATGGAGAACAGTGTGGGTGCCAGGACGCAGCCCTGCTTCTCTCCATTTACCACAGGGAACGGATCCGACATGTCAGTATTTTCCTGTACTCTCGCGTGCATGCCATCGTGGAATGACGCAGTCAGCTGGATTAGGCTCACTGGGCAGCCGAACTTTAAGAGGATCTTCCACAGACTACGGCGGTTCACTGTGTCGAAGGCCTTAGTCAGGTCTACAAAGACCATGTGGAGCTCCTTGTTCTGCTCACGGCATTTCTCTTGTATCTGGCGTATGGCAAACACCATGTCACATGTTCTCCTGCCTGAGCGGAAGCCGCACTGTGCTTCAGGGATGACTGTGTTGGAGACATGGTCAACCAGTCTGCTCAGTATGATGTGGGTGAACTGAGATCTTGCTAGCGATGCAGAGGAGAGAGATTCCACGGTGGTTATCGCAGGATGTTTTGTCTCCCTTCCGTTTGTAAATGTGGACAATTGAAGCATCCTTGAAGCCCTGGGGGACCTCCCCTCTCTCCCAGATAGACTGGAACAGGGCGGTCAGCTTGTCTGTCAGCACCCCGCCTCCATACTTATAGATATCAGCCTGGATTCCATCCTCTCTTGGTGCTTTTCCTGACGTTGTCAGCTTCAGGGCCTTCCAGGTCTCGGCCTCGGTGGGAGGGGCAGCTAGCGAGTATTGACTGGTAGCTGTGGGAGGGCTGCAATTACCTCGTCAGACGATACGGACGAGTCCCTGTTGAGGAGGGTGTTGAAGTGCTCTGCCCAGCGGGCAAGGATGTCTTTCTTGTCTGTCAGGAGGGTGGTCTGGTCCGAGGCTCAGACAGGGGTTGATCCTGTGACCGTCTCGGCCCATACACAGCTCGGAGACCATCATGGAACGTCTTCACGATGTCGTAAGCATCAGTAGCGGACTGAAGCTCCTTGGACTTTCTCTCGCACCACGTGTTCTTCATCTCATGCAGCCTCTTCTGTACGAGTTGCTTGTTTTGCAAGAACTGGTTCTTCTTCCTCTGGCAGTCTTTATCGGAAATGTGATCCTGATGCCGTATATGCAGTATGTTCAGGAGCTTGGAGATCCGAGTCCAGAGTCGTTCTCGTCAAACCAGTCTTTGTGGCTCCTTTGTACAAAGCCGAGTGTGTCAGCTGCTGCTGTGTACACAGCATCTCTAAAGACCTCTTCTACATCAGTCGATGCAGGAATTTCTTGGAGAGCTGCTTGGATTTGCTGCTGCAGCATGTCCTTGGTGACGGATAGGGAGGTGGCGGATGTTCAGCTTCCTAGGGGGTTTCTGCCTCAGTGTCGGGCTCACTGGCAGTCTTGCGTGCAAGTATGATGTTCATCTTGCTGCGTCAGTACCAGGCGATGGTCCGACCAACATACTGCTCCTCTCATGCAGCGTGTAATGGAAACATCACCTCTGTCCCTCTGCCGGACAATCACATAGTCCAGCATGTGCCACTGCTTGGAGGGGGGATGCATCCATGTGTTCTTGTACTTGTCCCTTTGTTGGACTGAAGAGGGTGTTGGTGGTGGTCAGTCCACGCTGCACGCAGAGCGAGAGCAAAAGCAGTCCGTTGGAGTTGCACTTGCCAGTGCCGTGCTGTCCTAAGACTTTTGGCCACGAGGAGAAGTCCATGCCGACGCGAGCATTGAAATCCCCAAGGATGATCAGCCTGTCCTTTCGGTCTACCGCTAAAATGGTGCGGCTGAGCTCCTCGTAGAAAGCTTCTTTGGTGTCATCAGGGTTGGTCATCGTCGGGGCATAGCAGCTGATGACTGTGGAGGTGTAGCCCCCTCCAACTCCCCCCAGCTGGGTTCGGCAAACCAGGTTTCGCTCAGGGCTGCTATGTCCACCTGGTAGCGATCAAGCATTCCAGCAGTGAGTGCTGTGCGCCTGTCTTTTTTTCCCCTACCTCTTCCCAAAATAGCCTCCCTTCCCTTCCTCTTCCTTGTCTTCAGTTTCTCCAGTTTTCGAGTTATGCATGCATGTGAATGACTTGTGCGGAAGCGCTTTGATTAAATACCATTATTATTATTATTATTGTTCAGTCGTTTTGTCTTTTCTATCGCTCTCTCTCTTTCTCCCCCTCAGTGTTCTCCCCCCACTCCAACCCCTCTCTTTTCATTTAATTCTTGTCATTTCTGTGAATATGAATAGCAATATGAAAATCATAAAGCAGGAACAACAGCAACAAACGCAAGCAAAAACAACACAATTTTTTTAATGTTTGACGGCAAAAGAATATATCACATCACACCAATTTCGCAAAACGATTTTTGATTGGCTTGTTTCAGCCAATGAAACTTTCGAGTGCAGCGCATCTGCAGAGACAACAGAAATGGCTTCTTTGGTTTTTATATGGTGAACAGGTGCGAGTAATTGTGACAAAACAATCGTTTGCCGACCTTCGAGAACACGAAATAGCTGGCAGGGTAAGGGATTTTGCATTATTCTTTCATATGAAGGCGTCAAAGCAAAGAAATTGTGTGCAATACAAAGGAAAAGAGAAGAGGTCTTTGTCTAACTGGGCAAAATTTCAGCACGTTGTGTGAGATAGTCACTACTGTGCATCGTGATTGTGATCGGAGGTCAAGAATAGAGCGTGTAAAATCATATCAAGGTGCTCCATTACCGGGCATACCAGTTCAAACTATCCGTACTTATGATCCTGCAGGACAGAGTTTAATCTTTCTTTGACGAACTGAGCGTTAAAAATTACTGAAACTAGTGAAAGTCGAGACTCGGTGTTTTCACGACCATGTATACGTGACACCAGTCAGATTCTCCACCTCTCTCTCTCTCTCTGTGTGTGTGTGTGTGTGTGATTACATATGTGGTCAGGTTCTTGAATGGAAACTATAACTTTCAGTAAAAGTTACAATCAACATGATACTCTTAACCCCGAGATGTATAGCTTTGTGCATACTTTGTGAAGCTCCAGATGTTAAGGTATCTTCCATCACAAGCATGCTGATATGGTGTAGATGAAATTTTCTAATAATTTGAGTGTGTGTGTGTGTACATGTGAATTCATTAAAAAAAAAAAAAAAAAAATCAGCTCAACTGTCACTGGAAAAACTGTCTACCTTGTAGTTGTACTTACCAGAATGTCAAGATAGGTAGATTGGCACTTTTTGTTTTTATTTAATTCCATACGCCTGCAGCTATGTAATAATGCATACATGTACGAGGGTCATTCAATAAATAAGGTGAATTTTTCGGTATAAGGACTTCTAATACAGATAGAAGCTTACTTTTTTTTTTTTTTTTTTTCAACGTAGTCTCCCAGCACTGTCACACACTTTTCCCATCTGTGCACAAGCTTCCGTATTCCCTCAGCGTAAAAATCTTTGGACTGATGTCTCAGCCAGTCGCTCACAACACTTTTGACTTCGTCACTTTCAAACTTTGTGCCTCTCGTGAACGCTTTCAAGGGACCAAACAGGTGAAAGTCTGAAGGGGCATGGTCTGGGCTGTAAGGGGGATGAGGGAGCAGTTCCCAGCCCAGCTCGTTGATGGTCTGCACCGTTCGGGCTGCTGTGTGAGGCCTTGCATCTTTGGCACCCACCGGCAGCTGACCTTCGAGTAGCCAAGGTCATCATGGACAATTTTGTGTGCTGTCCCAACAGATAAGCTCAAAGTCCTTGCAATGTCATCCACTGTCACCCTTCTGTCAGACTGAATGAGGTCATTGACTGATTCGATCACCTCAGGAGACCTCACTTCTGTAGGCCTTCCAGGCCTGTCTTCATCCTCAACACTGCTCCGTCCTTCTTTAAACAATTTAGCCTACTTGTAGACATTTTTTCGGCTGAAACATGTGGCACTATACACAGTTGACATTCTCCTATGAATTTCAACTGGTTTGCACCCTTCAGCAACCAAAAACTTGATAACTGACCGCTGTTCAATCCTGGAGCATGCTTCTTGGTCGGCCATCTTTGTTAATCGCCAAAACTCTCAAAGTTTTCTTTAATCTGCAAAACAAATTAAATCCATGTGAAAAAGAAGTAAAAAAAAAAAAAAGAAAAAAAAAGTAAGCTTCTATCTGTATTAGAAGTCCTTATACCGAAAAATTCACCTTATTTATTGAATGACCCTCGTATATTATACAGTTTTACTCGCAGATTGACAAACAGGCACCTTGGAAGGGGGCCTCAAACGTCACACAAGTTGAGTGTGTGTGTGTATGTTAGAATATGTCACTATATTTGTGTGTGTCTGTGTTGCAGTGCATTTGTGCATGTATGTGTATCTCGATCTGTGGAAGAGAACTAAGCTTTATCTGCAGAGGGTGGCTCAGTTATCAGATGTACATTCTCGGTGGAGAACGGAGAAGGATTTTCCATCGAATGATCTGAACATGCTGGAGGTGGTGGTGGGTTATCACTCAGCAGATGTGAGTCCTGGAGGCAGCGATGGGTCATGCACAGAGGAAGTCAAGGGCTAGGGTTGTCTGTGCTGTCCTCAAGAAGTTTTTCTAGTTGTTCTTCTTGAACTGCTGGTGAGGTTCTGCTGAGAAACTCATCTGGTAACTGCATGTGACCTTAGGCCACATCGAGGCATGTTGCCAGTAAGTGCGTGATAGGGAGCCATCTGAATGGCTTCATGGTAGCTGTTGTTCATGGTCTACTGAACAAAAAGGGCATCGTTAAGTCCATTGAGCAGATTGTTATCTTGCATCCATACCATAAGCCTTGAGCAATAGCAATGCGAATGATATTTTAAAACTCATACATGGCATTGCTTATTACATGAAATGGGCACGACATTTGCTCATTTCATGAAATGGGTAATTTCATAGATTGGATGTAACACATACATAATATTAACAGTTTCTATGACTTTCTAAAGGTGTTTGTCAGCACTAGGTTGTCACTTTTTTGTTCCTTCTCTGCAATATTGAAACATATTTTTATGGTGTTTTTTTAGCATTGACTTGTGACAACCCTGTTAAATAGGTGTACACTGTACTAAAGTGTCTGAAGTTTGACTTTGAGACTTTGTGTTAGTAAATAGATATTATGGCATAGCATACATGGCATTGATGGATAGCACACTTTGTGAAGTTGGCCGAGTAGTCAGAATGCTTCAGCTTGTTTTGTGTGATGTGTTTCAGTCAGGGCAAAAGTGAGGAAGATGATGGAAAAGAAGATCCGACTGAAAACAGTCAACCCTCAAATCACCTGTAGCCTGTGTCGGGGTTACCTCATTGATGCCACAACCATCACGGAGTGCTTGCACACCTGTAGGTCCTGCTGTGTACTCTGTGTGTGTATGTGTGTGTGTGTGTGTGTGTATGAGTGTGTGCATGTGTATGTTTTGATAAACAGAAGTGTATTTTGTATCTGTCTGAAGCACCATGTCATATCATTTGTTTCAATTATAAACCATGCCATCTTTTTAGAAAGAAAAAAAGTTTGATTATAATGCCTTCATTCCAAGGACATAGAGAGGAAAAATGGCATTGAAATTCATAAAGACATGTTACAATTGATTTCAAGTCCTATTTATTCATGAGATAGAATGCTGATTATTTTGAAACACCTGGTGACTGGAGACACTAGGGATTATACACTCTCTGTTTTCTGGGTCACACTTACAGTTGTCAGGTGATCTATTTCTCTCTCTCTCTCTCTCTCTCTCTCTCTCTCTCTCTCTCTCTCTCTCTCTCTCTCTGTGTCTCTCTCTCTCTCTCTCTCTCTATATATATTTTATTTTTTATTTTTTTTATTTATTTTTTTATTTTTTTTATTTTTTTAATAATGTGATAAAATCTTATCTGTTTTATGACTGGAGACACTTGCTTTTCTTCCAGATAGCTAGAGGTTTGTAAGATTGCCTGCCAGAAGTGTGTAAATATACAATGATGACATGTACTAAATTTTAGTGTGCATTTTTGTATGATAGAAGAAAACTGATAGAGGTCTTGTATATGTAATGGGCAGTTTTGACCATTGTTTGAAAAGTTTGTTTTGATTGTTGCAGTCTGCAAAACGTGTATTGTGCGATTTCTGGAGGAGCACAACACCTGCCCAAAGTGCAACATCGTCATACACCAGAGTTATCCTATGAATTACATCAGGTACTGGTATTGCCACTGGTTTTTGATACACTCACTGTGAATTACATCAGGTACTGGTATTGTCACTGGTTTTTGATACACTCACTGTGAATTACATCAGGTACTGGTATTGTCACTGGTTTTTGATACACTCACTGTGAATTACATCAGGTACTGGTATTGCCACTGGTTTTTGATACACTCACTGTGAATTACATCAGGTACTGGTATTGCCACTGGTCTTTGATACACTCACTGTGAATTACATCAGGTACTGGTTTTTGATACACTCACTGTGAATTACATCAGGTACTGGTATTGCCACTGGTTTTTGATACACTCACTGTGAATTACATCAGGTACTGGTATTGTCACTGGTCTTTGATACACTCACTGTGAATTACATCAGGTACTGGTATTGCCACTGGTCTTTGATACACTCACTGTGAATTACATCAGGTACTGGTATTGCCACTGGTCTTTGATACACTCACTGTGAATTACATCAGGTACTGGTATTGCCACTGGTCTTTGATACACTCACTGTGAATTACATCAGGTACTGGTATTGCCACTGGTCTTTGATACACTAACTGTGAATTACGTCAGGTACTGGTATTGCCACTGGTCTTTGATACACTCACTGTGAATTACATCAGGTACTGGTATTGCCACTGGTTTTTGATACACTCACTGTGAATTACATCAGGTACTGGTATTGCCACTGGTCTTTGATACACTCACTGTGAATTACATCAGGTACTGGTATTGTCACTGGTTTTTGATACACTCACTGTGAATTACATCAGGTACTGGTTTTGTCACTGGTTTTTGATACACTCACTGTGAATTACATCAGGTACTGGTATTGCCACTGGTCTTTGATACACTCACTGTGAATTACATCAGGTACTGGTATTGCCACTGGTTTTTGATACACTCACTGTGAATTACATCAGGTACTGGTATTGTCACTGGTCTTTGATACACTCACTGTGAATTACATCAGGTACTGGTATTGCCACTGGTTTTTGATACACTCACTGTGAATTACATCAGGTACTGGTATTGCCACTGGTTTTTGATACACTCACTGTGAATTACATCAGGTACTGGTTTTGTCACTGGTTTTTGATACACTCACCCTATGAATTACATCAGGTACTGGTATTGCCACTGGTTTTTGATACACTCACTGTGAATTACATCAGGTACTGGTTTTGTCACTGGTTTTTGATACACTCACCCTATGAATTACATCAGGTACTGGTATTGCCACTGGTCTTTGATACATTCACTGTGAATTACATCAGGTACTGGTATTGTCATTGGTTTTTGATACACTCACCCTATGAATTACATCAGGTACTGGTATTGCCACTGGTCTTTGATACATTCACTGTGAATTACATCATGAAGTGCTATTGTCACTGGTTTTCGATACACTCACTGTGAATTACGTCAGGTACTGGTATTGTCACTGGTTTTCAATACACTCACTGTGAATTACATCATGAAGTGGTATTGCCACTGGTTTTCGATACACTCACTGTGAATTACATCATGAAGTGGTATTGCCACTGGTTTTTGATACAACACTCACCCTGTGAATTACATCATGAAGTGGTATTGTCACTGCTCTTTGATACACCAGAGTTGTCCTATCAATTGCCATACACTAGAGTTATCAGATGAATTATATTAGGTAGTGGTATTGTCACTGCTACTAGTGCTAGGAAATTATAGATTATTGTTATATAAAGAATACATGTGTATATAAAACATTGAAAACTATCACATAAATTTGTGCTTAGCTACATCCAAAAAATGGTTTGTTTTCAACACTGTCTGTTTCCCGGTCTCCCTCTCTGTATCTTTATCACTTAACCAAACATTAGCACACACACACGCACGCACACATGCACACACGCATATACATATATACACTCACACACACAAGCATGTATGCATGCAAAAGCATATATATCAGTTGAGATTCTAAAAACAGTATGTGTGCATTTGTGTGCATTGTGACCAGTCATATGGCCGATTTGGGTAGACCCTGTGTATGTAGTTATTACAAAGAAAAATTCTGACTGGGGGATACATCTACATAATACAGTGTACACGGAGGTGTGGTGATGTTAATGGATTGTTATGTGTTTGTGATGCAGTTTTGACAGAACTATGCATTTTATGTATTGTGTGTTTGTGTTGCAGTTTTGACAGAACTATGCATTGAATGGATTGTGTGTTTGTGTTGCAGTTTTGACAGAACTATGCATTGAATATATTGTGTGTTTGTGTTGCAGTTTTGACAGAACTATGCATTGAATATATTGTGTGTTTTTGTTGCAGTTTTGACAGAACTACATTGAATGTATCGTGTGTTTGTGTTGCAGTTTTGACAGAACTACATTTAATGGATTGTGTGTTTGTGTTGCAGTTTTGACAGAACTATGTATTGAATGGATTATGTGTTTGTGTTGCAGTTTTGACAGAACTATGCATTGAATGTATTGTGTGTTTGTGTTGCAGTTTTGACAGAACTACATTGAATGTATTGTGTGTTTGTGTTGCAGTTTTGACAGAACTATGCATTGAATATATTGTGTGTTTGTGTTGCAGTTTTGACAGAAATACATGGAATGTGTTGTGTGTTTGTGTTGCAGTTTTGACAGAACTATGCATTGAATGTGTTGCATGTTTGTGTTGCAGTTTTGACAGAACTATGCAGGACATTGTCTACAAGCTGGTGCCCAATTTACAGGATAGTGAGTACAGTAGAAAGGTTTGATATAATGTGGTATTGGTGAGTCTAGAGAGTGCTGGTTGGTGTGCTGTGATACAGTGCTTTGGAACACAGTTTGTAAATGAAAATTGGAAGGCTTGATGGAGTTATTTTTGGTGGTGTTTTTTTGTGTTTTTTTTAAAATAATTTTTTAAATTCTGTTTGTGAGGTGGATTGACGAAGGCATGCTGTAGAAGATACACCCATCTTTGTGGAAGTTGGATTTTGCAAGCCTAGAACACCAATTCTAGATCTGGAAAGTTATTATGATAAGGAGGTCATGACAGTTTTTTACATGTAGTAGACAGTTATAGTTTGTAAAGATTCAGCCGACAGTGAGCTACAGATTTGTTTTGATGTAATCTTTGTCCACATGAAAAATGCCAAAGCTTTGCATCCGTCCTTGTGTTTTTCACAACTCATAATTGCTTTCCCTTGCTTTTCAAACTGTTTTAATGTAGCAGGTGGTAATAGTCTCCCAGAATGCTTCAGCAGCCAGTTTGAAATTACAGATTGTTTGAGACCAGTGGACAGAGGTGTGTTTTACCACTGACTGTTTGAGACCAGTGGACAGAGGTGTGTTTTACCACTGACTGTTTGCGACCAGTGGACAGAGGTGTGTCTTACCACTGACAGTTTGAGACCAGTGGACAGAGGTGTGTTTTACCACTGACAGTTTGAGACCAGTGGACAGAGGTGTGTTTTACCACTGACTGTTTGAGACCAGTGGACAGAGGTGTGTCTTACCACTGACAGTTTGAGACCAGTGGACAGAGGTATGTCTTACCACTGACTATTTGAGACCAGTGGACAGAGGTATGTCTTACCTCTGACTGTTTGAGACCAGCGGACAGAGGTATGTCTTACCACTGACTGTTTGAGACCAGTGGACAGAGGTGTGATTTACCACTGTCTGTTTGAGACCAGTGGACAGAGGTGTGTTTTACCACTGACTGTTTGAGACCAGTGGACAGAGGTGTGATTTACCACTGACTGTTTGAGACCAGTGGACAGAGGTGTGTTTTACCACTGACTGTTTGAGACCAGTGGACAGAGGTGTGATTTACCACTGACTGTTTGAGACCAGTGGACAGAGGTGTGTTTTACCACTGACTGTTGTGTTTCAGGGGAGATCAAACGACAGCTGGACTTCTACAAGAAAAGAGGCCTCACTCCTCCAAACCAGACAGGTACACAGCTGTGTGACAGCACATCAGTGATTTGTTACATTGGTGTTAGTGACAGGATATTCAGTGATTTATTATATTGGTGTCAGTGACAGGACATTAGTGATGTATTTTACTGGTGTTAGTGACAGCACATCAGTGATTTGTTATACTGGTGTTAGTGACAGAGCATTCAGTGATTTGTTATATTGGTGTTAGTGACACCACATTCAGTGATTTGTTATATTGGTTTTTAGTGACACCACATTCAGTGATTTGTTATATTGGTTTTAGTGACAGCAGATCAGTGATTTATTATATTGGTGTTAGTGACACCACATTCAGTGATTTGTTATATTGGTGTTAGTGACAGCACATCAGTGATTTGTTATATTGGTGTTAGTGACAGCACATCAGTGATTTGTTATATTGGTGTTAGTGGCACCACATTCAGTGATTTGTTATATTGGTGTTAGTGGCACCACATTCAGTGATTTGTTATATTGGTGTTAGTGACAGCACATCAGTGATTTGTTATACTGGTGTTAGTGACAGAACATTCAGTGATTTGTTATATTGGTGTTAGTGACACCACATTCAGTGATTTGTTATATTGGTTTTTAGTGACAGCAGATCAGTGATTTATTATACTGGTGTTAGTGACAGGACATAGTGATTTATTATACGGGTGTTAGTGACAGCACATCAGTGATTTGTTATACTGGTGTTAGTGACAGAACATTCAGTGATTTGTTATATTGGTGTTAGTGACACCACATTCAGTGATTTGTTATATTGGTTTTTAGTGACAGCAGATCAGTGATTTATTATACTGGTGTTAGTGACAGGACATAGTGATTTATTATACGGGTGTTAGTGACAGCACATCAGTGATTTGTTATACTGGTGTTAGTGACAGCACATCAGTGATTTGTTATATTGGTGTTAGTGACAGGACATTGAGTGATTTATTATATTGGTGTTAGTGACAGCACATCAGTGATTTATTATATTGGTGTTAGTGACAGGACATTGAGTGATTTATTATATTGGTGTTAGTGACAGGACATAGTGATTTATTATATTGGTGTTAGTGACAGGACATTGTGTGATTTATTATACTGGTGTTAGTGACAGGACATAGTGATTTATTATATTGGTGTTAGTGACAGAACATTGAGTGATTTATTATATTGGTGTTAGTGACAGCACATTCAGCGATTTATTATATTGGTGTTAGTGACAGCATATAAGTGATTTATTGACTCACTTGTGTAAACAAAGTGAGTCTGTGTTTTAACCCGGTGTTCGGTTGTCTGTGTGTGTGTGTGTGTGTCTGTGTGTCCGTGGTAAACTTTAACATTGACATTTTCTCTGCAAATACTTTGTCAGTTGACACCAAATTAGGCATAAAAATAGGAAAAATTCAGTTCTTTTTAGTCATCTTGTTTAAAACAATATTGCACCTCTGGGATGGGCACAAAAAAATAATAAATGAAGCCTGATTATATGCAAACTGCATTTACTGTTATATTTATATTTTTTTGTATTCTCTAAACTTGGCACTTTGATTTGATATTCGACCCAACAACAAGAACAGTCATAATTATCATTTTTTGTTCAAACAGGAACTTCTTTTGCTAAGCATGGAAGTTTTATTTATTTTGCAAACGTTTTGGTGCAGATAGTAAAAAAGGGAAATTACTCTAATTAATGCTAGAGGACTTAATTTGCTTTAAACTGATCTCTCTCATCTTAAACATTACATTTTGAAACAAGAGAGGCAAGGCCTTCAAGACTCACTTGTGATGCACTTTTTAAAAAAAATCCAAGCTTTTTATGTATTGAGTATAATTTCAAAATGTAATGTTTAAGATGAGAAAGATCAGTTTAAAGCAAACTAAGTCCCCCAGCATTAATTACAGAGTAATTTCCCTTATTTTACTGTCTGCACCAAAATGTTTGCAATAAACAAAACTGATTTATTATATTGGTGGAGGCGACAGCATATATGATTTAGAGAAATATGCAGAAGCTGAAGTATCCGTGACTGTGCACATGACTGTAGTGTTGTGGTGTTGCTGTGTGACAGTGCTGTGTGACAGTGTTGTGGTGTTGCTGTGTGACAGTGTTGTGTGACAGTGTTGTGGTGTTGCTGTGTGACAGTGTTGTGTGACAGTGTTGTGGTGTTGCTGTGTGACAGTGTTGTGTGACAGTGTTGTGGTGTTGCTGTGTGACAGTGTTGTGTGACAGTTGTGGTGTTGCTGTGTGACAGTGTTGTGGTGTTGCTGTGTGACAGTGTTGTGTGACAGTGTTGTGGTGTTGCTGTGTGACAGTGTTGTGGTGTTGTGTGACAGTGTTGTGGTGTTGCTGTGTGACAGTGTTGTGGTGTTGCTGTGTGACAGTGTTGTGTGACAGTGTTGTGGTGTTGCTGTATGACAGTGTTGTGTGACAGTGTTGTGTTGCTGTGTGACAGTGTTGTGGTGTTGTGTGACAGTGTTGTGGTGTTGCTGTGTGACAGTGCTGTGTGACAGTGTTGTGGTGTTGCTGTGTGACAGTGTTGTGGTGTTGTGTGACAGTGTTGTGGTGTTGCTGTGTGACAGTGTTGTGGTGTTGTGTGACAGTGTTGTGGTGTTGCTGTGTGACAGTGCTGTGTGACAGTGTTGTGGTGTTGTGTGACAGTGTTGTGGTGTTGCTGTGTGACAGTGCTGTGTGACGGTGTTGTGGTGTTGCTGTATGACAGTGTTGTGGTGTTGCTGTGTGACAGTGTTGTGTGACAGTGTTGTGGTGTTGCTGTGTGACAGTGTTGTGGTGTTGTGTGACAGTGTTGTGGTGTTGCTGTGTGACAGTGCTGTGTGACGGTGTTGTGGTGTTGCTGTATGACAGTGTTGTGGTGTTGTGTGACAGTGTTGTGGTGTTATTGTGTGACAGTTGTGGTGTTGCTGTGTGACAGTGTTGTGGTGTTGCTGTGTGACAGTGTTGTTGTGTGACAGTGTTGTGGTGTTGTGTGACAGTGTTGTGTGACAGTGTTGTGGTGTTGCTGTATGACAGTGTTGTGGTGTTGTGTGACAGTGTTGTGGTGTTGCTGTATGACAGTGTTGTGGTGTTGTGTGACAGTGTTGTGGTGTTGTGTGACAGTGTTGTGTTGTTGCTGTATGACAGTGTTGTGGTGTTGTGTGACAGTGTTGTGGTGTTGTGTGACAGTGTTGTGTGACAGTGTTGTGGTGTTGCTGTATGACAGTGTTGTGGTGTTGTGTGACAGTGTTGTGGTGTTGTGTGACAGTGTTGTGTGACAGTGTTGTGTTGTTGCTGTATGACAGTGTTGTGGTGTTGTGTGACAGTGTTGTGGTGTTGTGTGACAGTGTTGTGTGACAGTGTTGTGTTGTTGCTGTATGACAGTGTTGTGGTGTTGTGTGACAGTGTTGTGTTGTTGCTGTATGACAGTGTTGTGTGACAGTGTTGTGGTGTTGTGGTGTGACAGTGTTGTGTTGTTGCTGTTGTTGTGTTGTTGCTGTGTGACAGTGTTGTGTGACAGTGTTGTGTTGTTGCTGTATGACAGTGTTGTGTGACAGTGTTGTGGTGTTGCTGTGTGACAGTGTTGTGTGACAGTGTTGTGTTGTTGCTGTATGACAGTGTTGTGTGACAGTGTTGTGTGACAGTGTTGTGGTGTTGTGGTGTGACAGTTGTGGTGTTGTGTGACAGTGTTGTGGCGTTGTGTGACAGTGTTGTGTTGTTGCTGTGTGACAGTGTTGTGTGACAGTGTTGTGTTGTTGCTGTGTGACAGTGTTGTGGTGTTGCTGTGTGACAGTGTTGTGTGACAGTGTTGTGGTGTTGTGGTGTGACAGTTGTGGTGTTGCTGTGTGACAGTGTTGTGGCGTTGCTGTGTGACAGTGTGGTGGTGTTGCTGTGTGACAGTGTTGTGTGACAGTGTTGTGGTGTTGCTGTGTGACAGTGCTGTGTGACAGTGTTGTGTGACAGTGTTGTGGTGTTGCTGTGTGACAGTGCTGTGTGACAGTGTTGTGGTGTTGCTGTGTGACAGTGTTGTGTGACAGTGTTGTGGTGTTGCTGTGTGACAGTGTTGTGTTGTTGCTGTGTGACAGTGTTGTGTTGTTGCTGTTGTTGTGTTGTTGCTGTGTGACAGTGTTGTGTTGTTGCTGTGTGACAGTGTTGTGGTGTTGCTGTGTGACAGTGTTGTGGTGTTGCTGTGTGACAGTGTTGCTGTGTGACAGTGTTGTGCTGTTGCTGTGTGACTGTTGCTGTGTGACAGTGTTGCTGTGTGACAGTGTTGCTGTGTGACTGTGTTGCTGTGTGACAGTGTTGTGGTGTGACAGTGTTGCTGTGTGACAGTTGTGGTGTTGCTGTGTGACAGTGTTGTGGTGTTGCTGTGTGACTGTGTTGCTGTGTGACAGTGTTGTGGTGTTGCTGTGTGACTGTGTTGCTGTGTGACAGTGTTGCTGTGTGACAGTGTTGTTGTGTTGTGTGACAGTGTTGTGTTGTTTGACAGTGTTGCTGTGTGACAGTGTTGTTGTGTTGCTGTGTGACAGTGTTGTGGTGTTGTGTGACAGTGTTGTTGTGTTGCTGTGTGACAGTGTTGTGGTGTTGTGTGACAGTGTTGTGTTGTTTGACAGTGTTGTGGTGTTGCTGTGTGACAGTGTTGTGTTGTTGCTGTGTGACAGTGTTGTGGTGTTGCTGTGTGACAGTGTTGTGGTGTTGCTGTGTGACAGTGTTGTGGTGTTGCTGTGTGACAGTGTTATGCTGTTGCTGTGTGACTGTATTGCTGTGTGACAGTGTTGCTGTGTGACTGTTGCTGTGTGACAGTGTTGCTGTATGACAGTGTTGTTGTGTTGCTGTGTGACAGTGTTGTGGTGTTGTTTGACAGTGTTGTGTTGTTGCTGTGTGACAGTGTTGTGTTGTTGCTGTGTGAGTGTTGTGTTGCTGTGTGACTGTGTTGCTGTGTGACAGTGTTGTGGTGTTGCTGTGTGACTGTGTTGCTGTGTGACAGTGTTGCTGTGTGACAGTGTTGTGGTGTTGCTGAGTGACAGTGTTGCTGTGTGACAGCGTTGTGGTGTTGCTGTGTGACAGTGTTGCTGTGTGACAGTGTCGTGGTGTTGCTGTGCGACAGTGTTGCTGTGCGACAGTGTTGCTGTGCGACAGTGTTGCTGTGTGACAGTGTTGCTGTGTGACAGTGTTGTGGTGTTGCTGTGCGACAGTGTTGCTGTGCGACAGTGTTGCTGTGTGACAGTGTTGCTGTGTGACAGTGTTGTGGTGTTCCTGTGTGACAGTGTTGCTGTGTGACAGTGTTGTTGTGTTGCTGTGTGACAGTGTTGTGGTGTTGCTGTGTGACAGTGTTGTGTTGCTGTGTGACAGTGTTGCTGTGTGACAGTGTTGTGCTGTTGCTGTGTGACAGTGTTGCTGTGTGACTGTGTTGCTGTGTGACAGTGTTGTGGTGTTATTGTGTGACAGTTGTGGTGTTGCTGTGTGACAGTGTTGTGGTGTTGCTGTGTGACAGTGTTGCTGTGTGACAGTGTTGCTGTGTGACAGTGTTGTGGTGTTGCTGTGTGACAGTGTTGCTGTGTGACTGTGTTGCTGTGTGACAGTGTTGCTGTGTGACTGTGTTGCTGTGTGACAGTGTTGCTGTGTTGCTGTGTGACAGGGAGTGACGAGAACAGCAATGAACGCAGCAAGACGCCCGTTCTGGCCAATGGAGACCAGGATCAGGACCATCACCGTAGTGATGAGCAGGTGAACGTATGTCTGGAGTGCAACGCTGACAACATGCGCAACCTCAAACGTCGCTTCCTGCGTCTGTCATCTCAGGCCACCATCATGCACTTAAAGAAATTCATCGCCCTCAAGATTTACAACAACCTGGGCCGATTTAGAGATGTGAGTGTTGTATACATGTATAGAACTAGAATTTACAACAACCTGGGCCGATTTAGAGATGTGAGTGTTGTATACATGTATAGAACTAGAATTTACAACAACCTGGGCAGATTTAGAGATGTGAGTGTTGTATACATGTATAGAACTAGAATTTACAACAACCCGGGCAGATTTAGAGATGTGAGTGTTGTATACATGTATAGAACTAGAATTTACAACAACCTGGGCAGATTTAGAGATGTGAGTGTTGTATACATATATAGAACTAGGATTTACAACAACCTGGGCAGATTTAGAGATGTGAGTGTTGTATACATATATAGAACTAGGATTTACAACAACCTGGGCAGATTTAGAGATGTGAGTGTTGTGGGTATGGAACTAGAATTTACAACAACCTGGGCAGATTACAGATGTGAGTGTTGTATGTGTGTGTGATGATGTGTGGATGATAGAGGTAGATGTGTTATGATGATGGTGAATATGTGTGGATGATACAGGTAGATGTGTTATGATAATGGTGAAGATGTGTGATGGTGTGTGGATGATACAGGTAGATGTGTTATGATGATGGTGAATATGTGTGGATGATACAGGTAGATGTGTTATGATGATGGTGAAGATGTGTTATGGTGTGTGGATGATACACGGTAGATGTGTTATGATGATGGTGAAGATGTGTTGTGGTGTGTGGATGATAGAGGTAGATGTGTTATGATGATGGTGAAGATGTGTTATGGTGTGTGGATGATACAGGTAGATGTGTTATGATAATGGTGAGATGTGTGTGGTGTGGATGATACAGGTAGATGTGTTATGATGATGGTGAAGATGTGTTGTGGTGTGTGGATGATACAGGTAGATGTGTTATGGTAATGGTGTGTGGATGATACAGGTAGATGTGTTATGATGATGGTGAAGATGTGTTGTGGTGTGTCGATGATACAGGTAGATGTGTTATGATGATGGTGAAGATGTGTTGTGGTGTGTGGATGATACAGGTAGATGTGTTACGATAATGGTGAAGATGTGTTGTGGTGTGTGGATGATACAGGTAGATGTGTTATGATGATGGTGAAGATGTGTTGTGGTGTGTGGATGATAGAGGTAGATGTGTTATGATGATGGTGAAGATGTGTTATGGTGTGTGGATGATAGAGGTAGATGTGTTACGATAATGGTGAAGATGTGTTGTGGTGTGTGGATGATACAGGTAGATGTGTTATGATGATGGTGAAGATGTGTTGTGGTGTGTGGATGATACAGGTAGATGTGTTATGATGATGGTGAAGATGTGTTGTGGTGTGTGGATGATAGAGGTAGATGTGTTATGATGATGGTGAAGATGTGTTGTGGTGTGTGGATGATACAGGTAGATGTGTTATGGTAATGGTATGTGGATGATACAGGTAGATGTGTTATGATGATGGTGAAGATGTGTGATGGTGTGTGGATGATACAGGTAGATGTGTTATGATGATGGTGAAGATGTGTGATGGTGTGTGGATGATACAGGTAGATGTGTTATGATGATGGTGAAGATGTGTTGTGGTGTGTGGATGATACAGGTAGATGTGTTATGATGATGGTGAAGATGTGTTATGGTGTGTGGATGATACAGGTAGATGTGTTATGATGATGGTGAAGATGTGTTGTGGTGTGTGGATGATACAGGTAGATGTGTTATGATGATGGTGAAGATGTGTTATGGTGTGTGGATGATACAGGTAGATGTGTTATGATGATGGTGAAGATGTGTTGTGGTGTGTGGATGATAGAGGTAGATGTGTTATGATGTTGGTGAAGATGTGTTATGGTGTGTGGATGATACAGGTAGATGTGTTATGATGATGGTGAAGATGTGTGGTGTGTGGATGATAGAGGTGGATGTGTTATGATGATGGTGAAGATGTGTTGTGGTGTGTGGATGATACAGGTAGATGTGTTATGATGATGGTGAAGATGTGTGATGGTGTGTGGATGATACAGGTAGATGTGTTATGATGATGGTGAAGATGTGTTACGGTGTGTGGATGATACAGGTAGATGTGTTATGATGATGGTGAAGATGTGTGATGGTGTGTGGATGATACAGGTAGATGTGTTATGATGATGGTGAAGATGTGTTATGGTGTGTGGATGATAGAGGTAGATGTGTTATGATGATGGTGAAGATGTGTTGTGGTGTGTGGATGATAGAGGTAGATGTGTTATGATGATGGTGAAGATGTGTTGTGGTGTGTGGATGATAGAGGTAGATGTGTTATGATGATGGTGAAGATGTGTTGTGGTGTGTGGATGATACAGGTAGATGTGTTATGGTAATGGTGTGTGGATGATACAGGTAGATGTGTTATGATGATGGTGAAGATGTGTTATGGTGTGTGGATGATACAGGTAGATGTGTTATGATGATGGTGAAGATGTGTTATGGTGTGTGGATGATACAGGTAGATGTGTTATGATAATGGTGAAGATGTGTTGTGGTGTGTGGATGATACAGGTGGATGTGTTATGATGATGGTGAAGATGTGTTATGGTGTGTGGATGATACAGGTGGATGTGTTATGATGATGGTGATGGTGTGTTGTGGTGTGTGGATGATACAGGTAGATGTGTTATGATGATGGTGAAGATGTGTTGTGGTGTGTGGATGATACAGGTGGATGTGTTATGATGATGGTGAAGATGTGTGATGGTGTGTGGATGATACAGGTAGACATTCTGTGCAATGAAGAAATCCTGGGGAAGGACCACACCCTCAAGTTTGTGTCTGTCACACGGTGGAGAGCCAAGGTGAGTGTCGTGTCAGCTGTGTCAGTTGTCTGCAGTACACCCCCCCCCCCAACACACACACAGTCACACACACACACACAGTCACACCCACCCACACAGTCGCACACACACATGCACACGCAGAATGTTCATTAACATAGTTTCAGGAAGCTGCCCACGCACAGTGACACTTGCAGTACAGACAGCACTCTGAGGCCTGTGTGTGATGTAGTTGTATATGGCTCTGCGCATGTCCATTGGTATTGCACACACACATGCATGCATGTGTGCACAGACACACATGCACAGACATGCACAAACGTGCATGCGCTCACACACACACACACACACACACACACACATGCCGCGTGTAGATAATTCTTTAAGAATCCAACTCCACCCCCTCACTGACGCATGAGGAACCAGGAGTAAGTGGAGTTGTCCCTTGATACAATTGTTTCCACAGAAAGTGATAGCAAAGGGAGGGAAGACCAGTGTGCAGTGTTTTTGACAGAGTTGTTGTTCCTTGATGAATACACAGTGATAACAAAGGGAGTGAAGACCAGTGTGCAGTGTTTTTGACAGAGTTGTTGTTCCTTGATGAATACACAGTGATAACAAAGGGAGTGAAGACCAGTGTGCAGTGTTTTTGACAGAGTTGTTGTTCCTTGATTAGTGCACAGTGGTAACAAAGGGAATGAAGACCAGTGTGCAGTGTTTTTGACAGAGTTGTTGTTCCTTGATTAGTGCACAGTGGTAACAAAGGGAGTGAAGACCAGTGTGCAGTGTTTTTGACAGAGTTGTTGTTCCTTGATGAGTACACAGTGGTAACAAAGGGAGTGAAGACCAGTGTGCAGTGTTTTTGACAGAGTTGTTGTTCCTTGATGAGTACACAGTGGTAACAAAGGGAGTGAAGACCAGTGTGCAGTGTTTTTGACAGTTGTTGTTCCTTGATGAGTACACAGTGGTAACAAAGGGAGTGAAGACCAGTGTGCAGTGTTTTTAACAGAGTTGTTGTTCCTTGATGAGTACACAGTGGTAACAAAGGGAGTGAAGACCAGTGTGCAGTGTTTTTGACAGAGTTGTTGTTCCTTGATGAATACACAGTGATAACAAAGGGAGTGAAGACCAGTGTGCAGTGTTTTTGACAGAGTTGTTGTTCCTTGATGAATACACAGTGATAACAAAGGGAGTGAAGACCAGTGTGCAGTGTTTTTGACAGAGTTGTTGTTCCTTGATTAGTGCACAGTGATAACAAAGGGAGTGAAGACCAGTGTGCAGTGTTTTTGACAGAGTTGTTGTTCCTTGATGAATACACAGTGATAACAAAGGGAGTGAAGACCAGTGTGCAGTGTTTTTGACAGAGTTGTTGTTCCTTGATGAATACACAGTGATAACAAAGGGAGGGAAGACCAGTGTGCAGTGTTTTTGACAGAGTTGTTGTTCCTTGATGAATACACAGTGATAACAAAGGGAGTGAAGACCAGTGTGCAGTGTTTTTGACAGAGTTGTTGTTCCTTGATTAGTGCACAGTGGTAACAAAGGGAATGAAGACCAGTGTGCAGTGTTTTTGACAGAGTTGTTGTTCCTTGATTAGTGCACAGTGGTAACAAAGGGAGTGAAGACCAGTGTGCAGTGTTTTTGACAGAGTTGTTGTTCCTGTTGCAGGACACCCCTTTGTTGCTGCACTACAGACAGAGGGTGGCTGAGTTGTGACAACACGCACCGTCCCTCACCGTCCTCCTCCACACACACGCTACAGACAGGGTGGCTGAGTTGTGACAACACGCACCGTCCCTCACCGTCCTCCTCCACACACACGCTACAGACAGGGTGGCTGAGTTGTGACAACACGCACCATCCCCCTCCACACACACACTACAGACAGGGTGGCTGAGTTGTGACAACACGCACCGTCCCCCTCCACACACACGCTACAGACAGGGTGGCTGAGTTGTGACAACACACACCGTCCCCCTCCACACCCACACTACAGACAGGGTGGCTGAGTTGTGACAACACGCACCGTCCCCCTCCACACACACACTACAGACAGGGTGGCTGAGTTGTGACAACACGCACCGTCCCCCTCCACACACACGCTACAGACAGGGTGGCTGAGTTGTGACAACACACACCGTCCCCCTCCACACACACACATACCTGCGGTTCTGTCTGAACAGCCCTCATCCCCCACCCTTCACCTCACCCACCCACCTGTGGCAACGGTCCTCACCCCGCCCCCCCACCCCACCCACACTACTGTGGCAGTGTCTGGACGGGTCGTCTTCCACCTGACATGACATGAGATAACACTGTGGTCACAAATCGCAGCATGACTGCTTGTTGACTGCAGTCACAGTGTGGTCATCATTGTATGGAGCACAGCTTGCCCTGTGCGATTCTTTGGGCGAAAACTCCTGCCTGTATTGTTGGCATCAGGTCTGGATCAGAGAGGGTGTGACATGTAGAGGGGACCTCCACTGCCAACAGAACACAGACCACTGGATCACAGAGGGTGTGACATGTAGAGGGGACCTCCACTGCCAGCAGAACACAGACCACTGGATCACAGAGGGTGTGACATGTAGAGGGGGGGCCAACAGAACACAGACCACCGTTGTGGCCATCAGTTGGGTCAGTTCCGGCACTTCTTCAGCCCTGCTGGTTCCTTTGTCTGTTCTTTGTCCTTCTGCCCCTTGTCAGTCCGTTCTTCTTTGTTCTCCTGTCCCTTGTCAGTCTGTTCTTCTTTGTTCTCCTGTCCCTTGTCAGTTTGTTCTCCTGTCCCTTGTCAGTCTGTTCTTCTTTGTTCTCCTGTCCCTTGTCAGTCTGTTCTTCTTTGTTCTCCTGTCCCTTGTCAGTCTGTTCTTTGTTCTCCTGCCCCTTGTCAGTCTGTTCTTCTTTGTTCTCCTGTCCCTTGTCAGTCTGTTCTCCTGTCCCTTGTCAGTTTGTTCTCCTGTCCCTTGTCAGTCTGTTCTTCTTTGTTCTCCTGTCCCTTGTCAGTTTGTTCTCCTGTCCCTTGTCAGTCTGTTCTTTCTTCTCCTGTCCCTTATCAGTCTGTTCTTCTTTGTTCTCCTGTCCCTTATCAGTCTGTTCTCCTGTCCCTTGTCAGTCTGTTCTTTGTTCTCCTGTTCCTTGTCAGTCTGTTCTTTGTTCTCCTGTCCCTTGTCAGTCTGTTCTTTGTTCTCCTGTCCCTTGTCAGTCTGTTCTTTGTTCTCCTGTCCCTTGTCAGTCCGTTCTTCTTTGTTCTCCTGTCCCTTGTCAGTCTGTTCTTCTTTGTTCTCCTGTCCCTTGTCAGTTTGTTCTCCTGTCCCTTGTCAGTTTGTTCTTCTTTGTTCTCCTGTCCCTTGTCAGTTTGTTCTCCTGTCCCTTGTCAGTCTGTTCTTTGTTCTCCTGTCCCTTGTCAGTCTGTTCTTCTTTGTTCTCCTGTCCCTTGTCAGTTTGTTCTCCTGTCCCTTGTCAGTCTGTTCTTTGTTCTCCTGTCCCTTGTCAGTCTGTTCTTTGTTCTCCTGTCCCTTGTCAGTCTGTTCTTCTTTGTTCTCCTGTCCCTTGTCAGTCTGTTCTTTGTTCTCCTGTCCCTTGTCAGTCTGTTCTTTGTTCTCCTGTCCCTTGTCAGTCTGTTCTTTCTTCTCCTGTCCCTTATCAGTCTGTTCTCCTGTCCCTTATCAGTCTGTTCTCCTGTCCCTTGTCAGTCTGTTCTTTGTTCTCCTGTCCCTTGTCAGTCTGTTCTCCTGTCCCTTGTCAGTCTGTTCTTTGTTCTCCTGTTCCTTGTCAGTCTGTTCTTCTTTGTTCTCCTGCCCCTTGTCAGTCTGTTCTTCTTTGTTCTCCTGTCCCTTGTCAGTCTGTTCTCCTGTCCCTTGTCAGTCTGTTCTTTGTTCTCCTGTCCCTTGTCAGTCTGTTCTTTGTTCTCCTGTTCCTTGTCAGTCTGTTCTTCTTTGTTCTCCTGCCCCTTGTCAGTCTGTTCTTCTTTGTTCTCCTGTCTCTTGTCAGTTTGTTCTCCTTTGTTCTCCTGTCCCTTGTCAGTCTGTTCTTTGTTCTCCTGTCCCTTGTCAGTCTGTTCTTTGTTCTCCTGTCCCTTGTCAGTCTGTTCTTCTTTGTTCTCCTGTCCCTTGTCAGTCTGTTCTTTGTTCTCCTGTCCCTTGTCAGTCTGTTCTTTGTTCTCCTGTCCCTTGTCAGTCTGTTCTCCTGTCCCTTGTCAGTCTGTTCTTCTTTGTTCTCCTGTCCCTTGTCAGTCTGTTCTTCTTTGTTCTCCTGCCCCTTGTCAGTCTGTTCTTCTTTGTTCTCCTGTCTCTTGTCAGTTTGTTCTTCTTTGTTCTCCTGTCCCTTGTCAGTCTGTTCTTTGTTCTCCTGTCCCTTGTCAGTCTGTTCTTTGTTCTCCTGTCCCTTGTCAGTCTGTTCTTTGTTCTCCTGTCCCTTGTCAGTCTGTTCTTTGTTCTCGGCTTCACTGACAGTGAACCCTTCTTGGCCAGTGAAACAGTATTGAAGTTATACTCACATAACCTACACATGTGGCAGAGGACCAAACAAGGTGTGGAAGAACGGAATAGGAAGATGAGCTGTCAAGGCAGTGGTCATGGCTGCTGTTGCCCTGTGCTCTGTGCATACCATTACCAGTGAAAAACAGTCGGTTGTCTGGGAAAGGGACACTTTCCATGTGCTTCTGTTAAAAAATTTTTAATGATTTTTTTTAATGATGGATTTTCAATGTCAATACAGACAGATAATTATGTAAAATTTGAAAAAAGACATTATAGTTGTTTTTTTTATGAAGTGTTTGGAATTCTAGTAGCAAAATTATGACTTGATAATCATTTAATGTAAAATTATTTTTAAAACAAAAGTATAACTAAAATTAAATAAGTGTTTGGAATTCTACTTGCAAAATTATGACTTGATAGTTAATATGTAAACTTATTTCTGAAGAAAAATTGTATAAGTTAAAAAAAAAGTGTTTGGAATTGTAGTTGCAAAATTATGACTGGAAGCTATTTTGCATTGAAAAGAAATGCGTGTTATGCTTAAGTGTAATTGTACAGAATTGATATAGGAATGTGGGTCTGTTAGTGTGAAGTGTTTTACTTAGAGACGTATGGTAGTGGAGTGATGTCAGTGTGAAGTGTTTTACTTAGAGATGTATGGTAGTGGAGTGATGTCAGTGTGAAGTGTTTACTGAGAGATGTATGGTAGTGGAGTGATGTCAGTGTGAAGTGTTTACTGAGAGATGTATGGTAATGGAGTGATGCTAGTGTGAAGTGTTTACTGAGAGATGTATGGTAATGGAGTGATGTCAGTGTGAAGTGTTTACTGAGAGATGTATGGTAATGGAGTGATGTCAGTGTGAAGTGTTTACTGAGAGATGTATGGTAATGGAGTGATGTCAGTGTGAAGTGTTTACTGAGAGATGTATGGTAATGGAGTGATGTCAGTGTGAAGTGTTTACTGAGAGATGTATGGTAATGGAGTGATGTCAGTGTGAAGTGTTTACTGAGAGATGTATGGTAATGGAGTGATGTCAGTGTGAAGTGTTTACTGAGAGATGTATGGTAATGGAGTGATGTCAGTGTGAAGTGTTTACTGAGAGATGTATGGTAATGGAGTGATGTCAGTGTGAAGTGTTTACTGAGAGATGTATGGTAATGGAGTGATGTCAGTGTGAAGTGTTTACTGAGATGTATGGTAATGGAGTGATGTCAGTGTGAAGTGTTTACTGAGAGATGTATGGTAATGGAGTGATGTCAGTGTGAAGTGTTTACTGAGAGATGTATGGTAATGGAGTGATGTCAGTGTGAAGTGTTTACTGAGAGATGTATGGTAATGGAGTGATGTCAGTGTGAAGTGTTTACTGAGAGATGTATGGTAATGGAGTGATGTCAGTGTGAAGTGTTTACTGAGAGATGTATGGTAATGGAGTGATGTCAGTGTGAAGTGTTTACTGAGAGATGTATGGTAATGGAGTGATGTCAGTGTGAAGTGTTTACTGAGAGATGTATGGTAATGGAGTGATGTCAGTGTGAAGTGTTTACTGAGAGATGTATGGTAATGGAGTGATGTCAGTGTGAAGTGTTTACTGAGAGATGTATGGTAATGGAGTGATGTCAGTGTGAAGTGTTTACTGAGAGATGTATGGTAATGGAGTGATGTCAGTGTGAAGTGTTTACTGAGAGATGTATGGTAATGGAGTGATGTCAGTGTGAAGTGTTTACTGAGAGATGTATGGTAATGGAGTGATGTCAGTGTGAAGTGTTTACTGAGAGATGTATGGTAATGGAGTGATGTCAGTGTGAAGTGTTTACTGAGAGATGTATGGTAATGGAGTGATGTCAGTGTGAAGTGTTTTACTGAGAGATGTATGGTAATGGAGTGATGTCAGTGTGAAGTGTTTACTGAGAGATGTATGGTAATGGAGTGATGTCAGTGTGAAGTGTTTTACTGAGAGATGTATGGTAATGGAGTGATGTCAGTGTGAAGTGTTTACTGAGAGATGTATGGTAATGGAGTGATGTCAGTGTGAAGTGTTTACTGAGAGATGTATGGTAATGGAGTGATGTCAGTGTGAAGTGTTTTACTGAGAGATGTATGGTAATGGAGTGATGTCAGTGTGAAGTGTTTACTGAGAGATGTATGGTAATGGAGTGATGTCAGTGTGAAGTGTTTTACTGAGAGATGTATGGTAATGGAGTGATGTCAGTGTGAAGTGTTTACTGAGAGATGTATGGTAATGGAGTGATGTCAGTGTGAAGTGTTTACTGAGAGATGTATGGTAATGGAGTGATGTCAGTGTGAAGTGTTTACTGAGAGATGTATGGTAATGGAGTGATGTCAGTGTGAAGTGTTTACTGAGAGATGTATGGTAATGGAGTGATGTCAGTGTGAAGTGTTTACTGAG
This sequence comes from Babylonia areolata, assembly GCF_041734735.1. Classification (NCBI taxonomy): domain Eukaryota; kingdom Metazoa; phylum Mollusca; class Gastropoda; order Neogastropoda; family Buccinidae; genus Babylonia; species Babylonia areolata. The sequence goes on along the minus strand of NC_134894.1, from coordinate 1,077,228 downwards.
AGATGTATGGTAATGGAGTGATGTCAGTGTGAAGTGTTTTACTGAGAGATGTATGGTAATGGAGTGATGTTAGTGTGAAGTGTTTTACTGAGAGATGTATGGTAATGGAGTGATGTCAGTGTGAAGTGTTTTACTGAGAGATGTATGGTAATGGAGTGATGTCAGTGTGAAGTGTTTTACTTAGAGATGTATGGTAGTGGAGTGATGTCAGTGTGAAGTGTTTACTGAGAGATGTATGGTAGTGGAGTGATGTCAGTGTGAAGTGTTTACTGAGAGATGTATGGTAGTGGAGTGATGTCAGTGTGAAGTGTTTACTGAGAGATGTATGGTAATGGAGTGATGTCAGTGTGAAGTGTTTACTGAGAGATGTATGGTAATGGAGTGATGTCAGTGTGAAGTGTTTACTGAGAGATGTATGGTAATGGAGTGATGTCAGTGTGAAGTGTTTACTGAGAGATGTATGGTAATTGGAGTGATGTCAGTGTGAAGTGTTTACTGAGAGATGTATGGTAATTGGAGTGATGTCAGTGTGAAGTGTTTACTGAGAGATGTATGGTAATGGAGTGATGTCAGTGTGAAGTGTTTACTGAGAGATGTATGGTAATGGAGTGATGTCAGTGTGAAGTGTTTACTGAGAGATGTATGGTAATGGAGTGATGTCAGTGTGAAGTGTTTACTGAGAGATGTATGGTAATGGAGTGATGTCAGTGTGAAGTGTTTACTGAGAGATGTATGGTAATGGAGTGATGCTAATGTGAAGGGTACAGTGAAAGGTGGTGGCATTCACGACAGGTGTCAGGTGTCAAGACTCCCTCCCCAGACATCAGAGAACACACCTGGTGACTGGTACCTTTCACTTCCTGTCATGACAGGTGTCAGGTGTCAAGACTCCCTCACCAGACATCAGAGAACACACCTGGTGACTGGTACCTTTCACTTCCTGTCATGACAGGTGTCAGGTGTCAAGACTCCCTCCCCAGACATCAGAGAACACACCTGGTGACTGGTACCTTTCACTTTCTGTCATGACAGGTGCCAGGTGTCAAGACTCCCTCCCCAGACATCAGAGAACACACCTGGTGACTGGTACCTTTCACTTCCTGTCATGACAGGTGTCAGGTGTCAAGACTCCCTCCCCAGACATCAGAGAACACACCTGGTGACTGGTACCTTTCACTTCCTGTCATGACAGGTGTCAGGTGTCAAGACTCCCTCACCAGACATCAGAGAACACACCTGGTGACTGGTACCTTTCATTTCCTGTCGTGTCAGGTGTCAGGTGTCAAGACTCCCTCCCCAGACATCAGAGAACACACCTGGTGACTGGTACCTTTCACTTCTGTCATGACAGGTGTCAGGTGTCAAGACTCCCTCCCCAGACATCAGAGAACACACCTGGTGACTGGTACCTTTCACTTCCTGTCATGACAGGTGTCAGGTGTCAAGACTCCCTCCCCAGACATAAGAGAACACACCTGGTGACTGGTACCTTTCACTTCCTGTCATGACAGGTGCCAGGTGTCAAGACTCCCTCCCCAGACGTCAGAGAACACACCTGGTGACTGGTACCTTTCACTTCCTGTCATGACAGGTGTCAGGTGTCAAGACTCCCTCCCCAGACATCAGAGAACACACCTGGTGACTGGTACCTTTCACTTCCTGTCATGACAGGTGTCAGGTGTCAAGACTCCCTCACCAGACATCAGAGAACACACCTGGTGACTGGTACCTTTCACTTCCTGTCATGACAGGTGTCAGGTGTCAAGACTCCCTCACCAGACATCAGAGAACACACCTGGTGACTGGTACCTTTCACTTCCTGTCATGACAGGTGTCAGGTGTCAAGACTCCCTCACCAGACATCAGAGAACACATCTGGTGACTGGTACCTTTCACTTCCTGTCATGACAGGTGTCAGGTGTCAAGACTCCCTCCCCAGACATCAGAGAACACACCTGGTGACTGGTACCTTTCACTTCCTGTCATGACAGGTGTCAGGTGTCAAGACTCCCTCACCAGACATCAGAGAACACATCTGGTGACTGGTACCTTTCACTTCCTGTCAAGAAGAGACCTGTTCTGATCACTGTTGGTGTTAGCGTTAGTGTTCACTTCACCAGACAGACATGGCTGCTGACTGCTGAAGCATGTACAGCGTACAGACCTGTGTGAAGTGATCAGTGTGGGCTGTGTGAAGTGATCAGTGTGTGAAGTGATCAGTGTGGGCTGTGTGAAGTGATCAGTGTGTGAAGTGATCAGTGTGGGCTGTGTGAAGTGATCAGTGTGCCTGTGTGAAGTGATCAGTGTGGGCTGTTAGTTCACCACCAGATGGACAACCCGTTTTTGGTGAATCATCATCTTCCTTCGTGGGCTGCCACTCACCTTCACGTGTACACACCAGTGGGCTTTTACATGTATGACTGTTTTCACCCCCACCATTTAGCCAGTCCCACTCAGTTGTTTGGGGGAATTTTTGGTGGATGAGAGGAAGCGTTTGTCCTGAATGTTGAATCATGCTACATGATTTACCTGCTGTCTTCCTATCTCCTTTATTTACAATGTTTACAGTATCCCCTACGCTGATAGCACGGAGTTTGAGTAGCTGCTGTTAGATCATGGCCATACGTATCTGCTTTTTTTTTTGAACAACTGTAGAAGTATTTATTGTGTATATGTGTCACGGTGCAAGTGTATGGCCAGGTCACAACAGTTGCCAGACCACCATCGGCAGAACACGTGTATATTGTGTGTCAGTGCTGTGTAGTGCTACACATCATCGGCAGAACACATGTATATTGTGTGTTGGTGCTGTGTAGTGCTACACATCATCGGCAGAACACATGTATATTGTGTGTCAGTGCTGTGTAGTGCTACACATCATCGGCAGAACACATGTATATTGTGTGTCAGTGCTGTGTAGTGCTACACATCATCGGCAGAACACATGTATATTGTGTGTCGGTGCTGTGTAGTGCTACACATCATCGGCAGAACACATGTATATTGTGTGTCAGTGCTGTGTAGTGCTACACATCATCGGCAGAACACGTGTATATTGTGTGTCAGTGCTGTGTAGTGTTACACATCATCGGCAGAACACATGTATATTGTGTCAGTGTAGGGTGTTGCTACACATCATCGGCAGAACATGTGTATATTGTGTGTCAGTGTTGTGTAGTGCTACACATCATTGACAGAACACATGTATATTGTGTAAGTGTAGGGTAGTGCTACACATCATCGTCAGAACACGTGTATATTGTGTGTCAGTGCTGTGTAGTGCTACACATCATTGGCAGAACACATGTATATTGTGTCAGTGTAGGGTAGTGCTACACATCATCGGCAGAACACGTGTATATTGTGTGTCAGTGCTGTGTAGTGCTACATGACATCGGCAGAACACGTGTATATTGTGTGTCAGTGCTGTGTAGTGCTACACTCCGTTATCAGCTGATTTCTTCAGTCCTTTATCCCTCCTGTTGCTGGATCTTCATTGTACATTTTGCTTGTTGCTTAAATTGTTGGTCATTTGAATTCCTGTTATGAACTGTTGGTTGCCATGCCATTCTAGCAATTAATATTGTGTTCATCATTCTGTGCATACATGTGCTATAGATGATGTGTGAAATATACCTTTGACACAGTGGCTGGGCTCCAGTACATGCCTGCCTGGGCAGTCCTGGTCATTAATGTGGGCAGTCCTGGTCATTGGTGAGGGAATAGGTTGTTGAGAAATGTGGGCAGTCCTGGTCATTGGTGAGGGAATAGGTTGTTGAGAAATGTGGGCAGTCCTGGTCATTGGTGAGGGAATAGGTTGGTTGAGAAATGTGGGCAGACAGTTCACTGTTTGAAATCATGGCTTGCATTTTAATGAAAATGTGAATGGATTTGGTTTTTGTTTTTGGCCATTGACAAGATTTATTTATTTATTCTTTTGATAATACTGTTGAACTGGGTCCATTGTTGTTAAGGTAGACGTTTAGTATAGGTAGACGTTTAGTATATTGATGTAGCATTCTGATGACCAGTCCAGGTAAAGTAGCTGTTTGTAGCATTCTGATGACCAACCCAACAAGCTGTGTGACATTGTTACTAGTGGTACGGATGTTATGAACAGATTGTGTGCTGTATAACAAGCCTTTGTGTTGACTACTGGTTTGTTAACAGTGGTACGGATATTATGAACAGATTGTGTGCTGTATAACAAGCCTTTGTGTCGACTACTTGTTTGTTAACAGTGGTACGGATGTTATGAACAGATTGTGTGCTGTATAACAAGCCTTTGTGTTGACTACTGGTTTGTTAACAGTGGTACGGATGTTATGAACAGATTGTGTGCTGTATAACAAGCCTTTGTGTCGACTACTTGTTTGTTAACAGTGGTACGGATGTTATGAACAAAGTGTGTGCTGTATAACAAGGCTTTGTATTGACTACTGATTTGTTAACAGTGGTACGGATGTTATGAACAGAGTGTGTGCTGTATAACAAGCCTTTGTGTCGACTACTTGTTTGTCAACAGTGGTACGGATGTTATGAACAAAGTGTGTGCTGTATAACAAGGCTTTGTGTTGACTACTGGTTTGTTAACAGTGGTACGGATGTTATGAACAGTGTATGCTGTATAACAAGCCTTTGTGTCGACTACTGGTTTGTTAACAGTGGTATGGATGTTATGAACAGTGTGTGCTGTATAACAAGCCTTTGTGTTGACTACTGGTTTAACAGTGGTACGGATGTTATGAACAGAGTGTGTGCTGTATAACAAGCCTTTGTGTCGACTACTTGTTTGTTAACAGTGGTACGGATGTTATGAACAGAGTGTGTGCTGTATAACAAGCCTTTGTGTCGACTACTGGTTTGTTAACAGTGGTACGGATGTTATGAACAGATTGTGTGCTGTATAACAAGCCTTTGTGTCGACTACTGGTTTGTTAACAGTGGTACGGATGTTATGAACAGATTGTGCTGTATAACAAGCCTCTGTGTTGACTACTGGTTCTGTACTGATGGGATCAGTGCCAATACTGCCAGGACTACATGTTGGTGTGACTGGAAGAGTGGTGTGCCAATACTGCCAGGACTACATGTTGGTGTGACTGGAAGAGTGGTGTGCCAATACTGCCAGGACTACATGTTGGTTGGTGTGACTGGAAGAGTGGTGTGCCAATACTGCCAGGACTACATGTTGGCGTGACTGGAAGAGTGGTGTGCCAATACTGCCAGGACTACATGTTGGTTGGTGTGACTGGAAGAGTGGTGTGCCAATACTGCCAGGACTACATGTTGGTGTGACTGGAAGAGTGGTGTGCCAATACTGCCAGGACTACATGTTGGTTGGTGTGACTGGAAGAGTGGTGTGCCAATACTGCCAGGACTACATGTTGGCGTGACTGGAAGAGTGGTGTGCCAGTACTGCCAGGACTACATGTTGGTTGGTGTGACTGGAAGAGTGGTGTGCCAATACTGCCAGGACTACATGTTGGTTGGTGTGACTGGAAGAGTGGTGTGCCAATACTGCCAGGACTACATGTGTTTGTTGGTGTGACTGGAAGAGTGGTGTGCCAATACTGCCAGGACTACATGTTGGTGTGACTGGAAGAGTGGTGTGCCAATACTGCCAGGACTACATGTTGGTGTGACTGGAAGAGTGGTGTGCCAATACTGCCAGGACTACATGTTGGTGTGACTGGAAGAGTGGTGTGCCAATACTGCCAGGACTACATGTTGGTGTGACTGGAAGAGTGGTGTGCCAATACTGCCAGGACTACATGTTGGTTGGTGTGACTGGAAGAGTGGTGTGCCAATACTGCCAGGACTACATGTTGGTGTGACTGGAAGAGTGGTGTGCCAATACTGCCAGGACTACATGTTGGTGTGACTGGAAGAGTGGTGTGCCAATACTGCCAGGACTACATGTTGGTGTGACTGGAAGAGTGGTGTGCCAATACTGCCAGGACTACATGTTGGTTGGTGTGACTGGAAGAGTGGTGTGCCAATACTGCCAGGACTACATGTTTGTTGGTGTGACTGGAAGAGTGGTGTGCCAATACTGCCAGGACTACATGTTGGCGTGACTGGAAGAGTGGTGTGCCAATACTGCCAGGACTACATGTTTGTTGGTGTGACTGGAAGAGTGGTGTGCCAATACTGCCAGGACTACATGTTGGCGTGACTGGAAGAGTGGTGTGCCAATACTGCCAGGACTACATGTTGGCGTGACTGGAAGAGTGGTGTGCCAATAACCCACTGTGTTTGTTGGTGTGACTGGAAGAGTGGTGTGCCAATACTGCCAGGACTACATGTTTGTTGGTGTGACTGGAAGAGTGGTGTGCCAATACTGCCAGGACTACATGTTGGTTGGTGTGACTGGAAGAGTGGTGTGCCAATACTGCCAGGACTACATGTTGGTTGGTGTGACTGGAAGAGTGGTGTGCCAATACTGCCAGGACTACATGTTGGTGTGACTGGAAGAGTGGTGTGCCAATACTGCCAGGACTACATGTGTTTGTTGGTGTGACTGGAAGAGTGGTGTGCCAATACTGCCAGGACTACATGTTGGTGTGACTGGAAGAGTGGTGTGCCAATACTGCCAGGACTACATGTTGGTGTGACTGGAAGAGTGGTGTGCCAATACTGCCAGGACTACATGTGTTTGTTGGTGTGACTGGAAGAGTGGTGTGCCAATACTGCCAGGACTACATGTTGGCGTGACTGGAAGAGTGGTGTGCCAATACTGCCAGGACTACATGTTGGTGTGACTGGAAGAGTGGTGTGCCAATACTGCCAGGACTACATGTTGGCGTGACTGGAAGAGTGGTGTGCCAATACTGCCAGGACTACATGTGTTTGTTGGTGTGACTGGAAGAGTGGTGTGCCAATACCCAACAGAAGCTACTGTTACTGGACTATTATGTTTGTTGTATTACCCCACACCCTGAATTAACACCAGTGAACAATACATGAAGCAAACAGACAACTGAACCAATATACAGGTAATTACACACAAGCACAGCTGAGTAATCATAACCATCAATGTTTATTGTTTCTTACTATCCTTCCTCTGCACCCAAACAAGAGAACCACAGAAAATGAATGTCTGCACTGTAGTTAAGGTCTCTCTAAGATACCAAAAGCTGATTTCACCTGAAACTTGACGTGCTTGCTCCGCGCCACCCCCCCCCCCCCCCCCCCCCCCCCGAACCCCCTTCACTTCCTCCCCTCCAGATTCAAACAGTGGCATCAAGCTGGACTTGTCATGAACATATCACAAAGACAGGGTCAGGGTCAGATTCTGAGTTTTTCCCTGAATGCAGTTTGAACTTACACAGATAGGGTGAGATCACATTAATAGTTTTGCCATCAATGTGCTTTGAACTTACAAAAGGATAGTGTAGGATCATGTTTACAGTTTTGCCATTAATGTGTTTTGAACTTACACTTAAAGTGCTAAGCCTGGGGTGTATACAAAGATCACTTTATATCAGTAAGCCTTCCACTCATAGTTTACACACTTCTTTCCTATTTGCAGGAATTTTAACTTCAGTGACAGTAAAATCACCAAAATTGGTGATACAAAGCTAATGTTTACTGAACACAACAGATACAATTTTACCATCACCTATACTGGAGGCAGCACTGAATGGTTTTTATCTACAGAAACAATTGCATGTCCTGCACTCACTGTCTATATACATTTTTTGTTTTGAATCAGAACTGATTGATCACCTGCAGCAATTTTTCTATGGAAGATTTAATGAAAGAAAAAATAAATTTGTTTCTTCTGTGGATAGTAGCAGTGTCATTTCTCGAGTAAACTGGATGGAAACCCAACCAGCCAACAGCATGTTGATGCCAAGCAAAAACAGTGGGGCTCCTGGTCCAGAAAATCTCTCTTAAAAAAAAAAAAAAAAAGGTGTGGAGGTGTGGAGTAAACGATGGTGAGAAGAATAATCCACAGTTTCCCATAGTTTTATACTTTTTGTGACCAGAAACTTATACACAATCTACCTACTCCCCATCTCACTTTTTTTCCTCCAAAGCAACAGCTGCTTCATGTCATGTTTAGTTGACACAGTGCACGGTGACACACTGTATCCTGCTAAATGCTTGACACAGTGCATGGTGACACACTGTACCCTGCTTAATGCTTGACACAGAGCATGGTAACACGCTATACCCTGCTTAATGCTTGACACAGAGCATGGTAACACACTATACCCTGCTTAATGGTTGACACAGAGCACAGTAACACACTGTACCCTGCTTAATGGTTGACACAGTGCACAGTAACACACTGTACCCTGCTTAATGGTTGACACAGTGCACAGTAACACACTGTACCCTGCTTACTGCTTGACACAGAGCACAGTAACACACTGTACCCTGCTTAATGGTTGACACAGAGCACAGTAACACACTGTACCCTGCTTAATGGTTGACACAGTGCATGGTAACACACTGTACCCCGCACAACACAGCTTCCACACCAATCACAGAGCAGCTGCCATCAGGTCACTCCATAACATCACACTCCACATCCAGTCCACAAGTGCTTTACATCACCACATCCAGTCCACAAGTGCCTCACATCACACACCACATCCAGTCCACAAGTGCTTCACATCACCACATCCAGTCCACAAGTGCCTCACATCATCACACTCCACATCCAGTCCACAAGTGCTTCACATCACCACATCCAGTCCACAAGTGCCTCACATCATCACACTCCACATCCAGTCCACAAGTGCCTCACATCATCACACTCCACATCCAGTCCACAAGTGCCTCACATCACTCCACATCCAGTCCACAAGTGCTACACATCATCACACTCCACATCCAGTCCACAAGTGCCTCACATCATCACACTCCACATCCAGTCCACAAGTGCCTCACATCACCACACACCACATCCAGTCGATAAGTGCTTCACATCACCACACCCAGTCCACAAGTGCCTCACATCATCACACTCCACATCCAGTCCACAAGTGCTTCACATCATCACACTCCACATCCAGTCCACAAGTGCCTCACATCATCACACTCCACATCCAGTCCACAAGTGCTTCACATCATCACACTCCACATCCAGTCCACAAGTGCCTCACATCACCACACTCCACATCCAGTCCACAAGTGCCTCACATCATCACACTCCACAAGTGCCTCACATCACCACATCCAGTCCACAAGTGCCTCACATCACCACACTCCACATCCAGTCCACAAGTGCCTCACATCATCACTCCACATCCAGTCCACAAGTGCTTCACATCACCACATCCAGTCCACAAGTGCTTCACGTCGCCACACTCTACACCCAGTCACATGCACACACACTCTGCAAATATTCCTGTTCAGATTGTCAAAGTGTTTCACACTCTGCATGTCCAAAGACAAGACAAGTGTCATGTTGGTCACCAAGAGCTGCAGCCCTCAGTCGACAATTCCCCCCCAACCCATCCATGTGTCTGGAGGGCTGTGTGGCTGTCACGTGACGCTGTCTGTGGCAAACCGGTAGAACAGCACCATTGGAGTTTCCTGGAAAAGACAAGCACCAAAGCTCATGGTGAAGGAACCGGCCAAAAGACAAGATGTGTGGAAATACAGAAATGACATCTGCTGCAATGAGCACATGCTTCAGTTACAATAGTTTGTTAGGTTTTCATTATGCACAAGGTTTTTTTTTCTGTTCTTTCTAAACCCACCCACTGAAGTGCCCCCCCCCCCCCCGAAACTCTCCACACAGCAGGGTATTCTCACTGTTCCTCTCTTCACGTAACACCAACTTTTTCATAACTGCTGCTACATCCATTCTTAACTGATCAAGTATAACATTGCTTGGGGAAATAAAAAGAGAAGAAAAAAAAACAATTTCTCAGATTTCTGCTATGCTGCTTGGTTTTGGTCCAAACCAATTTTTTTCTTTCAAGGAAAACAAAGCGTACAGGTACAGTACTGCCATGGAATTTTGTCAATAAAAAAACCAGAAAAGATAGAGACAGTTTGCCTCTTCACCCCTTGAATGATAAAAGAGAACACCGAAAAAGATGACTAAATGTATTGTGGCAGAACTGTAAATACGCTGGTCTGCCAATACAGTGTCCAGGAGGGTGTGGGTTGGAACCCCTGTCTCGCCCTTTCTTCCATGTTTGACTGGAAATCAACTGTCGTCATTTGGTGAGACCACAAACAGGGTCTGGTGTGCAAGGCAACGTAAGTGTTGTCCTGTGGCAACTTTCTTAAGAAGATAGTCACTCTGATAGGGAAATAAACATATATGCATACAGTCAAGGCCTGACTAAGCCTGTTGGGTTATGCTGCTGGTCAGGCATCTAATAAGTAGATGTGGTGTAGTGTATATTGATGTGGTGTAGTGTATGGTGTAGTGTATGTAGATGTGGTGTAGTGTATAATGATTGTCCAAATGCAGTGATGCCTCCTTGAGAAACAAACAAAAACTAAATGTTCCCAATTCACCCCCTGCATGTTCAATCAGAACACACTGTTTCTAATCACCCCTGCACGTTCAATCAGAACACAGCAGTGGACTTCCCAATTCACCCCCTGCATGTTCAATCAGAACACAGCAGTGGACTGTTCCCAATTCACCCCCTGCATGTTCAATCAGAACACAGAAGTGGACTGTTCCTAATCACCCCTGCATGTTCAATCAGAACACAGCAGTGGACTGTTCCCAATTCACCCCCTGCATGTTCAATCAGAACACACTGTTCCTAATCACCCCTACACGTTAATCAGAACACAGAAATGGACTGTTCCTAATCACCCCTGCATGTTCAATCAGAACACAGCAGTGGACTGTTCCCAATTCACCCCCTGCATGTTCAATCAGAACACAGCAGTGGACTGTTCCCAATTCACCCCCTGCATGTTCAATCAGAACACAGACGTGGACTGTTCCTAATCACCCCTACACGTTAATCAGAACACAGAAATGGACTGTTCCTAATCACCCCTGCACGTTCAATCAGAACACAGAAGTGGACTGTTCCTAATCACCCCTACATGTTAATCAGAACACAGAAATGGACTGTTCCTAATCACCCCTGCATGTTCAATCAGAACACAGCAGTGGACTGTTCCCAATTCACCCCCTGCATGTTCAATCAGAACACAGAAGTTGACTGTTCCTAATCACCCCTGCACGTTCAATCAGAACACAGAAATGGACTGTTCCTAATCACCCCTGCACATTCAATCAGAACACAGAAATGGACTGTTCCTAATCACCCCTGCACGTTAATCAGAACACAGAAATGGACTGTTCCTAATCACCCCTGCACATTCAATCAGAACACAGAAGTGGACTGTTCCTAATCACCCCTGCACGTTAATCAGAACACAGAAATGGACTGTTCCTAATCACCCCTGCACATTCAATCAGAACACAGAAGTGGACTGTTCCTAATCACCCCTGCACGTTAATCAGAACACAGAAATGGACTGTTCCTGCAGGCCCCCTTACCTTTCCATACCAGGTCATCAGGTAGATCTGTTTGAGTGATGTTTCCTCAGCCTGCACTTCATTGTCGCAGAGTATCTCAAACTGGAGAACAAATGGGTGTATTAACAACAAACGCATGATGCGCTGAGCTGACAAACAACTTCAAATGACATACTACTGGCACATGTTTCAGTCTGATCTAGGAGTCTGATTTATCTACAGCAACGATAGCAAATACCTGCTGTGGAATCACATATGCTAACAGGCAACGCTATGACAAATATCTGCTATGGAATCGCGTTTGCTTTTATTTGCGATCCATTTGTTGGTCAGTCATGCCTACTTATGGACACATTGTGACTGGTGACTTCTGAGTGAGTGTGATGTGGGGAGACTGGTGACTTCTGAGTGTGATGTGGGGAGACTGGTGACTTCTGAGTGTGATGTGGGCAGACTGGTGACTTCTGAGTGAGTGTGATGTGGGGAGACTGGTGACTTCTGAGTGTGATGTGGGGAGACTGGTGACTTCTGAGTGTGATGTGGGGAGACTGGTGACTTCTGAGTGTGATGTGGGGAGACTGGTGACTTCTAACTGAGGGTCACCCACTTCATGAATGTCTTCAGAGTTGTGCTCCAATGTCACTGCCGTTGTCAGCGTCAGTCGTACAATGTCTGACTGCCGTTGCAGTTGTCTGCGTCTGTTGTACAATGACTGTCACTGCCGTTGTCTGCGTCAGTCGTACAATGTCTGACTGTCACTGCAGTTGTCTGCGTCTGTTGTACAATGTCTGACTGTCACTGCCGTTGTCTGCGTCAGTCATCAGAAGTCACCAGTCTCCCCACATGACACTCAGAAGTCACCAGTCTCCCCACATGACACTCACTCAGAAGTCACCAGTCTCCCCACATGACACTCACTCAGAAGTCACCAGTCTCCCCACATCACACTCAGAAGTCACCAGTCTGCCCACATCACACTCACTCAGAAGTCACCAGTCTGCCCACATCACACTCAGAAGTCACCAGTCTGCCCACATCACACTCACTCAGAAGTCACCAGTCTGCCCACATCACACTCACTCAGAAGTCACCAGTCTGCCCACATCACACTCAGTCAGAAGTCACCAGTCTCCCCACATCACACTCAGAAGTCACTGGTCTCCCCACATCACACTCACTCAGAAGTCACCAGTCTCCCCACATGACACTCAGAAGTCACCAGTCTCCCCACATGACACTCACTCAGAAGTCACCAGTCTCCCCACATGACACTCACTCAGAAGTCACCAGTCTCCCCACATCACACTCAGAAGTCACCAGTCTGCCCACATCACACTCAGTTAGAAGTCACCAGTCTGCCCACATCACACTCACTCAGAAGTCACCAGTCTGCCCACATCACACTCACTCAGAAGTCACCAGTCTCCCCACATCACACTCAGAAGTCACCAGTCTGCCCACATCACACTCAGAAGTCACCAGTCTCCCCACACCACACTCAGTCAGAAGTCACCAGTCTGCCCACATCACACTCAGAAGTCACCAGCCTCCCCACATCACACTCAGTCAGAAGTCACCAGTCTGCCCACATCATACTCTGAAGTCACCAGTCTGCCCACATCACACTCAGAAGTCACTAGTCTCCCCACATGACACTCACTCAGAAGTCACCAGTCTCCCCACATCACACTCAGAAGTCACCAGTCTCCCCACATCACACTCATTAGTCACCAGTCTGCCCACATCACACTCACTCAGAAGTCACCAGTCTGCCCACATCACACTCAGAAGTCACCAGTCTGCCCACATCACACTCAGAAGTCACCAGTCTGCCCACATCACACTCAGAAGTCACCAGTCTCCCCACATCACACTCAGAAGTCACCAGTCTCCCCACATCACACTCAGAAGTCACCAGTCTGCCCACATCACACTCACTCAGAAGTCACCAGTCTGCCCACATCACACTCAGAAGTCACCAGTCTGCCCACATCACACTCACTCAGAAGTCACCAGTCTGCCCACATCACACTCACTCAGAAGTCACCAGTCTCCCCACATCACACTCAGAAGTCACCAGTCTGCCCACATCACACTCAGAAGTCACCAGTCTGCCCACATCACACTCAGTTAGAAGTCACCAGTCTGCCCACATCACACTCAGTTAGAAGTCACCAGTCTGCCCACATCACACTCAGAAGTCACCAGTCTCCCCACATCACACTCACTCAGAAGTCACCAGTCTCCCCACATCACACTCAGAAGTCACCAGTCTGCCCACATCACACTCAGAAGTCACCAGTCTCCCCACATCACACTCACTCAGAAGTCACCAGTCTGCCCACATCACACTCAGAAGTCACCAGTCTCCCCACATCACACTCAGAAGTCACCAGTCTGCCCACATCACACTCAGAAGTCACCAGTCTCCCCACATCACACTCACTCAGAAGTCACCAGGCTGCCCACATCACACTCAGAAGTCACCAGTCTCCCCACATCACACTCAGTCAGAAGTCACCAGTCTGCCCACATCACACTCAGTCAGAAGTCACCAGTCTCCCCACATCACACTCAGAAGTCACCAGTCTCCCCACATTACATTCAGTTAGAAGTCACCAGTCTCCCCACATCACACTCAGTAAGAAGTCACCAGTCTGCCCACATCACACTCACTCAGAAGTCACCAGTCTGCCCACATCACACTCAGTCAGAAGTCACCAGTCTGCCCACATCACACTCAGTCAGAAGTCACCAGTCTGCCCACATCACACTCAGTCAGAAGTCACCAGTCTCCCCACATCACACTCAGTCAGAAGTCACCAGTCTGCCCACATCACACTCAGTCAGAAGTCACCAGTCTGCCCACATCACACTCAGTCAGAAGTCACCAGTCTGCCCACATCACACTCAGTCAGAAGTCACCAGTCTGCCCACATCACACTCAGAAGTCACCAGTCTGCCCACATCACACTCAGTCAGAAGTCACCAGTCTGCCCACACCACACTCAGTCAGAAGTCACCAGTCTGCCCACATCACACTCAGAAGTCACCAGTCTGCCCACATCACACTCAGTCAGAAGTCACCAGTCTGCCCACATCACACTCAGTCAGAAGTCACCAGTCTCCCTACACCACACTCAGTCAGAAGTCACCAGTCTGCCCACATCACACTCAGAAGTCACCAGTCTGCCCACACCACACTCAGTCAGAAGTCACCAGTCTGCCCACATCACACTCAGAAGTCACCAGTCTCCCCACATCACACTCAGTCAGAAGTCACCAGTCTGCCCACATCACACTCAGTCAGAAGTCACCAGTCTGCCCACATCACACTCTGACGTCACCAGTCTCCCCACATCACACTCACTCAGAAGTCACCAGTCTGCCCACATCACACTCAGTAAGAAGTCACCAGTCTGCCCACATCACACTCAGTCAGAAGTAACCAGTCTCGCCACATCACACTCAGAAGTCACCAGTCTGCCCACATCACTCAGAAGTCACCAGTCTGCCCACATCACACTCAGTCAGGAGTCACCAGTCTCGCCACATCACACTCAGTCAGGAGTCACCAGTCTGCCCACATCACACTCAGTCATAAGTCACCAGTCTGCCCACATCACACTCAGAAGTCACCAGTCTGCCCACATCACACTCAGTCAGGAGTCACCAGTCTCCCCACATCACACTCAGAAGTCACCAGTCTCCCCACATCACACTCAGTCAGAAGTCACCAGTCTGCCCACATCACACTCAGAAGTCACCAGTCTGCCCACATCACACTCAGAAGTCACCAGTCTCCCCACATCACACTCAGAAGTCACCAGTCTGCCCACATCACACTCAGTCAGGAGTCACCAGTCTCCCCACATCACACTCAGAAGTCACCAGTCTCCCCACATCACACTCAGAAGTCACCAGTCTCCCCACATCACACTCAGAAGTCACCAGTCTGCCCACATCACACTCAGTCAGGAGTCACCAGTCTCCCCACATCACACTCAGAAGTCACCAGTCTCCCCACATCACACTCAGGAGTCACCAGTCTCCCCACATCACACTCAGAAGTCACCAGTCTCCCCACATCATCCTCGGGTCAGGCTGAGAGCCGGCCATGGACTGAACAATCACACCCTGACACTGCATGTCTGACCAAGACTGCACAAGGCAGGCAGTGGTGGAGTTTGAACCCACAACCTACCAGTTACCACTCAAAGATGCTGGCCACTTTGTCAAAACTTAGAGGTACAGTTTTGTCCACAAATAAACCAATGGTTGAGAGATGCACATATCTAAATGATTTAAGTGACACCCACAGTGTCAAAACCTGAGGTACATTTCTGTCCATAATAAAACCAATGGATGTGAGATGCACATATCTAAATGATTTAAGTGACACCCACAGTGTCAAAACTTAGAGGTACATTTCTGTCCATAATAAAACCAATGGATGCGAGATGCAGACACCTGCATGAAATGACACCCACAATACCTTGAGGTCAGGTGGAACGGCCAGTTTTTTGTACAACATGGCTTTCAGGTGAGAAATCAGCACACGAATGGAGCAGCGCACAAACTTCTTCTCCAACTGACGCAGCTGTAATCGCTGCCCACCGTGACTCAGCTCCTGAGGGCTGCAACAGGTCAATGAGATATGGACATCTTGGCAAGTAAGACAGTTAAATTTACTTCTTCTTAGTGTAACACATTATTCTTAACAACACTAAACAGCATAAGTAGTTTTAATTATGCAGAACAGTTCTCTCTCCTATAATCTCTAAGAATGGACAGTAACATTCTTGAAAATGACAGTGGCAGTGCTTGCAGCAATCAACTGACAGTAACAGTCCTGAAATGACAGTGGCAGTGCTTGCAACAATCAACTGACAGTAACAGTCCTGAAATGACAGTGGCAGTGCTTGCAACAATCAGTTCCCCTTACCACAGGCGTTCCAGGCAGAGACAGATCTGTTCGTCGTAGGCAAACTTGTGTCCGTCAGGTGTGTTGATGAGGGTGGACAGCTTGGGAGGGGAGAGCACTTCTGTTGGCAAACACAGGAACAGGATCACACACAACCTTCAGGGTATCACAGTCTCATAAACAAAGGCAAACAAAACAATGTAGAACAACAAGCATGCTACTCAGTTCACTGTTAGCACCACCGTTCATTGCTACCTCCAATATGAAACACACAGAATGACATCATAAAGACACATAGAATGACATCACAAAGACAATATGGAACAAACAGAATGACATCAAGAAGACAATGATTACACAGAATGACATTATGAAGACAATGATTACACAGAATGACATTATGAAGATAATATGGAACACAGACTGACATCATGGCAACAATGAACACACAGAATGACATCACGGAGACACACATTTTGCTGACATGGTGTGTACCTGCTTTCTTTCCAGGTTTCTTTGGAGTGACCACCCCTCTGGACTTGTTGAAATCTTCTCTCCGTTTCTCTTCATCTGCAACACGGCCGTGTCAATGTTTCACTGCCATCCTAACACTGTCAATGTTTCACTGCCATCCTAACACTGTCAAACAATGTTTCACTGCCATCCTAACACTGTCAAACAATGTTTCACTGCCATCCTAACACTGTCAATGTTTCACTGCCATCCTAACACTGTCAATGTTTCACTGCCATACTAACACTGTCAATGTTTCACTGCCATCCTAACACTGTCAATGTTTCACTGCCATCCTAACACTGTCAAACAATGTTTCACTGCCATCCTAACACTGTCAATGTTTCACTGCCATCCTAACACTGTCAAACAATGTTTCACTGCCATCCTAACACTGTCAACAATGTTTCACTGCCATCCTAACACTGTCAAACAATGTTTCACTGCCATCCTAACACTGTCAAACAATGTTTCACTGCCATCCTAACACTGTCAAACAATGTTTCACTGCCATCCTAACACTGTCAATGTTTCACTGCCATCCTAACAATGTCAAACAATGTTTCACTGCCATCCTAACACTGTCAATGTTTCACTGCCATCCTAACACTGTCAAACAATGTTTCACTGCCATCCTAACACTGTCAATGTTTCACTGCCATCCTAACACTGTCAAACAATGTTTCACTGCCATCCTAACACTGTCAAACAATGTTTCACTGCCATCCTAACACTGTCAAACAATGTTTCACTGCCATCCTAACACTGTCAATGTTTCACTGCCATCCTAACACTGTCAAACAATGTTTCACTGCCATCCTAACACTGTCAAACAATGTTTCACTGCCATCCTAACACTGTCAATGTTTCACTGCCATCCTAACACTGTCAAACAATGTTTCACTGCCATCCTAACACTGTCAATGTTTCACTGCCTTCCTAACACTGTCAAACAATGTTTCACTGCCATCCTAACACTGTCAAACAATGTTTCACTGCCATCCTAACACTGTCAATGTTTCACTGCCATCCTAAGACTGTCAAACAATGTTTCTCTGCCATCCTAACACTGTCAATGTTTCACTGCCATCCTAACACTGTCAAACAATGTTTCACTGCCATCCTAACACTGTCAATGTTTCACTGCCATCCTAACACTGTCAAACAATGTTTCACTGCCATCCTAACACTGTCAATGTTTCACTGCCATCCTAACACTGTCAATGTTTCACTGCCATCCTAACACTGTCAAACAATGTTTCACTGCCATCCTAACACTGTCAATGTTTCACTGCCATCCTAACACTGTCAAACAATGTTTCACTGCCATCCTAACACTGTCAAACAATGTTTCACTGCCATCCTAACACTGTCAATGTTTCACTGCCATCCTAACACTGTCAAACAATGTTTCACTGCCATCCTAACACTGTCAATGTTTCACTGCCTTCCTAACACTGTCAAACAATGTTTCACTGCCATCCTAACACTGTCAAACAATGTTTCACTGCCATCCTAACACTGTCAATGTTTCACTGCCATCCTAAGACTGTCAAACAATGTTTCTCTGCCATCCTAACACTGTCAATGTTTCACTGCCATCCTAACACTGTCAAACAATGTTTCACTGCCATCCTAACACTGTCAATGTTTCACTGCCATCCTAACACTGTCAAACAATGTTTCACTGCCATCCTAAGACTGTCAATGTTTCACTGCCATCCTAACACTGTCAATGTTTCACTGCCATCCTAACACTGTCAAACAATGTTTCACTGCCATCCTAACACTGTCAATGTTTCACTGCCATCCTAACACTGTCAAACAATGTTTCACTGCCATCCTAACACTGTCAAACAATGTTTCACTGCCATCCTAACACTGTCAATGTTTCACTGCCATCCTAACACTGTCAAACAATGTTTCACTGCCCTCCTAACACTGTCAATGTTTCACTGCCATCCTAACACTGTCAAACAATGTTTCACTGCCATCCTAACACTATCAAACAATGTTTCACTACCATCCTAACACTGTCAAACAATGCTTTACTGCAATCGTTACACTGTCAAACAATCATTGTTACATTGTCAAAAAACTGCTTCTTTGTAATTGTTACATGTCAAACAATGTTTCAATGTGATCATTGCAGTGTCAAGCAATGTTACAATGTGATTATCACACTATCAAACAATGTTTCAATGTGATTATCACAGTGTCAAACAATGTTTCAATGTGATTATCACAGTGTCACACAATGTTTCAATGTGATTATCACAGTGTCAAACAATGTTTCAATGTGGTTGTTACACTGTCAAACAATATTTCAATGTGATCATTACACTGTAACACTGTTTCATTGTGATTATCACACTGTCAAACACTGTTTCATTCAATCATTGTGATGATCATATTGTCAAACATTGTTTCAATGTGATTATAACACTGTCAAACAATGTTTCAAAGTGATCATTACAATATGTGGTTTTTACACTGTCAAACAATGTTTCAATGTGATCCTTACATCTTCAATGTTTCAGAGTGACTAATACACTTGCAAATAATGTTCCATTAAGTCTATGAACACTGCAATGGTTTTATGTATGACCCAACAGTGAATGAAGGAGAGAGAATGAAAGAGACAGAGACAGACAAACTGATAGTGACTCAACTCAAACTCTTGGTCTGACTTTAAGTACTATGGTATCAGTCTATTCATAATCCACAGCAATAAAATCACCAGACCATTATTCACGCATATCTGATTCAATAGTATGAACGGTAACAGAGTTGTCAGAAGCAAGGGAGATAAGCAGTAAGGGTCACTGACTGTCCAGCAGGTGAGGCACCAGCTTGTAGACAATGTCCTGCAGAGTGCGGTCAGCACGCAGGTGGAACAGGGGGTGGGTCTCGTGCACCTTCAGGTTACACTGCGGGCAGTGCTTGCTGCTCTGCAGGTACTTGACAATGCACGTCTTGCAGACTGAAATCATGTTCACACATGAAAACACACACATCAACACATGAAAACACACACATGTCAACACATGAAAACACACACACACATACATGAACACACATGCACTCACATGAACACACACACACATACTCACATGCACACACACACACACACACACACACATGAACACACACATACATGAAAACACACACACACACACATTGTGAATACACACATATGAACACACACACATACTCACATGAACATATACCATTCACACAACATTTTCACACTTCTTCCACCCTCCCCTCTCCACACCAAGTTGCTGACAAGACAGGACTTTCTACCAGCACCATACCTCTCTTCACCTGCCTCTCTCTCCACACCATGTTGCTGACAAGACAGGACTTTCTACCAGCACCGTACCTCTCTTCACCTGCCTCTCTCTCCACACCATGTTGCTGACAAGACAGGACTTTCTACAGACACTGTACCTCTCTTCACCTGCCTCTCTCTCCACATCATGTTGCTGACAAGACAGGACTTTCTACAGACACTGTACCTCTCTTCACCTGCCTCTCTCTCCACACCATGTTGCTGACAAGACAGGACTTTCTACCAGCACCGAACCTCTCTTCACCTGCCTCTCTCTCCACACCATGTTGCTGACAAGACAGGACTTTCTACCAGCACCGTACCTCTCTTCACCTGCCTCTCTCTCCACACCATGTTGCTGACAAGACAGGACTTTCTACAGACACTGTACCTCTCTTCACCTGCCTCTCTCTCCACACCATGTTGCTGACAAGACAGGACTTTCCACAGACACTGTACCTCTCTTCACCTGCCTCTCTCTCCACACCATGTTGCTGACAAGACAGGACTTTCCACAGACACTGTACCTCTCTTCACCTGCCTCTCTCTCCACACCATGTTGCTGACAAGACAGGACTTTCTACCAGCACCGAACCTCTCTTCACCTGCCTCTCTCTCCACACCATGTTGCTGACAAGACAGGACTTTCTACAGACACTGTACCTCTCTTCACCTGCCTCTCTCTCCACACCATGTTGCTGACAAGACAGGACTTTCTACCAGCACCGTACCTCTCTTCACCTGCCTCTCTCTCCACACCATGTTGCTGACAAGACAGGACTTTCTACCAGCACCGAACCTCTCTTCACTTGCCTCTCTCTCCACACCATGTTGCTGACAAGACAGGACTTTCTACAGACACTGTACCTCTCTTCACCTGCCTCTCTCTCCACACCATGTTGCTGACAAGACAGGACTTTCTACAGACACTGTACCTCTCTTCACCTGCCTCTCTCTCCACACCATGTTGCTGACAAGACAGGACTTTCTACAGACACTGTACCTCTCTTCACCTGCCTCTCTCTCCACACCATGTTGCTGACAAGACAGGACTTTCTACAGACACTGTACCTCTCTTCACCTGCCTCTCTCTCCACACCATGTTGCTGACAAGACAGGACTTTCTACCAGCACCGTACCTCTCTTCACCTGCCTCTCTCTCCACACCATGTTGCTGACAAGACAGGACTTTCTACAGACACTGTACCTCTCTTCACCTGCCTCTCTCTCCACACCATGTTGCTGACAAGACAGGACTTTCTACCAGCACCGTACCTCTCTTCACCTGCCTCTCTCTCCACACCATGTTGCTGACAAGACAGGACTTTCTACCAGCACCGTACCTCTCTTCACCTGCCTCTCTCTCCACACCATGTTGCTGACAAGACAGGACTTTCTACAGACACTGTACCTCTCTTCACCTGCCTCTCTCTCCAACCATTCAACTTTTTATATTGTCACCTTTATCCACTACTTCCAATACACAATACCCTTTCAAAAATACAAGTCAGGGGAAAATCAACTGACAAAAAGAAAGGAACAAGAAACTACTTACACTTCACAGGTGTGCAGACATTCTGTGATGAAATTACTTAACAGGTGAGCAGATATTCAGTGTTCAAACTACATACAGGTGAGCAGACATTCAGTGATCAAACTACATACAGGTGTGCAGACATTCAGTGATCAAACTACACACAGGTGTGCAGACATTCAGTGATCAAACTACACACAGGTGTGCAGATATTCAGTGATCAAACTACATACAGGTATGCAGACATTCAGTGATCAAACTACATACAGGTGAGCAGACATTCAGTGATCAAACTACATACAGGTATGCAGACATTCAGTGATCAAACTACATACAGGGTGCAGACATTCTGTTATCAAACTACATACAGGTATGCAGACATTCAGTGATCAAACTACATTCTGGTGTGCAGACATTCTGTGATCAAACTACATACAGGTGAGCAGACATTCAGTGATCAAACTACATACAGGTGAGCAGACATTCAGTGATCAAACTACATTCTGGTGTGCAGACATTCTGTGATCAAACTACATACAGGTGAGCAGACATTCAGTGATCAAACTACATACAGGTGAGCAGACATTCAGTGATCAAACTACACACAGGTGTGCAGACATTCAGTGATCAAACTACATACAGGTGTGCAGACATTCTGTGATCAAACTACACACAGGTGTGCAGACATTCAGTGATCAAACTACACACAGGGTGCAGACATTCAGTGATCAAACTACATACAGGTGTGCAGACATTCAGTGATCAAACTACACACAGGTGTGCAGACATTCAGTGATCAAACTACATACAGGGTGCAGACATTCTGTGATCAAACTACACACAGGTGTGCAGATATTCAGTGTTCAAACTACATACAGGTGTGCAGACATTCAGTGATCAAACTACACACAGGTGTGCAGACATTCTGTGATCAAACTACATACAGGTATGCAGACATTCTGTGATCAAACTACATTCTGGTGTGCAGACATTCTGTTATCAAATCAAACTACATACAGGTGTGCAGACATTCAGTGATCAAACTACATACAGGTGTGCAGACATTCTGTGATCAAACTACATACAGGTGTGCAGACATTCAGTGATCAAACTACATACAGGTATGCAGACATTCTGTGATCAAACTACATACAGGTATGCAGACATTCAGTGATCAAACTACATACAGGTGTGCAGACATTCAGTGATCAAACTACATACAGGTGTGCAGACATTCAGTGATCAAACTACATACAGGTATGCAGACATTCAGTGATCAAACTACATACAGGTATGCAGACATTCAGTGATCAAACTACATACAGGTGTGCAGACATTCAGTGATCAAACTACATACAGGTGTGCAGACATTCAGTGATCAAATCAAACTACACACAGGGTGCAGACATTCTGTGATCAAACTACATACAGGTGTGCAGACATTCAGTGATCAAACTACATACAGGTGTGCAGACATTCAGTGATCAAACTACACACAGGTGTGCAGACATTCAGTGATCAAACTACACACAGGTGTGCAGACATTCTGTGATCAAACTACATACAGGTGTGCAGACATTCTGTGATCAAACTACATACAGGTGTGCAGACATTCAGTGATCAAACTACATACAGGTGTGCAGACATTCAGTGATCAAACTACATACAGGGTGCAGACATTCTGTGATCAAACTACACACAGGTGTGCAGACATTCTGTGATCAAACTACATACAGGTATGCAGACATTCTGTTATCAAACTACATACAGGTGTGGAGACATTCTGTTATCAAACTACATACAGGTGTGGAGACATTCTGTTATCAAACTACATACAGGTGTGCAGACATTCTGTTATCAAATCAAATCAAACTACATACAGGTGTGGAGACATTCAGTGATCAAACTACATACAGGTGTGCAGACATTCTGTGATCAAACTACATTCTGGTGTGCAGACATTCTGTGATCAAACTACATTCTGGTGTGCAGACATTCTGTGATCAAACTACATTCTGGTATGCAGACATTCTGTGATCAAACTACACACAGGGTGCAGACATTCAGTGATCAAACTACATACAGGTGTGCAGACATTCAGTGATCAAACTACATACAGGTGTGCAGACATTCTGTTATCAAACTACACACAGGTGTGCAGACATTCTGTGATCAAACTACATTCTGGTGTGCAGACATTCTGTGATCAAACTACATTCTGGTATGCAGACATTCTGTGATCAAACTACATACAGGTGTGCAGACATTCAGTGATCAAACTACATACAGGTATGCAGACATTCAGTGATCAAACTACATACAGGTGTGCAGACATTCAGTGATCAAACTACATACAGGTATGCAGACATTCAGTGATAGCTACTTACAGGTATGCAGACATTCTGTGATGGTGGTAGCGTCGATGAAATAGCCAGCACACAAAGAACACACGATGTGAGGATTGATGTCTCGGATACGTATCTTCAGCGGCTGAAACCAAACAAGTTGTAGTACTTTATCAATGCAGAATTAAAAAGTAGCATTAAAAAAAAATCTTTCTTCATTCCACCTTGAGATCCATATTTCAACTCCTAGTTTATTTCTTCTTCTTCGTTTATGGGCTGCCACTCCCACCTTCACTTGTTTACATATGTACATGAGTGGACTTGTACATGTATGACCGTTTTTAACCCGCCATGTATGAAACCATACTCTGCTTTTGGGGAGTGGGGGGTGGGGGTGCATGCTGGGTATATTCCTTTCCATAACCCACCGAACATTGACATGGATAACTGGATCTTTAACGTGTGGATTTGATCTGCTTGCGTATACACACAAAAGGGGTACAGGCACAAGCAGGTCTGCACACGCTGACCTGGGAGATGAGAAAAATATCCACCTTTTACCCACCATGCGCCACCGAGATTTGAACCCAAGACCCTCAGATTGAAAATCCAACACTTTAACCACTCGACTATTGCGCTTGTCTCGAGTTTATTTAACTCAAATGAGTGAGTATCAATGTGTACATTGATTGTTGATTGTTACAGAAATAACCACTCGACTATTGCACTTGTCTCGAGTTTATTTACCTCAAATGAGTGAGTATCAATGTGTACATTGATTGTTGATTGTTACACTTACAGAAATTATACATTTCATATCTTTGAAACCAGACCTACTGATGTATATTTATATAATAGATTGAAAAAAATCAACTCCCATAAAAAGTGTCTCCACTCATTCCAGCATAGTTCAAGTTTAGCATTGCACCGGCCGGCCTGAGGTATCACGTTAAAAAACACCCAAATCAGAATACTGTACTCTTCGTTGTAGGGATAGTCTAGTCTCTAGAGGCCTGAAACCACAATACTTTATACACCCTTTCTTTTGGCAGTCATACTTCTCACTTTTGAAACGTGTGATTTTTGGACATTAAAAAGGTATAACTGAATTTTAGTTTTATAAGAAACATAACAGCAAAACCACTGCAACAACCACAGT
This sequence comes from Babylonia areolata, assembly GCF_041734735.1. Classification (NCBI taxonomy): domain Eukaryota; kingdom Metazoa; phylum Mollusca; class Gastropoda; order Neogastropoda; family Buccinidae; genus Babylonia; species Babylonia areolata. The sequence goes on along the minus strand of NC_134894.1, from coordinate 1,051,940 downwards.
ACTGTGACCCTGATTCCCCAGCTGACCACAAAAAGGTTTGGTCACTGATGGGGTTTGTTTTCTGACAGGATTCACAATCTTGCCAGGGGTGTTGTGCAGAAACTGGCTGGGTGGGTATGTAATACATCGTTTTCTCCTGAAGCTATCATGTTTAAAAAAAAAAGTTGTTCAATGGCATGCCTCATGTGGCCCTCTTGACTTCGATCAAGACCAAGATAAATAAGGTCTTGTCCATGGCCTTCACAATTCAGAGCTCTAACTTAAATTAAAATTACCCTATCAAACTATGAATCCTTTCAAAATATTTGTTCAGAGATGCAACTGATTAAAAGATTGTTCTAAGATGTGAATGAATTCAACAGAATGATGAGCTTTATCAACAATCAGCTTCATCAACAACGAAGGAAGAGCGTATAAAGCCTTTGTACATCCTTTGCTGGAGTATGGCTTATCCGTCTGGGACCCTTCCACCAAGAAGAACACTGACAGACTGGAAGCCATACAGCATCAAGCAGCGCACTTCATCCTGGGCAGGTACCGGAACACCTCAAGTGTCAACGAAATGCTAGAGTTGTTGAGTTGGCCCTCTCTGAAGAAGTGATGCAAGACCTCCAGGCTCCTGATCAAGTTGATGCTGTACACAATTTACATCAATCAAGCTCACTGTCTGAACCTCGATACAAAACAGCCCACTGCCGTCTCACCAACGCCGAGGACACAACCAACAGTTTTCCACCATCACCACCAGAACACAGTACAGACGCTCTTCATTTTTACCTAGGACCATCAGAGACTGGAACTGCCAGCCCCAAGTAGCTGTGGTGGCCAACACGCTAGACACTTTTGTGTCAAGGGTCTCCAAGCAGTAAACAACACTTCCAGTGCCCCCCCCCCCCCCACCACCCAACTCCCACGCCACCTCCTCCACCCCACCCCGATGCCTTCTGTCCCTCCTCCCCCCCCCTCCCCACCCCCAATTCCCCTGAACAGCAGTGGAATGATGCCACCTTAACCTGTACCCTCTTCTTCACAGCATCAAGGAACACCAAATGCAAAATATTAGTAGGGAACATCCCCTCCAGTTTCATGTGCCAGAATAATCAATCTGCATGACTGTGAAGAGGAAGACGAAGACGAGCCACAGTCCTCAGTTTGCTTAGCTTTTTACAAATGATGGTTGCATATACATGAAAACTGTTGTTTATCTGCATCCCAAGCGTGCTATTAAGGACACTAAAATAAAACATTAAGGACACTAAAATAAAACATTAAGGACACTAAAATAAAACATTATCCGACTGACAGCAGTTCAAAGTGTTGACTCACTGTGTTTAATAAAAAAATAAAACAAAATTTTAATTTTGTTGACCACAGCAACCGGAAAAGACGAAACTTGAGCAGTGCAGTGCACAATCGATGCTGTAGTTAATTAATTGGCCACTTGTAATTGTCACACAACCATCACATATGCCGTTGATTTTCTAAACAGTACAATCCCACATACAATAATCCAGCAGTGCACACCTCTTCAACAAACGAAGGATTCATTGTGGTTGACCAGAACGATGGTTGCCAAACCCTCGTAGCTCTCAGTAATTTTCTGCTACCTCCACCGCGCCCCTGACATCTCGCGCAATAAGGGAGATCATTGTAGATGGACAAAATTTAATTTCGTATTCCATTGGTACAGCCTTATGATAGATAATTTTCACATTTTAGTGTGTAATTTATTGATAAAAGATTTGAATATTTTCTAACTGATTAAGACAACTCATCAGTGTCGGGTTCTATGCGATTTGTTTCATACGTTAATGCGGTTTATAAATTGCAAATATTGCACTCACGTGCAGACGACATGGTGGTGTAAACAAATGTGACGAAAAGAGAGTGTTATTTAAACATTGAAAGCATAATGAAGTGCTTTCTTGTGGTAAATCAGCTGAACAACCCAGTCTTTGTAGACTTCGATGCAGACTTTACAAAGTTCATTCATAAGAAAGCGGTAGAACTGGGCTTGCAGAATGTAAGCAGAAACGAAGATAATGGAAATAGAGTATCATGTAATGCTTTTCATGACATTAACAACCGGCTACTCCAGTACTTGGAATTCCATGGAAACTGTTTCCCATTCCGTTCTCTCACGATCTTTACTAAGGCGTACATGTATCAGTGTGTGTTTGTGTGTGTTTGCGTGCGTGCGCGCGAGCTGCGCGCGCTGTTTGTGTGTGTGTGTGTGTGTGTGTGTGTAGATACATCCAGGCACTGTAACTGACAGAAATGGTTTCGGTTTCAGTATGAAGGAGGCTTTGAAGCATGATGTGCACTGATCAATGTACACTACTTCACACCTTACAAAAAATTGTGGGTATGAAAGGGGGGCAGGCACCTTACCACCAACACCCTAGTCTAGTCTTCCAACACGGCAGGAACTGATAACATGATTATGATGTTATTTCTTATTTTCTATGATGATATACAATATACATGCTAGAGCATACCTGTAATGGTGCATTGTGTGTGTGCATGAGTGACAAGGGACATGCACAGAGCCATACACAGCTCCATCACATGCTTTCTTTTGGGTTCTCCTTGTTTCAGTTTCTCTGTATCCTGGTGTCTGTCTGTCTGTCTGTCAGTTTCTGTCTGTCTGTCTGTCAGTTTCTGTCTGTCTGTCTGTCTGTCTTATCTGTCAGTTTCTGTCTGTCTGTCTTATCTGTCAGTTTCTGTCTGTCTTATCTGTCAATTTCTGTCTGTCTGTCTTATCTGTCAGTTTCTGTCTGCCTGTCTTATCTGTCAGTTTCTGTCTGTCTGTCTGTCTGTCAGTTTCTGTCTGCCTGTCTTATCTGTCAGTTTCTGTCTGTCTTATCTGTCAATTTCTGTCTGTCTGTCTTATCTGTCAGTTTCTGTCTGTCTTATCTGTCAATTTCTGTCTGTCTGTCTTATCTGTCAGTTTCTGTCTGTCTGTCTTATCTGTCAATTTCTGTCTGTCTGTCTGTCTGTCAGTTTCTGTCTGTCTGTCTTATCTGTCAGTTTCTGTCTGTCTGTCTGTCAATTTCTGTCTGTCTGTCTTATCTGTCAGTTTCTGTCTGTCTGTCTTATCTGTCAGTTTCTGTCTGTCTGTCTGTCAGTTTCTGTCTGTCTGTCTTATCTGTCAGTTTCTGTCTGTCTGTCTGTCAGTTTCTGTCTGTCTGTCTTATCTGTCAGTTTCTGTCTGTCTGTCTGTCAGTTTCTGTCTGTCTGTCTTATCTGTCAGTTTCTGTCTGTCTGTCTGTCAGTTTCTGTCTGTCTGTCTTATCTGTCAGTTTCTGTCTGCCTGTCTTATCTGTCAGTTTCTGTCTGTCTGTCTGTCTGTCAGTTTCTGTCTGCCTGTCTTATCTGTCAGTTTCTGTCTGTCTGTCTGTCTGTCAGTTTCTGTCTGTCTGTCTGTCTGTCAGTTTCTGTCTGTTGGCCTCTTTGTTTTCTTTCTGTCTCTCTCTTTCTCTCTCAGATGCTTTTTTTTTTTTAAGATGAACTTTTGTTTTACCTTTCTTTTCCTCTCTCATTCTTTCTACACACCTTCCCCCCCCCTCCCCCACACACACACCTGTTTTCACCATCTCTCTCTGTCTCTATCTCAAGGCATGGTCAGTGATTATATCTATGTCAGTCTCAGTCCGTCTGTCTCTTGAATCCTGGGTCTTGTTCATCAAAGAGTACTTTATACATCAGACTGTTTTGAAAGTTTTATAAATCAAATTGATATTCCAGAGTGCAGATGCTGTTGAATCCTGTTGATGTTGTTTCCTTTTCCACAGGCTGACGAGGCCAGTGACGGTGACGAGATCGACATAGCGGTGGTGACTCAGCTGTTCTCACCCCTGGTTCTGTCCCAAGTTCCCCTCGATGACCAGGTTCAAAACCCCTGCACCTCCATCGTCTGTCCAGGAGGCCTTCTGCTGGTGTTCCGCAAGGTGAGACACTGCCCTGGGTGCTGTCACACCTGTACACTGTGTGCCGTACTGATCATGCACAGAATGAACAATTACAGATCATGACTTCTTTTCATCTTTTGTTCCTTGCATGATCCCACTGTTTTTTTCATATTTTTGAAATTCTTTCAGCACAATCTTTTCACAATTTTTTTTCATGAATGATTTAAAGAAAACACAATTCGAGTCTGCAGAACTTTTTGTGATATACATCAGGATAGTGCAGATTTTTTCTTGTGAACAGTGTATTTTGTGGCTTTAAGATAATTCACTGAGTTGAAGGAGAGAGAGTGTGTGCGTGCGTACGTCTGTGTGTGTGTGTGTGTGTGTGTGTGTGTGTGTATACAGGTCTATATATGTGTGTTTGTATATATCTTTGTATGTATGTATGAAATGTGTGCATGAAAAATGGATGCTGATACGTAAGTATACATTGCTCTTTAGGGCATCAGTTGTGTTTTAACAGGTGGATGACATTCAGTACATATATGGTCATCAGTTGTTATGAATGGAATCTGTGTTTTAACAGGTGGACGACATTCTGTACATATATGGTCATCAGTTGTTATGAATGGAATCTGTGTTTTAACAGGTGGACGACATTCAGTACATATATGGTCATCAGTTGTTATGAATGGAATCTGTGTTTTAACAGGTGGACGACATTCTGTACATATATGGTCATCAGTTGTTATGAATGGAATCTGTGTTTTAACAGGTGGACGACATTCAGTACATATATGGTCATCAGTTGTTATGAATGGAAGTTGTGTTTTAACAGGTGGATGACATTCAGTACATATATGGTCATCAGTTGTTATGAACGGAAGTTGTGTTTTAACAGGTGGACGACATTCAGTACATATATGGTCATCAGTTGTTATATGAACGGAAGTTGTGTTTTAACAGGTGGACGATATTCTGTACATATATGGTCATCAGTTGTTATGAATGGAAGTTGTGTTTTAACAGGTGGATGACATTCTGTACATATATGGTCATCAGTTGTTATGAATGAAAGTTGTGTTTTAACAGGTGGACGACATTCAGTACATATATGGTCATCAGTTGTTAAAATGGAAGTTGTGTTTTAACAGGTGGATGATATTCTGTACATATATGGTCATCAGTTGTTATGAATGGAAGTTGTGTTTTAACAGGTGGACGACATTCAGTACATGGCCATCAGTGGAGATGAAGAGGACAGTGTGGATTTCCTGCAGAAGAAAATCCTGGTGTTCATGAGAATGACCAAGTTCCTCTTTGGTCCTGTCTACATGGAGTGGGTGGATTTTCTTCATCTCTCTATTATGTGTGTGTGCATGTGCGTGTGCATGTGCATGCATGTGCATGTTTGTGTATGTGTGTGTGTGTGAGTGTGTGTAAGTGTGTGTGTGTGTCTGCGGGCATGTGTGTAGATGTGCCTCCTTCCTGGCAAGATTTTTGCACAGCAAGTGATGATGATGATGATGAGTGCCCATGGTGTGCAGAATGACAGTGATGATGATGATGATGAGTGCCCGTGGTGTGCAGAATGACAGTGATGATGATGATGATGATGATGATGAGTGCCCGTGGTGTGCAGAATGACAGTGATGATGATGATGATGATGATGAGTGCCCATGGTGTGCAGAATGACAGTGATGATGATGATGATGATGATGATGATGAGTGCCCGTGGTGTGCAGAATGACAGTGATGATGATGATGATGATGATGATGATGAGTGCCCGTGGTGTGCAGAATGACAGTGATGATGATGATGATGATGATGATGATTAGTGCCCGTGGTGTGCAGAATGACAGTGATGATGATGATGATGAGTGCCCATGGTGTGCAGAATGACAGTGATGATGATGATGATGATGATGAGTGCCCATGGTGTGCAGAATGACAGTGATGATGATGATGATGATGATGATGATTAGTGCCCGTGGTGTGCAGAATGACAGTGATGATGATGATGATGATGATGAGTGCCCATGGTGTGCAGAATGACAGTGATGATGATGATGATGATGATGATGATTAGTGCCCATGGTGTGCAGAATGACAGTGATGATGATGATGATGATGATGATGATGATGATGATGAGTGCCCGTGGTGTGCAGAATGACAGTGATGATGATGATGATGATGATGATGAGTGCCCGTGGTGTGCAGAATGACAGTGATGATGATGATGATGATGATGATGATGAGTGCCCGTGGTGTGCAGAATGACAGTGATGATGATGATGATGATGATGATGATCAGTGCCCATGGTGTGCAGAATGACAGTGATGATGAAGATGATGATGATGATGATGGGTACCCATGGTGTGCAGAATGACAGTGATGATGATGATGATGATGATGATGATGGGTACCCATGGTGTGCAGAAGAACAGTGATGATGATGATGATGATGATGATGATGATGAAAATGATGATTAGTGCTGATGCTGTGCAGAATGACAGTGATGATGAAGATGATGATGGGTACCCATGGTGTGCAGAAGAACAGTGATGATGATGATGATGATGATGATGATGATGATGATGATGATGATGATGATGATGATGATGATGATGATGATGATGAAAATGATGATTAGCACCAGCCGCCGTGGCGAAGTGGTTAGCGTCGCGGACTGACGGCTGGGAGGACGCGGGTTCGAATCCCAGCGGAGGTGGGTTTTTCGGCCCGTGGCCGGCTCCTACCCAGAGTTGAGTGTGCTGTGGGCTTAAATGGGGAGACTGGGACCACACAGTCGAGTGTCATCCACTTCAAGGATGCGTCTTTGGGTGTGTTGCTCTAATTACCTGACCAACACTGCAAGTGTCTGTATCTCTCGGGCCTGGTTAACGCCGGGATATCATTATGACAGGAAGCGTAGAGTACAGCCTTGTCACGCAGTCCCAAACCAAAATGGACCTCCATAGCAATATCGTCATCATCATCGTCATCCTCCTCCTCCTTCATCGTCATCAATATAAAAACAAAATAGTCTCAAAGTCTGTGGCCTTTCATGCCCTGCTCTCATGGTGACCTCAGTTTTGATGCCCCTCCACTTCCGTGCTTGGGGTGAGTCCTGTCAATGTCGTCAGTGTCGGCAGATTCATGGGGGGCTGTTGTTTGAGGGACGTGGTGGCGGTCTCCACTCTGGGAGAGACGCTCACTCAGTCTGGCTCCGCGACTAAGCCATTATTGTCGTTAGTAGGGGACTTAGTAGGTGGTGTCCTAAGTACGTTAAAAACAGAACAGGCACCACTGAACACCACCGAAGTGACTCAGCAGCAGTGCAGGGTCTCCTCTGGTGTGTGGCCTCCAGGCGACCTAACATCGATGGTTCCCTGTGGACTGCCGACGCTGGAACTGCGACGGACGAACCCGGGTGTGGCCGTGTACGGGGGAATCTAAATGAGCGGCGTGGGAGTAATGCCACTGAAACGGTGCAGATGATGGGGCAGCAAAAAAAAAAAAAAAAAAAAAAAGAAAAGAAAATGATGATTAGTGCTGATGCTGTGCAGAATAACAGTGATGATGATGATGATGATGGGTACCCATGGTGTGCAGAAGAACAGTGATGATGATGATGATGATGGGTACCCATGGTGTGCAGAAGAACAGTGATGATGATGATGATGATGATGATGGGTACCCATGGTGTGCAGAAGAACAGTGATGATGATGATGATGATGATGATGGGTACCCATGGTGTGCAGAAGAACAGTGATTATGATGATGATGATGATGATGATGATGATTACCCATGGTGTGCAGAATATCCAACTGCTCGGCCTCAGAGCGAGCCGCCCGGTGGGGTTTCCTGCGAAGTATTCTGCACACCTGGACACACCTGGCCACCACTGACCACACCTTTCTTGTCGAGGTCAGTGTCTTCCTCTTAGTCAGTGCACTGACTGATTTTTTTATTTTGGGCAGATTCCTTTGTGCCTTAAATCCCCTCATGTAAAAAGTATGTAGATCAGATACATACAACTTAACCCCGCCCCCACACCAAAGCAACAACAACAACAGCAACAATCAAAGCAAAACACACAACTTAACCCCGCCCCCACCCCAAAGCAACAACAACAACAATCAAAGCAACACCATCATCACATCATTATCACACCATGGTCACATCATCACATCATCATCACACCATCGTCACATCATGCACACACCACACACACCATCATCACATCATCACACCATCATCACATCATGCACACACCACACACACCATCATCACACCACACACACCATCATCACATCATGCACACCATCATCACATCATGCACACCATCATCACATCATGCACACACCACACACACCATCATCACATCATGCACACACCACACACACCATCATCACATCATGCACACACCACACACACCATCATCACATCATGCACACACCACACACACCATCATCACATCATGCACACCATCATCACATCAGGCACACACCACACACACCATCATCACACCCCGCCCCCACCCCAAAGCAACAACAACAACAATCAAAGCAACACACAACATAACCCCGCCCCCACCCCAAAGCAACAACAGCAACAATCAAAGCAACACACACAGAACTGAGGACTGGGAGTGTGCAGGTGTGAAGCACACAGAACTGAGGACTGGGAGGGTGCAGGTGTGAAACACACAGAACTGAGGACTGGGAGGGTGCAGGTGTGAAACACACAGAACTGAGGACTGGGAGGGTGCAGGTGTGAAGCACACAGAACTGAGGACTGGGAGGGTGCAGGTGTGAAGCACACAGAACTGAGGACTGGGAGGGTGCAGGTGTGAAACACACAGAACTGAAGACTGGGAGGGTGCAGGTGTGAAACACACAGAACTGAAGACTGGGAGGGTGCAGGTGTGAAACACACAGAACTGAGGACTGGGAGGGTGCAGGTGTGAAACACACAGAACTGAAGACTGGGAGGGTGCAGGTGTGAAACACACAGAACTGAGGACTGGGAGGGTGCAGGTGTGAAACACACAGAACTGAGGACTGGGAGGGTGCAGGTGTGAAACACACAGAACTGAAGACTGGGAGGGTGCAGGTGTGAAGCCCATCAAGGCATTGTTTCTTTATCATCACTGAGTTACCTGGGCCCTGTACTACAACACGCTGCCACCAAAGTGTGTGTGTGTGTGTGTCAGTGTGCATGATGTGATGATGGTGTGTGTGGTGTGCATGATGGTGTGTGTGGTGTGTGCATGATGTGATGATGGTGTGCATGATGTGATGATGGTGTGCATGATGTGATGATGGTGTGCATGATGTGATGATGGTGTGCATGATGTGATGATGGTGTGTGTGGTGTGATGATGGTGTGTGTGGTGTGTGCATGATGTGATGATGGTGTGCGTGGTGTGCATGATGGTGTGTGTGGTGTGTGCATGATGTGATGATGGTGTGCATGATGTGATGATGGTGTGCATGATGTGATGATGGTGTGTGTGGTGTGTGCATGATGTGATGATGGTGTGTGTGGTGTGTGCATGATGTGATGATGGTGTGCATGATGTGATGATGGTGTGTGTGGTGTGTGCATGATGTGATGATGGTGTGTGTGGTGTGTGCATGATGTGATGATGGTGTGCATGATGTGATGATGGTGTGTGTGGTGTGTGCATGATGTGATGATGGTGTGCATGATGTGATGATGGTGTGCATGATGTGATGATGGTGTGCATGATGTGATGATGGTGTGTGTGGTGTGTGCATGATGTGATGATGGTGTGCATGATGTGGTGATGGTGTGTGTGGTGTGTGCATGATGTGATGATGGTGTGCATGATGTGATGATGGTGTGAGTGGTGTGTGCGTGATGTGATGATGGTGTGCATGATGTGATGATGGTGTGTGTGGTGTGTGCATGATGTGATGATGGTGTGCATGATGTGATGATGGTGTGTGTGGTGTGTGCATGATGTGATGATGGTGTGTGTGGTGTGTGCATGATGTGATGATGGTGTGTGTGGTGTGTGCATGATGTGATGATGGTGTGCATGATGTGATGATGGTGTGTGTGGTGTGTGCATGATGTGATGATGGTGTGATGATGTGATGGTGTGCTGATGATGTGACGATGGTGTGATGATGATGTGATGATGTGACCATGGTGTGATAATGATGTGATGATGGTGTGCATAATGTGATGATGGTGTGATGATGATGTGATGATATGATGATATGATGATGGTGTGATGATGATGTGCATGATGTGATGATGGTGTGATGATGATGTGCATGATGTGATGATGGTGTGATGATGGTGTGCATGATGTGATGATGGTGTGCATGATGTGATGATGATGATGATGTGATGATGGTGTGCATGATGTGATGATGATGATGATGTGATGATGGTGTGCATGATGTGATGATGGTGTGATGATGATGTGATGATGATGTGATGATGTGATGATGGTGTGATGATGGTGTGCATGATGTGATGATGATGATGATGATGTGATGATGGTGTGTGTAGTGTGTGCATGATGTGATGATGGTGTGTGTAGTGTGTGCATGATGTGATGATGGTGTGTGTAGTGTGTGCATGATGTGATGATGGTGTGATGATGATGTGTGCATGATGTGTGCATGATGTGATGATGGTGTGCATGATGATGGTGTGTGTAGTGTGTGCATGATGTGATGATGGTGTGATGATAGTGTGTGTAGTGTGTGCATGATGTGATGATGGTGTCCATGATGTGATGATGGTGTGATGATGGTGTGTGTAGTGTGTGCATGATGTGATGATGGTGTGCATGATGTGATGATGGTGTGTGTAGTGTGTGCATGATGTGATGATGTGTGCATGATGTGTGCAGGCCTCAGAGCTGCTCCACGTGAACCAGATGGTGAGTGAGAAGTGTGTGTCTCTGCTGGAGAAGACAGTGAATGGACTGCAGTCCCGGGCCGACCAGCCCATACAGCACGCCTTTCTCCTGGTCAACACCAAACTGCTGGCCCTCTACTCCAGGTCTGCCTGTGGGTGCGGGTGTGGGGGGAAGGGGGGAGGGTTGCGGGGGGTGGAGGTGTTGTTGTTTTTGTGTGTGTGTGTGTGTGGGGGGGGGGGGGTGTTTTTGTGTGTGTGTGGGTTGGGGGTGTTTTTGTGTGTGTGTGGTGTGCTGTGCTGTGATGATAGTGATGTGCTGTGATATGTTGTGGTGTGGTGTGATGATAGTGATGTGGTGTGGTGTGGTGATAGTGATGTACTGTGATGATAGTGATGTGTGATGTGCTGTGATGATAGTGATGTGTGATGTGCTGTGATGATAGTGATATGCTGTGATGATAGTGATGTGCTGTGATGTGATGTACTGTGATATGGTGTGGTGTACCGTGATGATAGTAATGTGCTGTGATGTGATGTGCTGTGATGATAGTGATGTGCTGTGGTGTGATGTACTGTGATATGGTGTGGTGTACTGTGATGATAGTGATGTGCTGTGATGATAGTGTGTGATGTGGTGTGATGTACTGTGATGATAGTGATGTGCTGTGATATGGTGTGGTGTACTGTTATGATAGTGATGATAGTGATGTGATGTACTGTGATATGGTGTGATGTACTGTGATGATAGTGATGTGCTTTTATATGGTGTGATGTGCTGTGATGATAGTGATGTGCTGTGATATGGTCTGATGGGCTGTAATCATAGTGATGTGCTGTGATATGGTGTGATGTGCTGTGATGTGATGTGCTGTGATGATAGTGATGTGCTGTGATGTGCTGTGATGATAGTGATGTGCTGTGATGTGGTGTGATGTGATGTGCTGCAATCATAGTGATGTGCTGTGGTATGGTGTGATGTACTGTGATGATCACGGGAGGGGTAGTACCTCTAGAGGGGGGTCTTGTCACGCTCTTCCAGGAGTGGTTCGTCTTCTATTGGTCCCCACCAGCACCCAGCTCTCACCTATGGGTCCTAGAAGCTGCTAGCATACAGCAGCGCCCAACCCCCGGGCAACGGCTTTGACAGGCTGGCTAAACTAGGTGAGGGTAGCCGATGGGTCTCAAACCCTCGGTGAGTTAGGGCTTGTCTACCCAAGCATGTGAAGACTGGATCCGGCGGACTCTGCAGAAGAAACCTTCATGGTTCAACGGAGAGGAAGGCGGTTGCAGCAGAGCACTGTGGAGTGCTGAGGGCAGGCTGAGGCACATAGGACATCCTGGTCATTTACTGCATCTGTTTCCATCTCCAGTCGTCTTGACCTCGTCTTGCCACTGGATACATACGGTCTCGGACAAGAGAGTGAGGTCGACGGTGCGCAACTCCTCCTCCCTATAAACAAAGTCATCGCGCAAGTCATCAGTCATCCTTCATCCCATACCATCATTTTCCCCAAGCCCTGTGGCGACGGGCGAGCGACGAAGCGATAGGTGTGGGTACACTGGCAGTCGTAGCCGCGGACCTGCACACAGGCGGCTCAGGCCATAGGGTCGTTTTTCACCGACTGGAGCAGCGGTGGAGATCAGCAGCCCCCTGAGCGACTGAACAGCCCTCTTCAGGACAGCACTGCTCACCTCCATGGCATGAGGAAGGGGCTAGAAAAGGTGCCCTAAACATTGCCTGCTCCACACCACCCTAGTCAGCATACCGCGGCTGACGGGGACCCTACTCAAGCGGTCAACACACAAAGGAAAGAAAGAAGAAAACAAGGAGCACCCCATTGACCATTGCCACATGGAACGTGCATACGCTTTTGGACAGAGGTGACTCAGACAGACCACAGAGACGCACAGCACTCATTGCGAGTGAACTAGCCAGGTACAACATCGACATCGCTGCCTTAAAAGAGACCAGACTGGCAGAAGAAGGTGAACTCAGTGAGCTAGGCACAGGCTACACCTTTTGGAGTGGTCGCGGACCTGAGGAGAGACGTGAGGCTGGAGTTGGCTTTGCAGTGAAGACAACCCTTGTTGGCAAGCTGGCTGGCCCCCCGAAAGGAGTGAACGATCGCCTGATGATGATGAAACTCCCTTTATGCAATGGGAAGAAGTTTACCACCATTGTCAACGCCTACGCGCCCACCATGACCAACCCGGATGAGATCAAGGACAAGTAAGTTCTACGAGGACCTGAACGCTGTCATCACCGCTGTTCCCAACGCAGACAAGCTCATCATTCTTGGTGACTTTCACGCGAGAGTTGGTTGTGACAGCACCTCCTGGGAAGGTGTGATTGGGAAGCATGGGGTTGGTAACTGTAACAGCAATGGTCAACTACTTCTCCAGACATGTGCCGAGCACAACCTCCTTATCACAAACACCGTCTTCTGTCTCCCTACCCATAACAGGATGTCATGGATGCATCCTCGCTCTGGGCATTGGCATCTCATCGACTTTGTCATTGTCAGGAAGAGGGACAGGCAGGACGTACGAGTCACGAGGGCCATGTGCAGCGCTGAGTGCTGGACAGACCACCGCCTTATTGTCTCCAAACTCAACCTCCGCATCCAGCCCAAGAGACGGCCTCAGGGCATGAAAGCACCCAAACGCCTGAATGTCAACAAGCTGGAGCTAGGCAACATCAAGCAGAGCTTTGCTGACACCCTGGAGGAACGCCTTGAGTCCACCGTGCTGGACAACCAGAATGTGGAGGCAGCATGGGGCGCACTGCATGAGACGGTGTACAACACTGCCATGGAGTGCCTGGGGTCTTCTGCCAGGAAGCACAAAGACCGGTTTGATGAGAACTGCACTGAGATCAAGCAGATGCTGGAAGACAAACACCAAGCCTACAGAGCCCACATTGAAGATCCCAAGTCACAGTCAAAGAAAGACATACTGAAAAGCGCACGCAGCACCATCCAGCTGAAGCTGCAGCAGATGCAGGATTCCTGGTTGAGCAACAAAGCTGATGAGATTCAGGGCTTTGCAGACAGGAACGACATGAAGAACTTCTATAACGGCCTGAAAGAAGTCTACGGTCCCACCACCTCCGGATCTGCTCCACTCCTCAGTGCTGATGGTTCTACCCTAATCACTGACAAGGATGGGATCCTTGAGAGATGGGCTGAACACTTTGACAGTGTAACTGAACCGCCCTTCCACCATCAATGATGAAGCCATCGACCAACTCCCCCAGGTGCCAGTCAGTGAGTCGTTGGATGCCATTCCAACTTTGGAGGAGACCCAGAAAGCTATCTGTCTGTTGTCCAATGGCAAAGCCCCTGGCTCAGACTCCATTCCAGCTGAGGTCTACAAAGAAGGTGGTATGACACTGACTGAGAAGCTTCATCAGCTATTCCAGCTTGTCTGGCAGCATGAGGCAGTTCCACAGGACTTCAAAGACGCTTCCATCATACACCTGTACAAGCGCAAAGGAAATCGTCAGGCCTGTGACAACCATCGTGGAATATCCCTGCTGTCCGTCGCAGGCAAGACTCTGGCCAGAGTGCTACTCGACCGTCTCATAGCACACCTTGAGCAAGGTCTCCTACCAGAGAGCCAGTGTGCCTTCTGGAAAGAACACGGGACTATCGACATGGTGTTTGCTGCCAGGCAGCTCCAGGAGAAGTGTCAGGAACAGAACGCCGACCTTTACTCCACCTGTATCAATCTGACCAAGGCCTTCGATACTGTTAGCAGAGATGGTCTTTGGAGAATCATGGCAAAGTACGGATGTCCCAGAAAGTTCATTACCATCATACGGCAACTACACGATGGGATGCTGGCCCGAGTCCAAGACAATGGAGAGACTTCAGAACCATTCCCTGTCTCCAACAGAGTCAAACAAGTGTGTGTTCTTGCCCCCACCCTGTTCAGTCTCATGTTTTCAGCCATGCTGACAGATGCCTTCAGAGACGCTGACGTAGGCACTGGCATCAGGTACCGCACAGATGGCTCACTCCTTAACCTCAGGAGGCTTCAAGAAAAAACCAAGGTGATGACAGACACCATCAACGACTTCCTGTTTGCTGATGACTGCGCTCTCAACGCTGCCTCTGAAGCTGGCATGCAACACAGTGTCGACAAGTTCTCTGCTGCCTGTGAAAACTTTGGCTTCACAATCAGCACAAAGAAGACTGAGGTGATGCACCAGCCAGCTCCAGGAAAGCCTTACGTTGAACCAAACATCTTCATCAATGGGCAGTGACTGAACACGGTGGACAAGTTCACATACCTGGGCAGTACACTCTCTCGCACAGTTGTCATCGACGACGAGGTGAATACCAGACTCGCCAAAGCCAGCACTGCCTTCGGCAGACTCCATAAGAACGTTTGGAACAGGAGAGGCATCACCCTGGAGACAAAGCTCAAAGTATACAAGGCCATAGTTCTCACCACACTGCTCTATGGATGTGAATCATGGACGGTCTACAAACGCCACGCCAAAA
Source organism: Babylonia areolata (assembly GCF_041734735.1). Lineage (NCBI taxonomy): Eukaryota > Metazoa > Mollusca > Gastropoda > Neogastropoda > Buccinidae > Babylonia > Babylonia areolata. Next base: position 1,036,608 of record NC_134894.1, on the reverse strand, counting down.
AGCTGAACCACTTCCACACCACCAGCCTCAGAAAACTTCTCGGCATAAAGTGGCAAGAGAAGATCCCTGACACAGAGGTGCTCACTCGTGCAAACTTGCCCAGCATCTACACCATCTTGATGCAGGCCCAGCTGCGCTGGGCAGGCCATGTAGTTCGCATGCCAGACCACCGGCTCCCCAAGAAACTGCCGTACGGCGAACTCCAATATGGCAAGCGCTGCCATGGAGGCCAAAAGAAGCGCTTCAAAGACACTCTGAAAGCTTCTCTGAAGGCCTTCGACATCAGCCACGACACATGGGAGCTGAATGCAATGGACAGACCAAAATGGCGTTCAGCTGTCCACAAAGGTGCCAAATCCTGTGAGGCCAACAGAATCGCTGCAGCAGAGCAACGCAGACAGGCCAGGAAAAGCAGGGCCAGCAAGTCCCCGGCAGCCGCCCCCATCCCCTGTCCACACTGCGTCAGAACCTTCCGGGCGCGGATTGGCCTGACCAGTCATCTGCGCACCCACAGAGCCCAACCCACCCACCCCCAGGATGACTAGATGGTCCTCGTCGATCCCGACGGACGAACCACACTGTGATGATATTGATGTGCTGTGATGATAGTGATGTGTTGTGAAATGTTTTGATGCTGTGATGATAGTGATGTGTTGTGAAATGTTTTGATGTACTGTGATGATAGTGATGTGCTGTGAAATGTTTTGATGATAGTGATGTGCTGTGATGATAGTGATGTGCTGTGATGATAGTGATGTGCTGTGAAATGTTTTGATGTGCTGTGATGATAGTGATGTGCTGTGAAATGTTTTGATGTACTGTGATGATAGTGATGTGCTGTGAAATGTTTTGATGTACTGTGATGATAGTGAAATGTTTTGATGTGCTGTGATGATAGTGATGTGCTGTGATGATATTGATGTGCTGTGATAGGTGTGATGTGCTGTGATGATATTGATGTGCTGTGATGATAGTGATGTGCTGTGAAATGTTTTGATGTGCTGTGATGATAGTGATGTGCTGTGAAATGTTTTGATGTGCTGTGATGATAGTGATGTGCTGTGAAATGTTTTGATGTACTGTGATGTGCTGTGATGATAGTGATGTGCTGTGAAATGTTTTGATGTGCTGTGATGATAGTGATGTGCTGTGAAATGTTTTGATGTGCTGTGATGATAGTGATGTGCTGTGAAATGTTTTGATGTACTGTGATGATAGTGATGTGCTGTGAAATGTTTTGATGTACTGTGATGTGCTGTGGTGATAGTGATGTGCTGTGAAATGTTTTGATGTGCTGTGATGATAGTGATGTGCTGTGATAGGTGTGATGTGCTGTGATGATAGTGATGTGCTGTGATGATAGTGATGTGCTGTGATGATAGTGATGTGCTGTGATATGGTGTGATGTGCTGTGATAGTGATGTGCTGTGATAGGTGTGATGTGCTGTGATGATATTGACATGCTGTGATGATATTGATGTGCTGTGATGATAGTGATGTGCTGTGATATGGTGTGATGTGCTGTGATGATAGTGATGTGCTGTGATGATAGTGATGTGCTGTGATAGGTGTGATGTGCTGTGATGATATTGACATGCTGTGATGATATTGATGTGCTGTGATGATAGTGATGTGCTGTGATATGGTGTGATGTGCTGTGATGTGGTGTGGCATGGCGTTGCACTATGTGATGTGGTGTGATGTGCTGTGATGATAGTGATGTGCTGTGATGATGGTGATGTGCTGTGATATGGTGTGATGTGCTGTGATGATAGTGATGTGCTGTGATGATAGTGATGTGCTGTGATATGGTGATGTGCTGTGATGATAGTGATGTGCTGTGATATGGTGTGGCATGGCGTTGCACTATGTGATGTGGTGTGATGTGATGTGGTGTGGCATGGCGTGTGCTGTGATATGGTGTGGCATGGCGTTGCACTATGTGATGTGGTGTGATGTGATGTGGTGTGGCATGGCGTTGCATTATGTGATGTGGTGTGATGTGGTGTGGAATGGCGTTGCATTATGTGATGTGGTGTGATGTGGTGTGGAATGGCGTTGCATTATGTGATGTGGTGTGACATATCACACACAGTGATGCCTGTCCCCCAGACGCAGCGCAGTGAAACTCCAGCCAGCGGACATCCTGCTGACCACACTGCTGACCCAGGACATGTTCCCCTGCAGGGCCCCTCTGGACGACCTCCTGACCTCTACCCCCTCCTTCCCTGCCCCTCCACCACACACATACCCTTCATCCCTTCACCAGAGCACAATGGACCATCACCAACCCCACTCACAGCCACAGGACACTGATGGGGCCCTGTCTGGGACACAAAAAGATGACATGGGTGGGGCCCTGTCAGGGACACAGAGAGATGACATGGGTGGGGTCCTGTCAGGGACACAGAGAGATGACAGAGTTGGGGCCCTGTCAGGGACACAGGCAGAGAGTGCAGGGAAAGATCGAGATAAAACCAGTGACGACAATGAGGAGGTGGGTGATAATGGGGTCAGGGTGGCATTGATCACCAGTTGGTGGCTGTTTCTTTCTTGTTTTTTCAATGTCTGGCCCTCTTCCTGCTTCAGAAATGAAGAATCTTTGATATTCACATTCTTCCAGATCTGCTGTCAGTGTGTTGAACAGAAAAGTAACTCTGAAGTGTAGTGTGACATGCGGTATGGCAGACGGTGTGGTATGTGGATGAAGGCAGATAATAACAGATATAGATAGATCCTGGTACAGTCATGTTGAAATGACACAAGGCTTGTTTACTTGTTACCAGCACTTGTGTTTTTCCACTGTCATGTTGTAGGGACTATATATATAGGTATAGACATGTAGACAAAGACAGAAAAGGATAGATATAGACATCACTTCCTCAGCCTCTCCTTCACTCATCTTTGCTGCAGTCTTTCAAATCCAGTCTGGAGACCCCTCCTGGTTAATTCTCAACAGCTTATCCCTTTCCAGTGTGAACTAAAAGGACTGTTAGTCATTGAGTGAGTCTAAGAGTTTTAGAATTTGTAGGTTGTATTTTTTTTATTTGCACTGTTTATGATTCTATGCTATGACTTGAGTGTGTGTGTGCACGTGTGTGTGTGTGTTTGGGGAGGGGGGGGATGAATAATTTAATAATGTTTTGCATCTTGTGTTCAATTTTTCCTTTTTGATATTTAAGTGTATAGTTTATTCTATTTATAAGTGCCTAGAGGGCTTATTTTCATGATTAGGTGTAAATGCTCATGATACTGACGATACTATTACCCATTGCCTTGCTGTTTTCCCCTGTGAAGGTGACTGTCAGTTCTATTGACTGATGTTGTGCTTGGTTCTGTTGACTGATGTTGTGCTTGGTTCTGTTGACTGATGGTGTGTTCAGTTCTGTTGACTGATGGTGTGTTCAGTTCTGTTGACTGATGTGTTCAGTTCTGTTGACTGATGTGTTCAGTTCTGTTGACTGATGGTGTGCTTGGTTCTGTTGACTGATGTGTTCAGTTCTGTTGACTGATGGTGTGCTTGGTTCTGTTGACTGATGTGTTCAGTTCTGTTGACTGATGTGTTCAGTTCTGTTGACTGATGTGTTCAGTTCTGTTGACTGATGGTGTGCTTGGTTCTGTTGACTGATGGTGTGCTTGGTTCTGTTGACTGATGGTGTGTTCAGTTCTGTTGACTGATGGTGTGTTCAGTTCTGTTGACTGATGGTGTGTTCAGTACTGTTGACTGATGGTGTGTTCAGTTCTGTTGACTGATGTGTTCAGTTCTGTTGACTGATGGTGTGTTCAGTTCTGTTGACTGATGGTGTGTTCAGTTCTGTTGACTGATGGTGTGTTCAGTTCTGTTGACTGATGTGTTCAGTTCTGTTGACTGATGGTGTGTTCAGTTCTGTTGACTGATGTTGTGCTTGGTTCTGTTGACTGATGGTGTGCTTGGTTCTGTTGACTGATGGTGTGTTCAGTTCTGTTGACTGATGGTGTGCTTGGTTCTGTTGACTAACATGATCAATTCTATTCAGTTCTGTTGACTGATGGTGTGCTTGGTTCTGTTGACTGATGGTGTGTTCAGTTCTGTTGACTGATGTGTTCAGTTCTGTTGACTGATGTGTTCAGTTCTGTTGACTGATGTGTTCAGTTCTGATGGTGTGTTCAGTTCTGTTGACTGATGGTGTGTTCAGTTCTGTTGACTGATGTGTTCAGTTCTGTTGACTGATGGTGTGTTCAGTTCTGTTGACTGATGTGTTCAGTTCTGTTGACTGATGGTGTGTTCAGTTCTGATGGTGTGTTCAGTACTGTTGACTGATGTGTTCAGTTCTGTTGACTGATGATGTGTTCAGTTCTGTTAACTGGTGATGTGTTCAGTTCTGTTGACTGATGGTGTGTTCAGTTCTGATGGTGTGTTCAGTTCTGTTGACAGATGGTGTGTTCAGTTCTGTTGACTGATGTGTTCAGTTCTGTTGACTGATGGTGTGTTCAGTTCTGTTGACTGGTGGTGTGTTCAGTTCTGATGGTGTGTTCCGTTCTGTTGACTGATGTGTTCAGTTCTGTTGACTGATGGTGTGTTCAGTTCTGATGGTGTGTTCAGTTCTGTTGACTGATGGTGTGTTCAGTTCTGTTGACAGATGGTGTGTTCAGTTCTGTTGACTGATGTGTTCAGTTCTGTTGACTGATGGTGTGTTCAGTTCTGTTGACTGATGTGTTCAGTTCTGTTGACTGATGGTGTGTTCAGTTCTGTTGACTGGTGTGTTCAGTTCTGTTGACTGATGGTGTGTTCAGTTCTGTTGACTGATGGTGTGTTCAGTTCTGTTGACAGATGGTGTGTTCAGTTCTGTTGACAGATGGTGTGTTCAGTTGACAGATGGTGTGTTCAGTTCTGTTGACTGATGGTGTGTTCAGTTCTGTTGACAGATGGTGTGTTCAGTACTGTTGACAGATGGTGTGTTCAGTTGACAGATGGTGTGTTCAGTTCTGTTGACAGATGGTGTGTTCAGTTCTGTTGACAGATGGTGTGTTCAGTTCTGTTGACAGATGGTGTGTTCAGTTGACAGATGGTGTGTTCAGTTGACAGATGGTGTGTTCAGTTGACAGATGGTGTGTTCAGTACTGTTGACAGATGGTGTGTTCAGTTGACAGATGGTGTGTTCAGTTCTGTTGACAGATGGTGTGTTCAGTTGACAGATGGTGTGTTCAGTTCTGTTGACAGATGGTGTGTTCAGTTCTGTTGACTGATGGTGTGTTCAGTTCTGTTGACTGGTGGTGTGTTCAGTTGACAGATGGTGTGTTCAGTTGACAGATGGTGTGTTCAGTACTGTTGACTGGTGGTGTGTTCAGTTGACAGATGGTGTGTTCAGTTCTATTGACAGATGGTGTGTTCAGTTGACAGATGGTGTGTTCAGTTGACAGATAGTGTGTTCAGTTCTGTTGACTGGTGGTGTGTTCAGTTCTGTTGACTGGTGGTGTGTTCAGTTCTGTTGACTGATGTGTTCAGTTCTGTGGACTGGTGTGTTCAGTTTCACAGTGCCCCCACCACCCCCTCCCCCCGGATGCCCACCCCCACCACAGACAGCGACGTTGGCAGCCAGCTGCAGAGTGGTGGGGCGGGGCGGGGCCCTGACAGGGAGGACGCCGACGCTCACAGACACCTGGTGGCGGGGGACATGGATGGGGGACTGGAGAGGCTGATTCCTGCACTGTCTCCCTCACGCACTGGGTCTGTCGCCAGTGGCAACAGGACTTCCTCTGTGGGCAGCTCCATGGGTCAGTGGTGTGTGTGTGTGCGTGTGTGTGCGCGCGATGTGTGTATGAACGTGTGTGTGGGTATCCATGTGTGTTTGTGCGCATGTGTTTGCATGTGTGTGTGTGTGTGTGTGTGTGTGTGTGTGATGTGTGTATGAACGTGTGTGTGGGTATCCATGTGCGTTTGTGCGCATGTGTTTGCATGTGTGTGTTTGTGTGTGTGTGTGTGTGTGTGTGTGTGTGTGTGTGTGTGCAAGTGACTTCAGTAATGTCTTCATTGAAAGATTTGATGCACTGGTACTGTTAAATGATTCTCTTCTTTAACTGCTTACTATGATCATAGCGTCACTGCTGTTTCTACAAAGGGTTGAGACATTGAAGCACTGTTGCAGTCAACTCAGTCTGATCCAGACACTACGACACTGTCACAATCAACTGATAGGTCCTTGTGACCCAGACACTACGACACTGTCACTATCAACTGTGATAGGTCCTTGTAACCCAGACACTACGACACTGTCACTAACAACTGTGATAGGTCCTTGTGACCCAGACACTACAACACTGTCACTGACAACTGTGATAGGTCCTTGTGACCCAGACACTACAACACTGTCACAGACAACTGTGATAGGTCCTTGTGACCCAGACACTACAACACTGTCACTAACAACTATGATAGGTCTTTTTGACCCAGACACTACGACACTGTCACTATCAACTGATAGGTCCTTGTGACCCAGACACTACGACACTGTCACTGACAACTATGATAGATCCTTGTGACCCAGACACTACAACACTGTCACTAACAGCTGTGATAGGTCCTTGTGACCCAGACACTACAACACTGTCACTATCAACTGTGATAGGTCCTTGTGACCCAGACACTACAACACTGTCACTAACAACTATGATAGGTCCTTGTGACCCAGACACTACAACACTGTCACTAACAACTATGATAGGTCTTTGTGACCCAGACACTACGACACTGTCACTATCAACTGATAGGTCCTTGTGACCCAGACACTACGACACTGTCACTGACAACTATGATAGGTCCTTGTGACCCAGACACTACGACACTGTCACAATCAACTGATAGGTCCTTGTGACCCAGACACTACGACACTGTCACTATCAACTGTGATAGGTCCTTGTAACCCAGACACTACGACACTGTCACTAACAACTGTGATAGGTCCTTGTGACCCAGACACTACAACACTGTCACTGACAACTGTGATAGGTCCTTGTGACCCAGACACTACAACACTGTCACAGACAACTGTGATAGGTCCTTGTGACCCAGACACTACAACACTGTCACTAACAACTATGATAGGTCTTTTTGACCCAGACACTACGACACTGTCACTATCAACTGATAGGTCCTTGTGACCCAGACACTACGACACTGTCACTGACAACTATGATAGATCCTTGTGACCCAGACACTACAACACTGTCACTAACAGCTGTGATAGGTCCTTGTGACCCAGACACTACAACACTGTCACTATCAACTGTGATAGGTCCTTGTGACCCAGACACTACAACACTGTCACTAACAACTATGATAGGTCCTTGTGACCCAGACACTACAACACTGTCACTAACAACTATGATAGGTCTTTGTGACCCAGACACTACGACACTGTCACTATCAACTGATAGGTCCTTGTGACCCAGACACTACGACACTGTCACTGACAACTATGATAGGTCCTTGTGACCCAGACACTACAACATTGTCACTAACAACTGTGATAGTTCCTTGTGACCCAGACACTACAACACTGTCACTATCAACTCATTACTGTGATAGTTCCTTGTGACCCAGACACTACAACACTGTCACTAACAACTGATAGGTCCTTGTGACCCAGACACTACAACACTGTCACTATCAACTGATAGGTCCTTGTGACCCAGACACTACAACACTGTCACTAACAACTATGATAGGTCCTTGTGACCCAGACACTACAACACTGTCACTAACAACTATGATAGGTCCTTGTGACCCAGACATTGCAACACTGTCACTGACAACTATGATAGGTCCTTGTGACCCAGACACTACAACACTGTCACTGACAACTATGATAGGTCCTTGTGACCCAGACACTACAACACTGTCACTATCAACTGATAGGTCCTTGTGACCCAGACACTACAACACTGTCACTAACAACTATGATAGGTCCTTGTGACCCAGACACTGCAACACTGTCACTAACAACTATGATAGGTCCTTGTGACCCAGACACTGCAACACTGTCACTAACAACTGATAGGTCCTTGTGACCCAGACACTGCAACACTGTCACCAACAACTGATAGGTCCTTGTGACCCAGACACTACAACACTGTCACTATCAACTATGATAGGTCCTTGTGACCCAGACATTGCAACACTGTCACTAACAACTATGATAGGTCCTTGTGACCCAGACACTACAACACTGTCACTAACAACTATGATAGGTCCTTGTGACCCAGACACTGCAACACTGTCACTACCAACTATGATAGGTCCTTGTGACCCAGACACTACAACACTGTCACTATCAGCTGATAGGTCCTTGTGACCCAGACACTGCAACACTGTCACTACCAACTATGATAGGTCCTTGTGACCCAGACACTGCAACACTGTCACTATCAACTGATAGGTCCTTGTGACCCAGACACTACGACACTGTCACTATCAGCTGATAGGTCCTTGTGACCCAGACACTGCAACACTGTCACTACCAACTATGATAGGTCCTTGTGACCCAGACACTGCAACACTGTCACTACCAACTATGATAGGTCTTTGTGACCCAGACACTACGACACTGTCACTATCAACTGATAGGTCCTTGTGACCCAGACACTACGACACTGTCACTGACAACTATGATAGGTCCTTGTGACCCAGACACTACAACACTGTCACTAACAACTATGATAGGTCCTTGTGACCCAGACACTACGACACTGTCACTATCAACTGATAGGTCCTTGTGACCCAGACACTACAACACTGTCACTGACAACTATGATAGGTCCTTGTGACCCAGACACTACAATACTGTCACTAACAACTATGATAGGTCCTTGTGACCCAGACACTACAACACTGTCACTATCAACTGATAGGTCCTTGTGACCCAGACACTACAATACTGTCACTATCAACTGTGATAGGTCCTTGTGACCCAGACATTACAACACTGTCACTAACAACTGATATAAGTTGTTGTGACCCAGACACTACAACACTGTCACTAACAACTGATAGGTCCTTGTGATCCAGACATTGCAACACTGTCACTAACAACTATGATAGGTCCTTGTGACCCAGACACTACAACACTGTCACTAACAGCTGTGATAGGTCCTTGTGACCCAGACACTACAACACTGTCACTAACAACTATGATAGGTCCTTGTGACCCAGACATTGCAACACTGTCACTATCAACTATGATAGGTCCTTGTGACCCAGATATTGCAACACTGTCACTGACAACTATGATAGGTCCTTGTGACCCAGACACTACAACACTGTCACTGACAACTATGATAGGTCCTTGTGACCCAGACACTACAACACTGTCACTATCAACTGATAGGTCCTTGTGACCCAGACACTACAACACTGTCACTGACAACTATGATAGGTCCTTGTGACCCAGACACTACAACACTGTCACTAACAACTATGATAGGTCCTTGTGACCCAGACACTACAACACTGTCACTGACAACTATGATAGGTCCTTGTGACCCAGACACTACAACACTGTCACTAACAACTATGATAGGTCCTTGTGACCCAGACACTACGACACTGTCACTATCAACTATGATAGGTCCTTGTGACCCAGACACTACAACACTGTCCTTGTGACCCAGACATTGCAACACTGTCACTAACAACTGATAGGTCCTTGTGATCCAGACATTGCAACACTGTCACTAACAACTATGATAGGTCCTTGTGATCCAGACATTGCAACACTGTCACTAACAACTATGATAGGTCCTTGTGACCCAGACACTACAACACTGTCACTAACAGCTGTGATAGGTCCTTGTGACCCAGACATTGCAACACTGTCACTATCAACTATGATAGGTCCTTGTGACCCAGACATTGCAACACTGTCACTAACAACTATGATAGGTCCTTGTGACCCAGACACTACGACACTGTCACTATCAGCTGATAGGTACTTGTGACCCAGACACTACAACACTGTCACTAACAACTATGATAGGTCCTTGTGACCCAGACACTACAACACTGTCACTATCAACTGTGATAGGTCCTTGTGACCCAGACACTACAACACTGTCACTATCAACTGATAGGTCCTTGTGACCCAGACACTACAACACTGTCACTAACAACTGATAGGTCCTTGTGACCCAGACATTGCAACACTGTCACTAACAACGGATAGGTCTTTGTGACCCAGACACTACAACACTGTCACTAACAACTATGATAGGTCCTTGTGACCCAGACACTGCAACACTGTCACTAACAATTATGATAGGTCCTTGTGACCCAGACACTACAACACTGTCACTAACAACTATGATAGGTCCTTGTGACCCAGGCACTACAACACTGTCACTATCAACTGATAGGTCCTTGTGACCCAGACACTACAACACTGTCACTAACAACTATGATAGGTCCTTGTGACCCAGTGACTGCAACACTGTCACTATCAGCTATGATAGGTCCTTGTGACCCAGACACTACAACACTGACACAAACAACTATGATAGGTCCTTGTGACCCAGACACTGCAACACTGTCACTAACAACTGATAGGTCCTTTTGACCCAGACACTACAACACTGTCACTAACAACTATGATAGTTCCTTGTGACCCAGACACTACAACACTGTCACTAACAACTATGATAGGTCCTTGTGACCCAGACACTACGACACTGTCACTATCAACTATGATAGTTCCTTGTGACCCAGACACTACAACACTGTCACTAACAACTGATAGGTCCTTGTGACCCAGACATTGCAACACTGTCACTAACAACTGATAGGTCCTTGTGATCCAGACATTGCAACACTGTCACTAACAACTATGATAGGTCCTTGTGACCCAGACACTACAACACTGTCACTAACAGCTGTGATAGGTCCTTGTGACCCAGACACTACAACACTGTCACTAACAACTATGATAGGTCCTTGTGACCCAGACATTGCAACACTGTCACTATCAACTATGATAGGTCCTTGTGACCCAGACATTGCAACACTGTCACTAACAACTATGATAGGTCCTTGTGACCCAGACACTACAACTCTGTCACTGACAACTATGATAGGTCCTTGTGACCCAGACACTGGAACACTGTTGTCACGCGTGCTAAAGCGGACGTGCACCCTCCCCAAGATACCCCACTACAGACGCCACAACACAACAAGCCCACACAGAAACAAAATTATGTAATGCATTTAATGATTGTATATGTCTATAGATGTATGTAAATAAAAAACAACAACAACAACAACACAAAATTCAAGAGCATACAAAAAAACCAAACAAACAAACAACAACAACAACCACCCAAACAACAACAAACAAAAAAAAACAACAAAAAAACAACGGCAGCACAACTACAGCTTTAGTCTTGTCACATTTTCCACAAGGGCACTGGTAAATGAGATGTCAAACCACAAGCACAGCATGGTCTTTTGTTTTCCACGATAAAAAAAACAAAACCAAAAAACACATGAAAATAGGAGTGCTGCTGACGCTGGCGGACGGAAGACAGGCCCCCAGTATGGAGAACGTCAGCGGAGCCCTCAGCGGATCCGTCGCCGGCTCCGAGAGGCGGATGGTCTGGAACCACCATGTTATAACTAAAACATCTACAAAACTGGCGGCACCTAGCGAGGAGCGCACAGGAAGACGCACTGGCAGCCCAAAACCATTGATGAATAATTATTTCGAAAGATATCAACTTTTTTTTTCAAATATTATGGAAAACATACGTTATAGTTGGTTATTGTTGTTGTTTTTTTAAGTGAATGACATTAACAATGGTTGCCGGCATCTTTTTCCTGCACACCTCGCCGCCGTAAAAATAGACTAATAATTATCTCCCTTTTTCCAGTATTTCACATGCCAAAACAAATCATTCACCATATACAACAGTACTGTTTTCTACAAACATAAATTTACTCTCGATGTTAACTCGTGGCCTCTAGTTGGACAAGTTCCTTAAACCTTAACAAAAATATCCAATAAAATTGTCTTGAGCATATAAAAAGCAAGATATCTAAAATTACCCCCTTCCATTGAAAACTCCTACTTGGACAGACATGTCAAAAATGTAGCTCCTCCCCAATTCTTAAATTCCAATATTTATTTCTTACATTTCCAATATAACATTTTAGCAGCATGTGACAACTCATCGCCCCTTCACATGCTCATAACTTGCACAATAATAAACAATGACAAGAGAAAGGTCACAACAAACAGGAGACGGAAAATACAAACGTAACAATGAACCACGACGGAGAAAAACAATACATAAACAAGACTGGAACACAAGCTCCTACCTAGAGCGACGTGACGTTTCCCCACGATTCGAACGGAAGCACAACACCTCAAGACGCGCGCCAGGCAACTGGAGAAACGCTGACAGGACAAGAACAAAAGTCACCCACTGGCCACCGCACAGTGTTCCGTAAACGAACAACGGGTGCTAACATCGAAACACAGATGAAGAACAGTTCCACTGGCGGACACAAAGTCGTTTACAGAGGAAAAGAACAACGAACATCAGCCGCTAAGCGCTGGTTCTACCACCGTCCTTCTCCAAGGACTGACTCCATTCGAGTGAAGCTAGGGACAAACCAGCGAGGAGCATTTGAAGCACTAGAACTCCGCTCACTCTGTTCACTCAGCTTCCTATATATTTTTTTTCTTTTCAATTGCACGAGACACTTACAAACCATAGAAAACATAACACGATCTCACTACGCTCGAACGCAAGGGGAACACGCACGATGGAAAACATCGTGCACGCGCATAAGAAACACACCCGCCTCTAAAAATAATACAGCGACCCACCAGCCTCCGCCAGCTTCGCTTGTCATTTTAGAAGAAAGAGGGGATGAGATGGACTCGAACCCCCTCCATAAACGTAAAAGAAAAGAAAAAATAGCGGAACCATTATGTCGTCCGTGACAATACCCCCCCTCCCAAGATTAAACCACTGGTTTAAATCAAAACAAAATAAGTCATGGACTAATAATGTATAGCAGCTACCTATATACATGTTGGGGCCACATTCAGCATTGCTCTGACTTGCAGCCAAGGCGACTGAGATAATCAGCAGCCACATTGTCTCTTCCAGGAATGGCCTGGACGACAAACCTGAATGGCTGCAGCTGAAGTGCCCATCGGGTAATACGCCCGCTCACTGACTTTGTCCTTTCCATATACTGTAAAGGGGAATGGTCTATTTGTACAACAAAATCTGTCCCATACAGGTAGGACTCAAACTTTGAAACTCCCCACACCAGTGCCAGACACTCCTTCTCTATCGTGGGGTAGTTTTTCTCTGCAGCCGTCAGCTTCTGACTGGCGCACGCCACAGGATGCAGCTCCCCATCACTCTGTTGGAACAGGACTGCTCCCAAGCCTGTTCCTGATGCATCGGTACGGAGCACAAAAGGTTCCCCTGGAACGGGTAATCTGCAGACGGGTGGCGCACAGAAACGGTCTTTCAGATTAGTGAATGCTTGCTCACAAGCCTCATTCCACTCCACCTTCCTTGGACGATCGCCCTTTGTCAGGTCAGTCAAAGGTAATGCGATTTCAGAGAAATGAGGGATGAAACGGCGGTAGTAACCTACCAACCCCAAGAAACTTCGCACCTCTTTCTTTGTGGTGGGGCACGGCGCCTCTCTGATCTTTGCCATCTTATCCTCCTCGGGCCATATCCTGCCTCTCCCTATGCGGTGACCCAAATAGGAAGTTTCAGAGCTCCCCAACTCACACTTAGTCGGGCGAGCAGTCAGGGAACACTCCCATAGACGCTCCAGCACTGCACGAATCACAGTGACGTGTTCCTCATCTGTGACAGTGGCGATGAGGATATCGTCGATGAAATTATCGATATCATCAGACCCCAGCGGCTGCAACAGCTTCCTCATCATTCGTGAGAAAACCGCGCCTGACGTGCAGAGACCAAAAGGCATGACTCGCCACTGAAAATGGCCCTCTGGAGTGGAGAATGCCGTCTTTGGACGGTCTTCTTCCTCCACGGGTATCTGCCAGTAACCCTTCGACAAGTCAATTTTACTGAAGATTCGTTTCTGACCCAGCTTGGAGAACAAGTACTCGATTTCTGGCATGGGTTCTGCATCGAATTCTACGATCTTGTTGAGACGTCTGTAATCGACACAGAAACGGATCTTGCCGTCTTTTTTCTTCACCAATACAATTGGGGAAGAGTAGGGTGACACGGACGGCTCAATAGCTCCCATATTCAGCATCATCTTTATTTCATCCCGGACCGTGTCACACTGAGCATAAGGCAGAGGATATGGCTTTGATCTGATGGGCACATCTGAAGACAGCTTTATCTTGCAGGTCTCCAGCTGTGTGCACGCTGGCAGATCAGTTAGTACATCGCCAAACTCTTTAACCAAGAGGCGTAACTTATGCACCAGCTGGTCTGACACACACCCAATGACAACGTCCTCGGGACCTTCCGTGGGCTCCAACGGAATGACGGGGAGATCTTTACGCCAAACCGGGTCTGTCCCTTCCCCTTCTGACTCCTCAACCACCACAGCCTGGATGGATGCACCCTTGGATTCATCAGCGTGTCTTTCAATGAACCGCTTGAGCAAGTTTGCATGGAAAAGTTTGTCTTTGACACCCACACGCAACTTGTAGTCAGCCTCGCCCACTCGGTCTAACACCTCATATGGTCCTTGCCATGCTAACTCCAGCTTATTAGCCTTAGTCGGTCGGAGGATGAGAACTTTGTCACCTCGCTTGAACGTTCGTGATTTTGCCTTTGCGTCGAAATGACGCTTGTAACGAGTGGCTGCTCTGGTCAGGTTCTCCTGAGCCATTGCACAGGACTCGGCGATCCTGTTTCTCAGATCCACCACGTACTCGGCAGCTGTCTTGACTTCCTGATGTTCTGGGTGCACCCAGAGATCGCGCAACACCTGCATAGGACCTCGCACCCTTCTCCCATACAGCAGTTCGAAAGGAGAGAATCCTGTGCTGTCTTGGGGTACCTCTCAATAAGCAAACAGGAGTGCTGGAATCCAGCGATCCCACTCACGTGGTTTTTCCTGCGCCAGATGCCGCAGCATCTTTTTCAGAGTCCCATTGAACCTTTCCACAAGACCATTACACTGTGCGTGATATGGTGTGGTCTGAAGTCCTTTAATTGCCAGGAGACGATACATCTCTTGCATGATCTGCCCAGTGAACTGAGTTCCCCGGTCAGTGAGGACTGATGACGGAATACCAGTCCGTGTCCACAGATTGAACACAGCCTCTGCTACGACCCCTGCGGTGATAGTACGTAAGGGTGCTGCTTCTGGGTAGCGGGTGGCAAAGTCAACCATGACGAGGACGTAACGACATCCTGACTCTGAAGCGGGCTTGATGGGGCCGATGATGTCTAAACCCACACGCGCGAACGGTTCCTGCATCAGCGGCATCTTAACCAGAGGCACTCGAGGCACTCTTCCCTTGTCAACAGTGCGTTGGCATTTGGGGCATGACTGGCAGTATCGTGCAATGTCTGCACACATTCCTGGCCAGTAAAAGGAAGCAAACCCCCGATCCTTGGTCTTCTTGGTCCCGAGATGCCCTGACATCGGAATATCGTGACCTAGCGACACTACTGCCTTCCTGAGAGTCTGAGGGACGCACACCTGGTTAATGACTTCATGACGGCCTTCGAACTTCCGCAACAAGACACCCTCCTTCCTCCAGTATGACACCTTGCCACCTTTTGTCTGGTGGCTGACAGCCTCATCACACGACTCGCGTGCTGCCGCCAAAGAGGGGTCACACTCTTGTAACCTGATCAGATCAGCACGGGATGTCCCTATCACTTGCTCTTTTATGGAGAGGGCCTCTGGGACCGACCCCTCCCTCCTCGTCTGCGCCCTGGTCTTTACTGCACCTACAAGCAATGGGTTGGCGTATACTGGTATGTGTTCTAGCTCCTCACTGCCCTCCCGCTGAGCCAAGTTGCCAATGAGGACCTCTTCTACCGGCCGCTTCATAACCAGAACCCGAATCCTCCCACAAATGAAAGGGGAAGCAATGCCTACAACAGCCACTGGCAACAAATTCCGGCACCTCGACTCAGCCAACACGACTGGCATCGTATCACCTGTGTATGCATCAGCAGGCACCAAGCGCTCTGCCACCACTGTGTAGCCTGCTCCTGTATCACGCAGGCCATTTGCAGGCATACCCTCAATAGTGACAATGCAGCGCGGAGTGTATGGCTTCCATGCACAGGGGACACACAGAGTCGGTGTATCTCCCTGGGGAACCTGCATAGGACAAGCCACTGCCGCCGTATAATGCATCTGTGGACAGTTCCGGGCAATGTGGCCTTCCTTTTTGCAATGGAAGCAGACGACAGCCGATCTAAGCCGTCCCTGTCTACCCTGAGGCGAGACCTGCTTGCTTTGCTCGAGCGGGGTCTTTGTGTCTGTTGGCGTTGGGAAAAGCACATTGTGCCGATTTTGCACAGGCCGCTCTTGAGTGCCCCGCTCATGTTTAGCCTCTCGGCCCATTCGCTTAGCCTCGGCCAACACGGTGGCCTCCTTAGCCAAGTCATCAGCGTTCTTTAGGCTGACCTTCCTTACCTCCATTATCAACTCTGGAGACAGAATATTGTAGAGCTGCTCCTGCATGAACAGATCTTTCACCTCCTCAACATTATTTTCATCCTTGCCAGCAGCTACACACCACAGAGAGAAACAAGCGTGCATCCTAATGAGAAGCTGTTCAAATGTTTCAGCAGCATCCTTCCTCAGTGCCCGGAATTTCTTCCTGTAAGCGTCGGCATCCAGACGGAAATGCCTAAGCAGAGCCGCTTTTACCTTAGCATAGCTGGTAAGATCAGCCAGATCCAGTCGCAACACTGCCTCCCTAGCCTTGCCCCTCAACAGCGCGATAAGTCTGGTAGGCCACGACGACTCTCTCCAGTGACAGAGGGTAGCCACTCGCTCAAAGTGTGACAGATAAGCGTCTACGTCGTCCTTATCACCCAGAGGATCTAAGTTGATATTCCTGTTCTCGCTAGCTTCTACCTCTCTCCCGCGAAGTTTAAGCTCTTCTGAAAGCCTGTTCCTCTTCGTCCTTACGCTGGAGTCTGAGTTCCTCCCTCTCTCTAAACAACCTTCCCTCATCTTTCTCTTGGCGCTTCAATTGTAACTCCTCTTTCCTGAGTCTCAGCTCCTCCTCTCGCTTCACCGAATCTGTTATGAATCTGGAGAGGGCCTCTCCAGTCAAGCCTAACTTGCTAGCAATCGCAGCATACTTCTCATAAACCGATTGTTCTTCCGCTATCTCCCCCTTCACCTCCTCGCTCACCTTTGGTCTATCAAGTTCATCTCTGACCCAACGTGCCAGCTCGTCAGTCTGCTCGGGAGTCCTCACAGGAGTGCCTGGCGTACCTTGCTTCGCAGGCTGTTTACGCGGTGGCATGATCCCAGTGTCGAACCCAACGAAACTACTGCTGTCACTAACAATTGAACCCTCAACCACCAGAGACAACCCTTCAGACCAATGACGCGTTAACCGTAGAGCGCTCAAAACCAACAATGATTATCAGCTACTTACAATGCATCAAAACATGTACACTTTGAATCCCTGTGCATACAGACCAACAGCAGCTACCTGAAGCACTTACCAGTGCAGCAATATCACTGTAGGGTAACATGAACCATTTTGAAAACAGTCACATACACACAAGACACCCTACCACCTGTCCCACTAACCTATATCCTAACCCAGCTAAGACGGATCCCAACACAACCTAGCTAAAAAGTACCCCGCATCTCCACCATTTGTCACGCGTGCTAAAGCGGACGTGCACCCTCCCCAAGATACCCCACTACAGACGCCACAACACAACAAGCCCACACAGAAACAAAATTATGTAATGCATTTAATGATTGTATATGTCTATAGATGTATGTAAATAAAAAACAACAACAACAACAACACAAAATTCAAGAGCATACAAAAAAACCAAACAAACAAACAACAACAACAACCACCCAAACAACAACAAACAAAAAAAAACAACAAAAAAACAACGGCAGCACAACTACAGCTTTAGTCTTGTCACATTTTCCACAAGGGCACTGGTAAATGAGATGTCAAACCACAAGCACAGCATGGTCTTTTGTTTTCCACGATAAAAAAACAAAACAAAAAAACACATGAAAATAGGAGTGCTGCTGACGCTGGCGGACGGAAGACAGGCCCCCAGTATGGAGAACGTCAGCGGAGCCCTCAGCGGATCCGTCGCCGGCTCCGAGAGGCGGATGGTCTGGAACCACCATGTTATAACTAAAACATCTACAAAACTGGCGGCACCTAGCGAGGAGCGCACAGGAAGACGCACTGGCAGCCCAAAACCATTGATGAATAATTATTTCGAAAGATATCAACTTTTTTTTTCAAATATTATGGAAAACATACGTTATAGTTGGTTATTGTTGTTGTTTTTTTAAGTGAATGACATTAACAATGGTTGCCGGCATCTTTTTCCTGCACGCCTCGCCGCCGTAAAAATAGACTAATAATTATCTCCCTTTTTCCAGTATTTCACATGCCAAAACAAATCATTCACCATATACAACAGTACTGTTTTCTACAAACATAAATTTACTCTCGATGTTAACTCGTGGCCTCTAGTTGGACGAGTTCCTTAAACCTTAACAAAAATATCCAATAAAATTGTCTTGAGCATATAAAAAGCAAGATATCTAAAATTACCCCCTTCCATTGAAAACTCCTACTTGGACAGACATGTCAAAAATGTAGCTCCTCCCCAATTCTTAAATTCCAATATTTATTTCTTACATTTCCAATATAACATTTTAGCAGCATGTGACAACTCATCGCCCCTTCACATGCTCATAACTTGCACAATAATAAACAATGACAAGAGAAAGGTCACAACAAACAGGAGACGGAAAATACAAACGTAACAATGAACCACGACGGAGAAAAACAATACATAAACAAGACTGGAACACAAGCTCCTACCTAGAGCGACGTGACGTTTCCCCACGATTCGAACGGAAGCACAACACCTCAAGACGCGCGCCAGGCAACTGGAGAAACGCTGACAGGACAAGAACAAAAGTCACCCACTGGCCACCGCACAGTGTTCCGTAAACGAACAAAGGGTGCTAACATCGAAACACAGATGAAGAACAGTTCCACTGGCTGACACAAAGTCGTTTACAGAGGAAAAGAACAACGAACATCAGCCGCTAAGTGCTGGTTCTACCACCGTCCTTCTCCAAGGACTGACTCCATTCGAGTGAAGCTAGGGACAAACCGGCGAGGAGCATTTGAAGCACTAGAACTCTGCTCACTCTGTTCACTCAGCTTCCTATATATTTTTTTTCCGTTCAATTGCACGAGACACTTACAAACCATAGAAAACATAACACGATCTCACTACGCTCGAACGCAAGGGGAACACGCACGATGGAAAACATCGTGCACGCGCATAAGAAACACACCCACCTCTAAAAATAATACAGCGACCCACCAGCCTCCGCCAGCTTCGCTTGTCATTTTAGAAGAAAGAGGGGATGAGATGGACTCGAACCCCCTCCATAACCGTAAAAGAAAAGAAAAAATAGCGGAACCATTATGTCGTCCATGACAACTGTCAATAACAACTATGATAGGTCCTTGTGACCCAGACACTACAACACTGTCACTGTCAACTGATAGGTCCTTGTGACCCAGACACTACAACACTGTCGCACTCAATGGTTAAAGGCATTGTATAGAGGTGAGGTGCCCAGTGACCTTGGCATTGTATAGAGGTGAGGTGCCCAGTGACCTTGGCATTGTATAGAGGTGAGTTGCCCAGTGACCTTGGTTTAAGGCACTGTATATTGACCATGGTTTATGGCATTGTATAGAGATGAGTTGCCCATTGACCTTGGGATTGTATAGAGGTGAGTTGCCCAGTGACCTTGGCATTGGTGTGTGGTTGCAGTGTACATGGACTACCCCCCTCTGTCGTACAGCCCCCACCACCCACCCCACTCCCCACTGTTGTCAGGGAAACTGTCCGCCCTGGATGGTCAGCGCAGTGACAGCAGCACAGCCACACACAGCAACCCCAGTCCTCAGGTACAGTGATGACAGTGTGTACAGTGTACAGTGATTCATGACATAGTGATGACAGTGTGTACAGTGATGACATAGTGTACAGTGATGACATAGTGTACAGAGTACAGTGATTCATGACATAGTGTACAGTGATGACAGTGATGACATAGTGTACAGTGATTGATGACACAGTGTACAGTGATGACATAGTGTACAGTGATGACAGTGTGTACAGTGATGACATAGTGTACAGTGATGACATAGTGTACAGTGATGACATAGTGTACAGTGATGACATAGTGTACAGTGATGACAGTGTGTACAGTGATGACTTAGTGTACAGTGATGACAGTGAAGACTTAGTGTACAGTGTACAGTAATTGATGACACAGTGTACAGTGATGACACAGTGTACAGTGATGACATAGTGATGACACAGTGTATAGTGATGACACAGTGTACAGTGATGACAGTGTTGACATAGTGTACAGTGATGACATAGTGTACAGTGATGACATAGTGTACAGTGATGACTTAGTGTACAGTGATGACATAGTGTACAGTGATGACATAGTGATGACATAGTGTACAGTGATGACATAGTGATGACATAGTGTACAGTGATGACAGTGACATAGTGTACAGTGATGACATAGTGTACAGTGATGACATAGTGTACAGTGATGACATAGTGTACAGTGATGACACAGTGATGACATAGTGTACAGTGATGACATAGTGATGACATAGTGTACAGTGATGACTTAGTGTACAGTGATGACATAGTGTACAGTGATGACATAGTGATGACATAGTGTACAGTGATGACTTAGTGTACAGTGATTACATAGTGATGACAGTGATTACATAGTGATGACAGTGATTACATAGTGATGACAGTGATGACATAGTGTGCAGTGATGACTTAGTGTACAGTGATGACATAGTGTACAGTGATCACATAGTGATGACATAGTGTACAGCGATCACATAGTGTACAGCGATCACATAGTGATGACAGTGTACAGTGATCACATAGTGTACAGCGATCACATAGTGGACAGTGATCACATAGTGATGACATAGTGTACAGTGATCGCATAGTGTACAGTGATGACAATGATGACTTAGTGTACAGTGATGACATAGTATACAGTGATAACATAGTGATGATGTAGTGTGTGTTTGTGTATGTATGTGTGTGTGTGTGAGAGAGAGAGAGAGAGCGAGCTGTATATTTTGTGATGCGTATGGGCAAATGAATGTTATGAAGTGTATCTGCATCAATGTGTGTATGTGTAATTGTATCTGTAAACGCTCTGGGCTCTCTGGAGATATGGTGTCCAAATATTCATTATTATTATTAATATTATAATCATTATTGTTAACATACTGATGACAGTGTATAGTGATAACATAGTGATGACATGGTAAAAAGTGATAGTATAGTGATAACATAGTGTATAGTGATAACATAGTGTACAGTGATAACATAGTGTATAGTAATAACATAGTGTATAGTGATAACATAGTGATGGCAGTGAATAGTGTTAACATAGCTTATAATGATAACATAATGATAATGTAGTATACATTGATAACATAGTGCTAACACAGTGTACAGTGATAACATAGTGTACATTGATAACATACTGGTAACTTAGTGTACAGTACTAAGATAGTGCACAGTGATAACATAGTGATAATGATAATAATACTAATAATAAATCATAAATTTTCTGTGGCACGATATCCAGTTCCAATGCTGCTTAAAGTGCATTACATCACGGAGCTAGATATAAACATAACATAAAAACATTACAACAGCTCATTCCAGAGTGTTCACAGAATGAATCAAAAAGCATTACACCAAACAATAAAAAAATATCAAGTAAATAATGCTTAGATGAAAAAGAAATACATTCCATAAAACACATTTCATAAACACACACACACACATAACTTAGTGTACAGTGATAACATAGTGTACAGTGATAACATAGTGTATAGTGATAGCATAGTGTACAGTGATAACATAGTGTACAGTGATAACATAGTGTATAGTGATAGCATAGTGTACAGTGATAACATAGTGTACAGTGTACAGTGATAGTATAGTGGACAGTGATAGCATAGTGTACAGTGGACAGTGATAGCATAGTGGACAGTGATAGCACATAGTGGACAGTGATAGCATAGTGTACAGTGGACAGTGATAGCATAGTGGACAGTGATAGCATAGTGTACAGTGGACAGTGATAGCATAGTGTACAGTGGACAGTGATAGCATAGTGTAACATAGTGGACAGTGATAGCATAGTGTACAGTGATAGCATAGTGTACAGTGATAACATAGTGTATAGTGTAACATAGTGATAACATAGTGTACAGTGATAGCATAGTGTATAGTAGGTATAATTCACCGTGATGTGACATGTGTTTATAACACACCATGGTGACAACACTCACTCAGGTCACTCTGTTATGATGTGACAGGTGTATAACACACTGTGATGATGTGACAGGTGTATAACACACTGTGATGATGTGACAGGTGTATAACACACTGTGATGATGTGACAGGTGTATAACACTGTGATGATGTGACAGGTGTATAACACACTGTGATGTTGTGACAGGTGTATAACACACTGTGATGATGTGACAGGTGTATAACACACTGTGATGATGTGACAGGTGTATAACACACTGTGATGATGTGACAGGTGTATAACACACTGTGATGATGTGACAGGTGTATAACACTGTGATGATGTGACAGGTGTATAACACACTGTGATGTTGTGACAGGTGTATAACACACTGTGATGATGTGACAGGTGTAAAACACTGTGATGTTGTGACAGGTGTACAACACACTGTGATGATGTGACAGGTGTATAACACACTGTGATGATGTGACAGGTGTATAACACTGTGATGATGTGACAGGTGTATAACACACTGTGATGATGTGACAGGTGTATAACACTGTGATGATGTGACAGGTGTATAACACACTGTGTGATGATGTGACAGGTGTATAACACACTGTGATGATGTGACAGGTGTATAACACTGTGATGATGTGACAGGTGTATAACACACTGTGATGTTGTGACAGGTGTATAACACACTGTGATGATGTGACAGGTGTATAACACACTGTGTGATGATGTGACAGGTGTATAACACTGTGATGATGTGACAGGTGTATAACACACTGTGATGATGTGACAGGTGTAAAACACTGTGATGATGTGACAGGTGTACAACACACTGTGATGATGTGACAGGTGTATAACACACTGTGATGATGTGACAGGTGTATAACACTGTGATGATGTGACAGGTGTATAACACACTGTGATGATGTGACAGGTGTATAACACACTGTGATGATGTGACAGGTGTAAAACACTGTGATGATGTGACAGGTGTATAACACACTGTGATGATGTGACAGGTGTATAACACACTGATGTGACAGGTGTATAACACTGTGATGATGTGACAGGTGTATAACACACTGTGATGATGTGACAGGTGTAAAACACTGTGATGATGTGACAGGTGTACAACACACTGTGATGATGTGACAGGTGTACGTACAACACACTGTGATGATGTGACAGGTTTAAAACACTGTGTTGATGTGACAGGTGTATAACTGACAGGTGTTGATGTGACAGGTGTATAACTGACAGGTGTTGATGTGACAGGTGTATAACACTGTGATGATGTGACAGGTGTATAACACTGTGATGATGTGACAGGTGTATAACACACTGTGATGATGTGACAGGTGTACGTACAACACACTGTGATGATGTGACAGGTGTATAACACTGTGATGATGTGACAGGCCTCCAGTGACCAGCCGTGGGTGAGGGGGGAGGAGGGAGGGGGGAGGGGCCCACAGTCACGGAGCTACACGGAGCACTCGGGTCAGGCGGGGGGTGGTGTGGGGGGTAGTGCGGGGGGCGGTGCGGGGGGCAGGGAGTTCTGGCCCCATGTGGTGTTCCTGCAGACACCCACCTGCCCCCACACCCCCCACACCCTGCACTGTGCCCAGGTCCTGCCCAACATCTCCCTGGTCGTCGTCTCTCAGGTCTGTGTGTGTGTGTGTGTGTGTGAGAGAGAGAGAGAGAGAGTGTGTGTGTGTGTGTGTGTGCGTGAGTTTGTGTGTGTGTGTGTGTGTGTGTGTGTGTGTGTGTGTGTGTGTGTGTGTGTGTGTGTGTGTGTGTCTGTGCATGCGTGCATGTGTGTGTGTATGTTTGTGTGTGTGTGTGTGTGTATGATTGTGTGTGTGTGTGTGTGTGTGTATGTTTGTGTGTGTCTGTGTGTGTGTTTGTGTGTGTGTCTGTGTATGTGTGTGTGTCTGTGTATGTGTGTGTGTGTGTTTGTGTGTGTGTGTGTGTGAATGTGAGTGTGTGTCTGTGTCTGTGTGTGTCTGTGTATGAATTTGTGTGTGTGTGTGTTTGTGTGTGTGTATGTGTGTGTTTGTGTGTGTGTGTGATTGTCTGTGTTTAATATGCAGCAATAATTCCCTGTACAGACATTGTGACCATGGATACCAAGATTATTTTGGTGTTTTTTTATGTGAAAACCCCCCCACTTTTTTATTAATTCGATTTTTACTTAACATAGTACAAAACGAATACAAACACTTAAACATAATGCTAAACAATAGAAATATATTGACATAGTGCTTGCAATACAAATACATTAATGCTAGACAGTACAAATACATAAACATAGTGCTTGACAGTAGGTGATGGTGGTTGTGTGACAGGTGTGTGACAGCAGGTGATGGCTGTGTGACAGGTGTGTGACAGCAGTAGATGGTTGTTGTGTGACAGGTGTGTGACAGCAGGTGATGGTTGTGTGACAGGTGTGTGACAGCAGGTGATGGCTGTGTGACAGGTGTGTGACAGCAGGTGATGGCTGTGGTGTGACAGGTGTGTGACAGCAAGTGATGGTTGTTGTGTGACAGGTGTGTGACAGCAGGTGATGGCTGTGTGACAGGTGTGTGACAGCAGTGATGGTTGTGGTGTGACAGGTGTGTGACAGCAGGTGATGGCTGTGTGACAGGTGTGTGACAGCAGGTGATGACTGTGGTGTGACAGGGTGTGTGACAGCAGGTGATGGCTTGTGGATGTGACAGGTGTGTGACAGCAGGTGATGGCTGTGTGGCAGGTGTGTGACAGCAGGTGATGGCTGTGGTGTGACAGCAGGTGATGGCTGTGTGACAGGTGTGTGACAGCAGGTGATGGCTGTGTGACAGGTGTGTGACAGCAGGTGATGGCTGTGGTGTGACAGGTGTGTGACAGCAGGTGATGGCTGTGCGACAGGTGTGTGACAGCAGGTGATGGCTGTGCGACAGGTGTGGACAGCAGGTGATGGCTGTGTGTGACAGGTGTGTGACAGCAGGTGATGGTTGTGTGACAGGTGTGTGACAGCAGGTGATGGCTGTGAGGTGTGACAGCAGGTGATGGTTGTGTGACAGGTGTGTGACAGCAGGTGATGGTTGTTGTGAGACAGGTGTGTGACAGCAGGTGATGGCTGTGTGACAGGTGTGTGACAGCAGGTGATGGCTGTGTGACAGGTGTGTGACAGCAGGTGATGGCTGTGTGACAGGTGTGTGACAGCAGGTGATGGCTGTGGTGTGACAGGTGTGTGACAGCAGTAGATGGTTGTTGTGTGACAGGTGTGTGACAGCAGGTGATGGTTGTGTGACAGGTGTGTGACAGCAGGTGATGGTTGTGTGACAGGTGTGTGACAGCAGGTGATGGCTGTGTGACAGCAGGTGATGGTTGTGTGACAGGTGTGTGACAGCAGGTGATGGCTGTGTGACAGGTGTGTGACAGCAGGTGATGGTTGTGTGACAGGTGTGTGACAGCAGGTGATGGCTGTGTGACAGGTGTGTGACAGGTGTGTGACAGCAGGTGATGGCTGTGTGACAGGTGTGTGACAGCAGGTGATGGCTGTGTGACAGCAGGTGATGTGACAGCAGGTGATGGCTGTGTGACAGGTGTGTGACAGCAGGTGATGGTTGTGTGACAGGTGTGTGACAGCAGGTGATGGTTGTGTGACAGGTGTGTGACAGCAGGTGATGGCTGTGTGACAGCAGGTGATGGTTGTGTGACAGGTGTGTGACAGCAGGTGATGGCTGTGTGACAGGTGTGTGACAGCAGGTGATGGTTGTGTGACAGGTGTGTGACAGCAGGTGATGGCTGTGTGACAGGTGTGTGACAGGTGTGTGACAGCAGGTGATGGCTGTGTGACAGGTGTGTGACAGCAGGTGATGGCTGTGTGACAGCAGGTGATGTGACAGCAGGTGATGGCTGTGTGACAGGTGTGTGACAGCAGGTGATGGTTGTGTGACAGGTGTGTGACAGCAGGTGATGGTTGTGTGACAGGTGTGTGACAGCAGGTGATGGCTGTGTGACAGCAGGTGATGGTTGTGTGACAGGTGTGTGACAGCAGGTGATGGCTGTGTGACAGGTGTGTGACAGCAGGTGATGGCTGTGTGACAGCAGGTGATGGCTGTGTGACAGCAGGTGATGTGACAGCAGGTGATGGCTGTGTGACAGGTGTGTGACAGCAGGTGATGGTTGTGTGACAGGTGTGTGACAGCAGGTGATGGTTGTGTGACAGGTGTGTGACAGCAGGTGATGGCTGTGTGACAGCAGGTGATGGTTGTGTGACAGGTGTGTGACAGCAGGTGATGGCTGTGTGACAGGTGTGTGACAGCAGGTGATGGCTGTGTGACAGCAGGTGTGTGACAGCAGGTGATGGCTGTGTGACAGGTGTGTGACAGCAGGTGATGGTTGTGTGACAGGTGTGTGACAGCAGGTGATGGTTGTGTGACAGGTGTGTAACAGCAGGTGATGGCTGTGTGACAGCAGGTGATGGTTGTGTGACAGGTGTGTGACAGCAGGTGATGGCTGTGTGACAGGTGTGTGACAGCAGGTAATGGTTGTGTGACAGGTGTGTGACAGCAGGTGATGGCTGTGTGACAGGTGTGTGACAGCAGGTGATGGCTGTGTGACAGGTGTGTGACAGCAGGTGATGGTTGTGTGACAGGTGTGTGACAGCAGGTGATGGCTGTGACAGGTGTGTGACAGCAGGTGATGGCTGTGGTGTGACAGCAGGTGATGGCTGTGTGACAGGTGTGTGACAGCAGGTGATGGCTGTGGTGTGACAGCAGGTGATGGCTGTGTGACAGGTGTGTGACAGCAGGTGATGGTTGTGTGACAGGTGTGTGACAGCAGGTGATGGCTGTGGTGTGACAGCAGGTGATGGCTGTGTGACAGGTGTGTGACAGCAGGTGATGGCTGTGACAGGTGTGTGACAGCAGGTGATGGCTGTGGTGTGACAGCAGGTGATGGCTGTGTGACAGGTGTGTGACAGCAGGTGATGGCTGTGGTGTGACAGCAGGTGATGGTTGTGTGACAGGTGTGTGACAGCAGGTGATGGTTGTGTGACAGGTGTGTGACAGCAGGTGATGGCTGTGTGACAGCAGGTGATGGTTGTGTGACAGCAGGTGATGGCTGTGGTGTGACAGCAGGTGATGGCTGTGTGACAGGTGTGTGACAGCAGGTGATGGCTGTGTGACAGGTGTGGGGGCAGCAGGCGTCAGACCCGCTGTGTCAGATACTCAGTATCGTACAGGACCTCCTGCAGGGTCGTCGTAACAAGCTGACCCGACCTCAGGGTCAACACGTGCACCACGTCATCACCGAGCTGCTCAGAAAGGTCCACTCCATGGCCAAGAAGTTCAAGGTCAGCTGCCTGTGGGTGTGTGTGTGTGAGTGTGTGTGTGTGTTAGTGCATGCGTCATGTTGCGTTGTGTGGTGCTGCATTATGTTGTGCTGCATTGTGTGGTGCTGCGTTGTGTCGT
The DNA here is from genome assembly GCF_041734735.1 of Babylonia areolata. Classification (NCBI taxonomy): domain Eukaryota; kingdom Metazoa; phylum Mollusca; class Gastropoda; order Neogastropoda; family Buccinidae; genus Babylonia; species Babylonia areolata. The sequence goes on along the minus strand of NC_134894.1, from coordinate 1,008,555 downwards.
GTGGTGCTGCGTTGTGTCGTGTGGTGCTGCGTTGTGTTGTGTTGTGCTGCATTGTGTTGTGTTGTGCTGCATTGTGTTGTGTTGTGCTGCATTGTGTTGTGCTGCAGTGTGTTGTGTTGTGCTGCATTGTGTTGTGCTGCAGTGTGTTGTGTTGTGCTGCATTGTGTTGTGCTGCATTGTGTTGTGTGGTGCTGTAATGTGTTGTGTGGTGCTGCATTGTGATGTGTTGCGCTGCGTTGTGTTGTGTGGTGGTGCGTTGTGATGTGTGGTGCTGCGTTGTGTTGTGTGGTGCTGCGTTGTGATGTGTGGTGCTGCATTGTGATGTGTGGTGCTGCATTGTGTTGTGCTGCATTGTGTTGTGTTGTGCTGCATTGTGATGTGTGGTGCTGCGTTGTGTTGTGCTGCATTGTGTTGTGCTGCATTGTGTTGTGCTGCATTGTGTTGTGTTGTGCTGCATTGTGTTGTGTGGTGCTGCATTGTGTTGTGTGGTGCTGCGTTGTGTTGTGTGGTGCTGCATTGTGTTGTGTGGTGCTGCATTGTGTTGTGTGGTGCTGTAATGTGTTGTGTGGTGCTGCATTGTGATGTGTTGCGCTGCGTTGTGTTGTGTGGTGGTGCGTTGTGTTGTGTGGTGCTGCATTGTGTTGTGTGGTGCTGCGTTGTGTTGTGTGGTGCTGCGTTGTGTTGTGTGGTGCTGCGTTGTGTTGTGTGGTGCTGCGTTGTGTTGTGTGTGTGCTGCATTGTGTTGTGTGGTGCTGCGTTGTGTGGTGCTGCATTGTGTTGTGTGGTGCTGCGTTGTGTTGTGTGGTGCTGCATTGTGTTGTCCTGCGTTGTGTTGTGCTGCGTTGTGTTGTCCTGCGTTGTGTTGTGATGCGTTGTGTTGTGTGGTGCTGCGTTGTGTGTTGTGTGGTGCTGCATTGTGTTGTGCTGCATTGTGTTGTGCTGCGTTGTGTTGTCCTGCGTTGTGTTGTGCTGCGTTGTGTTGTGTGGTGCCTGCGTTGTGTGGTTCCCGCATTTTGTTTTGTGGTGCTGCGTTGTGTGGTGCTGCGTTGTGTGGTGCCGCATTTTGTTTTGTGGTGCTGCGTTGTGTTGTGCTGCGTTGTGTGGTGCTGCATTGTGTTGTGTGGTGCCACATTTTGTTTTGTGGTGCTGCGTATGTGTGCTGCGTTGTGCTTGTGCTGCAGTGTGTTGTGTGCTGCTGGTGTGATGTTGGTCGCTGCGTTGTGTGGTGCCGCATTTTGTTTTGTGGTGCTGCGTTGTGTTGTGCTGCGTTGTGTGGTGCTGCATTGTGTTGTGTGGTGCCACATAGTGTGGTGCTGCAGTGTGTTGTGTTGTGCTGCGTTGTGTGGTGCTGCGTTGTGTCATGCTGTGCTGTGTCATGCTGTGCTGTATCATGCTGCGTTGTGTCATGCTGTGCTATGTCATGTTGCGTTGTGTCGTGCTGTGCTGTGTCGTGCTGCGTTGTGTCGTGCTGCGTTGTGTCATGCTGTGCTGTGTCGTGCTGCGTTGTGTCGTGCTGTGCTGTGTCATGCTGCGTTGTGTCGTGCTGCGTTGTGTCATGCTGCGTTGTGTCATGCTGCGTTGTGTCATGCTGCGTTGTGTCATGCTGTGCTGTGTCATGCTGCGTTGTGTCATGCTGCGTTGTGCCGTGCTGCGTTGTGGCATGCTGTGCTGTGTCATGCTGCATTGTGTGGTGCTGCGTTGTGTGGTGCTGTGCTGTGTCATGCTGCGTTGTGTCATGCTGCGTTGTGGCATGCTGTGCTGTGTCATGCTGCATTGTGTGGTGCTGTGTTGTGTGGTGCTGTGCTGTGTCATGCTGCGTTGTGGCATGCTGTGCTGTGTCATGCTGCATTGTGTGGTGCTGTGTTGTGTGGTGCTGTGTTGTGTCATCCTCTGTTGTGTCATGCTGTGCTGTGTAATGTGTAGCGGAGGATCCAGAACAGCATCACGGACATTCTGTGTCGCTGGGAGAATCCGGAGATGAGGGAAAAACTGGTCACCTACCTGCTGCAGGATGAAGACATGCCCATGTTACCTGAGTGAGTGTTGTCACCTGTCTGTGTTACCTGAATGAGTGTTGTCACCTGTCTGTGTTACCTGAGTGAGTTGTCACCTGTCTGTGTTACCTGACCTGAGTGAGTGAGTGTTGTCACTTGTCTGTGTTACCTGAGTGAGTGTTGTCACCTGTCTGTGTTACCTGAGTGAGTTGTCACCTGTCTGTGTTACCTGACCTGAGTGAGTGTTGCCACCTGTCTGTGTTACCTGAGTGAGTGTTGCCACCTGTCTGTTACCTGAGTGAGTGTTGTCACCTGTCTGTGTTACCTGACCTGAGTGAGTGTTGTCACCTGTCTGTGTTACCTGAGTGAGTGTTGTCACCTGTCTGTGTTACCTGACCTGAGTGAGTGTTGTCACCTGTCTGTGTTATCTATCATGTACACAGAGTGATTAGTGATGTATGCTGTTGTGTACACAGAGTGATGAAGGAGGCTGAGGTGTACAGTGTGTGTACAGAGAGCTGAAGGTTGAGGTGTTCAGTGTGTGTACAGAGAGCTGAAGGTTGAGGTGTTCAGTGTGTGTACAGAGAGCTGAAGGTTGAGGTGTACAGTGTGTACAGAGAGCTGAAGGTTGAGGTGTACATTGTGTACAGAGAGCTGAAGGTTGAGGTGTTCAGTGTGTGTACAGAGAGCTGAAGGTTGAGGTGTTCAGTGTGTGTACAGAGAGCTGAAGGTTGAGGTGTACAGTGTGTACAGAGAGCTGAAGGTTGAGGTGTACAAAGTGTGTGTACAGAGAGCTGTGTACAAAGTGTGTACAGAGAGCTGAAGGTTGAGGTGTACAATGTGTACAGAGAGCTGAAGGTTGAGGTGTACAAAGTGTGTGTACAGAGAGCTGAAGGTTGAGGTGTATAAAGTGTGTGTACAGAGAGCTGAAGGTTGAGGTGTACAAAGTGTGTGTACAGAGAGCTGAATGTTGAGGTGTACAATGTGTACAGAGAGCTGAAGGTTGAGGTGTACAAAGTGTGTGTACAGATAGCTGAAGGTTGAGGTGTTCAGTGTGTGTACAGAGAGCTGAAGGTTGAGGTGTACAGTGTGTACAGAGAGCTGAAGGTTGAGGTGTACAAAGTGTGTGTGCAGAGAGCTGAAGGTTGAGGTGTACAAGGTGTGTACTGAGAGCTGAAGGTTGAGGTGTACAAAGTGTGTGTACAGAGAGCTGAAGGTTGAGGTGTACAAGGTGTGTACTGAGAGCTAAAGGTTGAGGTGTACAAAGTGTGTGTACAGAGAGCTGAAGGTTGAGGTGTACAAAGTGTGTACAGAGAGCTGAAGGTTGAGGTGTACAAAGTGTGTGTACAGAGAGCTGAAGGTTGAGGTGTACAAGGTGTGTACTGAGAGCTGAAGGTTGAGGTGTACAAAGTGTGTGTACAGAGAGCTGAAGGTTGAGGTGTACAAAGTGTGTGTACAGAGAGCTGAAGGTTGAGGTGTACAAAGTGTGTGTACAGAGAGCTGAAGGTTGAGGTGTACAGTGTGTACAGAGAGCTGAAGGTTGAGGTGTACAGTGTGTACAGATAGCTGAAGGTTGAGGTGTACAGTGTGTACAGAGAGCTGTGTACAAAGTGTGTACAGAGAGCTGAAGGTTGAGGTGTACAGTGTGTACAGAGAGCTGTGTACAAAGTGTGTACAGAGAGCTGAAGGTTGAGGTGTACAAAGTGTGTACAGATAGCTGAAGGTTGAGGTGTACAGTGTGTACAGAGAGCTGAAGGTTGAGGTGTACAAAGTGTGTACAGAGAGCTGAAGGTTGAGGTGTACAGTGTGTACAGAGAGCTGAAGGTTGAGGTGTACAAAGTGTGTACAGATAGCTGAAGGTTGAGGTGTACAGTGTGTACAGAGAGCTGAAGGTTGAGGTGTACAAAGTGTGTACAGATAGTTGAAGGAGGTTGAGGTGTACAGTGTGTACAGATAGTTGAAGGAGGTTGAGGTGTACAGTGTGTACAGATAGCTGAAGGAGGTTGAGGTGTACAGTGTGTACAGAGAGCTGAAGATTGAGGTGTACAGTGTGTACAGATAGCTGAAGGTTGAGGTGTACAGTGTGTACAGAGAGCTGAAGGTTGAGGTGTACAGTGTGTACAGAGAGCTGAAGGAGGTTGAGGTGTACAGTGTGTACAGATAGCTGAAGGTTGAGATGTACAGTGTGTACAGATAGCTGAAGGTTGAGGTGTACAGTGTGTGTACAGAGAGCTGAAGGTTGAGATGTACAGTGTGTACAGATAGCTGAAGGTTGAGGTGTACAGTGTGTGTACAGATAGCTGAAGGTTGAGGTGTACAGTGTGTACAGAGAGCTGAAGGTTGAGGTGTACAGTGTGTACAGAGAGCTGAAGGTTGAGGTGTACAGTGTGTACAGATAGCTGAAGGTTGAGGTGTACAGTGTGTACAGAGAGCTGAAGGTTGAGGTGTACAGTGTGTACAGAGAGCTGAAGGTTGAGGTGTACAGTGTGTACAGATAGCTGAAGGAGGTTGAGGTGTACAGTGTGTGTACAGAGAGCTGAAGGAGGTTGAGGTGTACAGTGTGTGTACAGATAGCTGAAGGAGGTTGAGGTGTACAGTGTGTGTACAGATAGCTGAAGGAGGTTGAGGTGTACAGTGTGTACAGAGAGCTGTGTACACAGTGTGTACAGAGAGCTGAAGGAGGTTGAGGTGTACAGTGTGTACAGAGAGCTGTGTACACAGTGTGTACAGAGAGCTGAAGGTTGAGGTGTACAGTGTGTACAGATAGCTGTGTACACAGTGTGTACAGAGAGCTGAAGGTTGAGGTGTACAGTGTGTACAGATAGCTGAAGGTTGAGGTGTACAGTGTGTACAGATAGCTGAAGGAGGTTGAGGTGTACAGTGTGTGTACAGATAGCTGAAGGAGGTTGAGGTGTACAGTGTGTGTACAGATAGCTGAAGGAGGTTGAGGTGTACAGTGTGTACAGAGAGCTGTGTACACAGTGTGTACAGAGAGCTGAAGGAGGTTGAGGTGTACAGTGTGTACAGAGAGCTGTGTACACAGTGTGTACAGAGAGCTGAAGGTTGAGGTGTACAGTGTGTACAGATAGCTGTGTACACAGTGTGTACAGAGAGCTGAAGGTTGAGGTGTACAGTGTGTACAGATAGCTGTGTACACAGTGTGTACAGAGAGCTGAAGGTTGAGGTGTGTCCACAGCCTGGAGTCCCCCCTGATGGACCTGCAGCGACGCCTCAAGGAACTGTTCCAGCTGCTGTTTGTGGCCCCTGGCCGGCGGGGCAAGGGTGAGGCTGAGGGTGGGGGTGAGGGGGGCAGGGAGGTGATGTCATCGATGAAGGCAGGGCTGCAGAGAGAGCTGATGGACTACCGGGACTACCTGGGGGTCAAGGCCCAGCGCAACATCACCATGACCTCGTATCCTTCCTCTCTCACTGGCTGTGGGTGGGTGTGGATGGGTGGGTGGCGGGTGGGTGTGTGAGGGTGTGAGTTTGTGTGTGTGTTTGCATGCATGTGTAGGATGGTGTGTGTGTATGCTTGTGTTTGTGCATGCGTGTGTGCGTGCGTGCGTGTTTGGGTGTGGGTGTGCAGTGGTGTGTAACATCTTATTCTTGTGTTTTCACACTTGCATACACACACAGATGAAAATATTGCGCTTTGCTTTCTTCTTCTATTTCTTTTATTTGCATTTTTGTCTCAAAGCAGATGATTGACAAGAACTGTGTCTGACAACTCCATTCCAAGCTGTTTAGACACAGCAATAGTTGTTGTGTTGAAAGAGGACTGTTGTCACTGTGGTCACCTTGACAGTTGTGTTGTGTTGAAAGATGACTGTTGTCACTGTGGTCACCTTGACAGGTGTTGTGTTGAAAGATGACTGTTGTCACTGTGGTCACCTTGACAGGTGTTGTATTGAAAGAGGACTGTTGTCACTGCGGTCACCTTGACAGGTGTCATGTTGAAAGAGGACTGTTGTCACTGTGGTCACCTTGACAGGTGTTGTGTTGAAAGAGGACTGTTGTCACTGTGGTCACCTAGACAGTTGTGTTGAAAGAGGACTGTTGTCACTGTGGTCACCTAGACAGGTGTTGTATTGAAAGAGGACTGTTGTCACTGTGGTCACCTTGACAGGTGTCATGTTGAAAGAGGACTGTTGTCACTGTGGTCGCCTTGACAGGTGTCATGTTGAAAGAGGACTGTTGTCACTGTGGTCACCTTGACAGGTGTGTTGAAAGAGGACTGTTGTCACTGTGGTCACCTTGACAGGTGTTGTGTTGAAAGAGGACTGTTGTCACTGTGGTCACCTTGACAGGTGTTGTATTGAAAGAGGACTGTTGTCAGTGCGGTCACCTAGACAGGTGTTGTATTGAAAGAGGACTGTTGTCACTGCGGTCACCTAGACAGGTGTTGTGTTGAAAGAGGACTGTTGTCACTGCGGTCACCTAGACAGGTGTTGTGTTGAAAGAGGACTGTTGTCACTGCGGTCACCTAGACAGATGTTGTATTGAAAGATGACTGTTGTCACTGCGGTCACCTAGACAGGTGTTGTGTTGAAAGAGGACTGTTGTCACTGCGGTCACCTTGACAGGTGTTGTATTGAAAGAGGACTGTTGTCACTGCGGTCACCTAGACAGATGTTGTGTTGAAAGAGGACTGTTGTCACTGCGGTCACCTAGACAGGTGTTGTGTTGAAAGAGGACTGTTGCCACTGCGGTCACCTAGACAGGTGTTGTGTTGAAAGAGGACTGTTGTCACTGTTGTCACCTTGACAGGTGTCATGTTGAAAGAGGACTGTTGTCACTGCGGTCACCTAGACAGGTGTTGTGTTGAAAGAGGACTGCTGTCACTGTGGTCACCTTGACAGGTGTTGTGTTGTAAGAGGACTGTTGTCACTGTTGTCACCGTGACAGGTGTCATGTTGAAAGAGGACTGTTGTCACTGTGGTCACCTTGACAGGTGTCATGTTGAAAGAGGACTGTTGTCATTGTGGTCACCTTGACAGGTGTTGTGTTGAAAGAGGACTGTTGTCACTGTGGTCACCTAGACAGGTGTTGTGTTGAAAGATGATTGTTGTCACTGTGGTCACCTTGACAGGTGTTGTGTTGAAAGATGATTGTTGTCACTGTGGTCACCTTGACAGGTGTTGTGTTGAAAGATGATTGTTGTCACTGTGGTCACCTAGACAGGTGTTGTGTTGAAAGATGATTGTTGTCACTGTGGTCACCTAGACAGGTGTGTTGAAAGATGACTGTTCTCACTGTGGTCACCTTGACAGGTGTTGTGTTGAAAGAGGACTGTTGTCACTGACAGGTGTTGTGTTGAAAGAGGACTGTTGTCACTGACAGGTGTTGTGTTGAAAGAGGACTGTTGTCACTGACAGGTGTTGTGTTGAAAGAGGACTGTTGTCACCTGGACAGGTGTTGTGTTGAAAGAGGACTGTTGTCACTGTGGTCACCTTGACAGGTGTTGTGTTGAAAGAGGACTGTTGTCACTGTGGTCACCTTGACAGGTGTTGTGTTGAAAGAGGACTGTTGTCACTGTGGTAACCTTGACAGGTGTTGTGTTGAAAGAGGACTGTTGTCACTGTGGTCACCTAGACAGGTGTTGTGTTGAAAGAGGACTGTTGTCACTGTGGTCACCTTGACAGGTGTTGTGTTGAAAGAGGACTGTTGTCACTGTGGTCACCTTGACAGGTGTTGTGTTGAAAGAGGACTGTTGTCACTGTGGTCACCTAGACAGGTGTTGTATTGAAAGAGGACTGTTGTCACCTGGACAGGTGTTGTGTTGAAAGAGGACTGTTGTCACTGTGGTCACCTGGACATGTGTTGTGTTGAAAGAGGACTGTTGTCACTGTGGTCACCTTGACAGGTGTTGTGTTGAAAGAGGACTGTTGTCACTGTGGTCACCTTGACAGGGGCTACACAACACCATACTTTCTTGTTTGGAAATTTACTTTGGATAATTGTTGTCTTCAAAGTGCTGCTGGTCTACTGATGATAGATTGAATTTGAACTGTCAGCGTGTTGTGGTGAACTGTCAGTGTGTTGTGGTGGATGATGATCTTTAACCGGCATAGATACCTGGATGAGTTCCCAGGGTTGGTTCACTTTATCTACGTGGACCGACAGTTCCACCAGATGATCGCTCCTTCCTTCAGCCTCCTGTCTGACACAGGCAACAACAATGCGACGCACTTCCTGAAGGACAAGGTGACCGCTCTCCTTCTGTCTGTATGGGCCACACCCTTCCCTTCAGCCAGTGTATCAGTGTGTGACTGTTTTACCAGGTGTATCAGTCATTCAGTGTGTGACTGTTTTACCAGGTATATCAGTCATTCAGTGTGTGACTGTTTTACCAGGTGTATCAGTCATTCAGTGTATGACTGTTTTACCAGGTGTATCAGTCATTCAGTGTGTGACTGTTTTACCAGGTGTATCAGTCATTCAGTGTATGACTGTTTTACCAGGTATATCAGTCATTCAGTGTGTGACTGTTTTACCAGGTGTATCAGTCATTCAGTGTGTGACTGTTTTACCAGGTGTATCAGTCATTCAGTGTGTGACTGTTTTACCAGGTGTATCAGTGTGTGACTGTTTTACCAGGTGTATCAGTCATTCAGTGTGTGACTGTTTTACCAGGTGTATCAGTCATTCAGTGTGTGACTGTTTTACCAGGTATATCAGTCATTCAGTGTGTGACTGTTTTACCAGGTGTATCAGTCATTCAGTGTGTGACTGTTTTACCAGGTGTATCAGTCATTCAGTGTGTGACTGTTTTACCAGGTGTATCAGTCATTCAGTGTGTGACTGTTTTACCAGGTGTATCAGTGTGTGACTGTTTTACCAGGTGTATCAGTGTCAGAGTGTGTGACTGTTTTACCAGGTGAATCAGTCATTCAGTGTGTGACTGTTTTACCAGGTATATCAGTCATTCAGTGTGTGACTGTTTTACCGGGTGTATCAGTGTGTGGCTGTTTTACCAGGTGAATCAGTCATTCAGTGTGTGACTGTTTTACCAGGTATATCAGTCATTCAGTGTGTGACTGTTTTACCGGGTGTATCAGTGTGTGGCTGTTTTACCAGGTGTATCAGTGTATGACTGTTTTACCAGGTGTATCAGTGTGTGACTGTTTTACCAGGTGTATCAGTGTGTGACTGTTTTACCAGGTGTATCAGTGTGTGACTGTTTTACCAGGTGTATCAGTGTATGACTGTTTCACCAGGTGTATCAGTGTGTGACTGTTTTACCAGGTGTATCAGTGTGTGACTGTTTTACCAGGTGTGTCAGTCATTCAGTGTGTGACTGTTTTACCAAGTGTATCAGTGTGTGACTGTTTTACCAGGTGTATCAGTCATTCAGTGTGTGACTGTTTTACCAAGTGTATCAGTGTGTGACTGTTTTACCAGGTGTATCAGTCATTCAGTGTGTGGCTGTTTTACCAGGTGTATCAGTGTGTGGCTGTTTTACCAGGTGTATCAGTGTGTGACTGTTTTACCAGGTGTATCAGTCATTCAGTGTATGACTGTTTTACCAGGTGTATCAGTCATTCAGTGTGTGGCTGTTTTACCAGGTGTATCAGTGTGTGGCTGTTTTACCAGGTATATCAGTGTGTGACTGTTTTACCAGGTGTATCAGTCATTCAGTGTATGACTGTTTTACCAGGTGTATCAGTGTGTGACTGTTTTACCAGGTGTATCAGTCATTCAGTGTGTGACTGTTTTACCAGGTGTATCAGTGTGTGACTGTTTTACCAGGTGTATCAGTGTGTGACTGTTTTACCAGGTATATCAGTGTCAGAGTGTGTGACTGTTTTACCAGGTGTATCAGTCATTCAGTGTATGACTTTTACCAGGTGTATCAGTGTGTGACTGTTTTACCAGGTGTATCAGTCATTCAGTGTATGACTGTTTTATCAAGTGTATCAGTCATTCAGTGTGTGACTGTTTTACCAAGTGTATCAGTCATTCAGTGTGTGACTGTTTTACCAGGTGTATCAGTGTGTGACTGTTTTACCAGGTGTATCAGTCCTTCAGTGTATGACTGTTTTACCAGGTGTATCAGTCAATCAGTGTGTGACTGTTTTACCAGGTGTATCAGTGTGTGACTGTTTTACCAGGTGTATCAGTCATTCAGTGTGTGACTGTTTTACCAGGTGTATCAGTGTGTGACTGTTTTACCAGGTGTGTCAGTCATTCAGTGTGTGACTGTTTTACCAAGTGTATCAGTGTGTGACTGTTTTACCAGGTGTATCAGTCATTCAGTCTGTGACTGTTTTACCAGGTGTATCAGTGTGTGACTGTTTTACCAGGTGTATCAGTGTGTGACTGTTTTACCAGGTATATCAGCCATTCAGTGTGTGACTGTTTTACCAGGTGTATCAGTGTGTGACTGTTTTACCAGGTGTATCAGTCATTCAGTGTGTGACTGTTTTACCAGGTGTATCAGTCATTCAGTGTGTGACTGTTTTACCAGGTATATCAGCCATTCAGTGTGTGACTGTTTTACCAGGTGTATCAGTGTGTGACTGTTTTACCAGGTGTATCAGTCATTCAGTGTGTGACTGTTTTACCAAGTGTATCAGTGTGTGACTGTTTTACCAGGTGTATCAGTCATTCAGTGTGTGACTGTTTTACCAAGTGTATCAGTGTGTGACTGTTTTACCAGGTGTATCAGTCATTCAGTGTGTGACTGTTTTACCAAGTGTATCAGTCATTCAGTGTGTGACTGTTTTACCAGGTGTATCAGTCATTCAGTGTGTGACTGTTTTACCAGGTGTATCAGTCATTCAGTGTGTGACTGTTTTACCAGGTGTATCAGTCATTCAGTGTGTGACTGTTTTACCAGGTGTATCAGTCATTCAGTGTGTGACTGTTATACCAGGTGTATCAGTCATTCAGTGTGTGACTGTTTTACCAGGTGTATCAGTCATTCAGTGTGTGACTGTTTTACCAGGTGTATCAGTGTGTGACTGTTTTACCAGGTGTATCAGTCATTCAGTGTGTGACTGTTTTACCAAGTGTATCAGTCATTCAGTGTGTGACTGTTTTACCAAGTGTATCAGTGTGTGACTGTTTTACCAGGTGTATCAGTCATTCAGTGTGTGACTGTTTTACCAAGTGTATCAGTGTGTGACTGTTTTACCAGGTGTATCAGTCATTCAGTGTGTGACTGTTTTACCAAGTGTATCAGTCATTCAGTGTGTGACTGTTTTACCAGGTGTATCAGTCATTCAGTGTGTGACTGTTTTACCAGGTGTATCAGTCATTCAGTGTGTGACTGTTTTACCAGGTGTATCAGTGTGTGACTGTTTTACCAGGTGTATCAGTCATTCAGTGTGTGACTGTTTTACCAGGTGTATCAGTCATTCAGTGTGTGACTGTTTTACCAGGTATATCAGTCATTCAGTGTGTGACTGTTTTACCAGGTGTATCAGTGTGTGACTGTTTTACCAGGTGTATCAGTCATTCAGTGTGTGACTGTTTTACCAGGTGTATCAGTCATTCAGTGTGTGACTGTTTTACCAGGTGTATCAGTGTGTGACTGTTTTACCAGGTGTATCAGTGTCAGAGTGTGTGACTGTTTTACCAGGTGTATCAGTCATTCAGTGTGTGACTGTTTTACCAGGTGTATCAGTCATTCAGTGTGTGACTGTTTTACCGGGTGTATCAGTGTGTGGCTGTTTTACCAGGTGTATCAGTCATTGAGTGTGTGACTGTTTTACCAGGTGTATCAGTCATTCAGTGTGTGACTGTTTTACCGGGTGTATCAGTGTGTGGCTGTTTTACCAGGTGTATCAGTGTGTGACTGTTTTACCGGGTGTATCAGTGTGTGGCTGTTTTACCAGGTGTATCAGTGTCAGAGTGTGTGACTGTTTTACCAGGTGTATCAGTGTGTGACTGTTTTACCAGGTGTATCAGTGTGTGACTGTTTTACCAGGTGTATCAGTGTATGACTGTTTTACCAGGTGTATCAGTGTATGACTGTTTCACCAGGTGTATCAGTGTGTGACTGTTTTACCAGGTGTATCAGTCATTCAGTGTGTGACTGTTTTACCAGGTGTATCAGTCATTCAGTGTGTGACTGTTTTACCAAGTGTATCAGTGTGTGACTGTTTTACCAGGTGTATCAGTCATTCAGTGTGTGACTGTTTTACCAGGTGTATCAGTGTGTGGCTGTTTTACCAGGTGTATCAGTGTGTGACTGTTTTACCAGGTGTATCAGTCATTCAGTGTATGACTGTTTTACCAGGTGTATCAGTCATTCAGTGTGTGGCTGTTTTACCAGGTGTATCAGTGTGTGGCTGTTTTACCAGGTATATCAGTGTGTGACTGTTTTACCAGGTGTATCAGTCATTCAGTGTATGACTGTTTTACCAGGTGTATCAGTGTGTGACTGTTTTACCAGGTGTATCAGTCATTCAGTGTGTGACTGTTTTACCAGGTGTATCAGTGTGTGACTGTTTTACCAGGTGTATCAGTGTGTGACTGTTTTACCAGGTATATCAGTGTCAGAGTGTGTGACTGTTTTACCAGGTGTATCAGTCATTCAGTGTATGACTTTTACCAGGTGTATCAGTGTGTGACTGTTTTACCAGGTGTATCAGTCATTCAGTGTATGACTGTTTTATCAAGTGTATCAGTCATTCAGTGTGTGACTGTTTTACCAAGTGTATCAGTCATTCAGTGTGTGACTGTTTTACCAGGTGTATCAGTGTGTGACTGTTTTACCAGGTGTATCAGTCCTTCAGTGTATGACTGTTTTACCAGGTGTATCAGTCAATCAGTGTGTGACTGTTTTACCAGGTGTATCAGTGTGTGACTGTTTTACCAGGTGTATCAGTCATTCAGTGTGTGACTGTTTTACCAGGTGTATCAGTGTGTGACTGTTTTACCAGGTGTGTCAGTCATTCAGTGTGTGACTGTTTTACCAAGTGTATCAGTGTGTGACTGTTTTACCAGGTGTATCAGTCATTCAGTCTGTGACTGTTTTACCAGGTGTATCAGTGTGTGACTGTTTTACCAGGTGTATCAGTGTGTGACTGTTTTACCAGGTATATCAGCCATTCAGTGTGTGACTGTTTTACCAGGTGTATCAGTGTGTGACTGTTTTACCAGGTGTATCAGTCATTCAGTGTGTGACTGTTTTACCAGGTGTATCAGTCATTCAGTGTGTGACTGTTTTACCGGGTGTATCAGTGTATGACTGTTTTACCAGGTATGTCAGTCATTCAGTGTGTGACTGTTTTACCAGGTGTATCAGTCATTCAGTGTGTGACTGTTTTACCAGGTGTATCAGTCATTCAGTGTGTGACTGTTTTACCAGGTGTATCAGTCATTCAGTGTGTGACTGTTTTACCAGATTCAGTGTGTGACTGTTTTACCAGGTGTATCAGTCATTCAGTGTGTGACTGTTTCACCAGGTGTATCAGTGTGTGACTGTTTTACCAGGTGTATCAGTGTGTGACTGTTTTACCAAGTGTATCAGTGTGTGACTGTTTTACCAGGTGTATCAGTCATTCAGTGTGTGACTGTTTTACCAAGTGTATCAGTCATTCAGTGTGTGACTGTTTTACCAGGTGTATCAGTCATTCAGTGTGTGACTGTTTTACCAGGTGTATCAGTCATTCAGTGTGTGACTGTTTTACCAGGTGTATCAGTGTGTGACTGTTTTACCAGGTGTATCAGTCATTCAGTGTGTGACTGTTTTACCAGGTGTATCAGTGTGTGACTGTTTTACCAGGTGTATCAGTCATTCAGTGTGTGACTGTTTTACCAAGTGTATCAGTCATTCAGTGTGTGACTGTTTTACCAAGTGTATCAGTGTGTGACTGTTTTACCAGGTGTATCAGTCATTCAGTGTGTGACTGTTTTACCAAGTGTATCAGTGTGTGACTGTTTTACCAGGTGTATCAGTCATTCAGTGTGTGACTGTTTTACCAAGTGTATCAGTCATTCAGTGTGTGACTGTTTTACCAGGTGTATCAGTCATTCAGTGTGTGACTGTTTTACCAGGTGTATCAGTCATTCAGTGTGTGACTGTTTTACCAGGTGTATCAGTCATTCAGTGTGTGACTGTTTTACCAGGTGTATCAGTGTGTGTCTGTTTTACCAGTCACCACCTCTGTGTGTGTTTTGTTTATAACAGTGATGTTTACTCTGGTGTGTAGATCTGGACGCTGTACAGCTACATGATGAAGAAGTTACAACAGGGCTACACCTCTGTGTGTGATGTGTATACCAGTGATGTGTGATGTGGTGTGTATACCAGTGATGTGTGATGTGGGGTGTGATGTGTATACCAGTGATGTGTGATGTGGTGTGTAGATCTGGACGCTGTACAGCTACATGATGAAGAAGTTACAACAGGGCTACACCTCTGTGTGTGATGTGTATACCAGTGATGTGTGATGTGGTGTGTATACCAGTGATGTGTGATGTGTATACCAGTGATGTGTGATGTGATGTGTATACCAGTGATGTGTGATGTTGTGTGTAGATCTGGACGCTGTACAGCTACATGATGAAGAAGTTACAACAGGGCTACACCTCTGTACTGCTCAGGGAGGGGGACTTCTACTTCTCCTTCTTCCTCTGGTTTGAGGACAGCTCTGTAAGTGTGTGTGTCTGTGTGTGTGTGTTGCCATACTGCAGACATGTGCAAATCTTGACCATGTTTGACATGTTTCAAGAATCTACCATCACCCCCCCCAAAAAAAGTTTTCCTCAACCTTGACTCCATGAACCTTGTACCAAAGTTACATAATTGGTGAATAACATTTGTTACACTAGCAGGGATTTTCTATCACTGTGGTGGTGTGTCCATCGAGATCGGTGATGACCTTCGTTGTCATCCAGCTGGGGGATGGGGGGAGGGTGGTGGTGGGATGGGGGGAGGGTGGTGGTAGGGTGGGGGGGAGGATGCTCATGAATCTATCTGTGAATGCGCAGATGGCTGAATAGTCCAGTCTGCGCACGAAATGTTCGCTGACAGTTGGGGCAGACAAAGACAGGCATACCATTGTCAGGGAGCTTGTTTGCCCGTGACTTTCTGGCCTGCCTCTTCTGAACAGCTGCAGCAGTCCTGTTGGCCTCGCACAACTTGGCGCCTTTGTGCACAGCAGCGCGCCATTTGTCACGGTCCACTGCAGATTCCTCCCAGGAGTCAGGGTTGATATCAAACGCTTTCAGAGAGACTTTCAGAGTATCTCTGAAGCGCTTCTTCTGACCTCCGTGTGATCTCTTCCCTTGTTGCAGCTCGCCATAGAAGAGCCTTTTGGGCAGCCGATGGTCTGGCATGCGCGCCACATGTCCAGCCCAGCGAAGCTGGGACTGCATCAGGATGGTGAAGATGCTGGGAAGGGTGGCTTTTGTGAGCACCTCTGTGTCTGGGGTCTTGTCTTGCCACTTGATGTTCAGTAGCTTCCTGAGGCATGTTGTGTGGAAGTGGTTCAGCTTCTTGGCATGTTGTTGGTACACTGTCCAAGTTTCGCAGGCGTACAGTAGTGTGGGGAGAACTACTGCTCTGTAGACCTTTAGCTTGGTCTCAAGACTAATGCCTCTTCTGTTCCAGACATTTGTATTGAGTCTACCAAAAGTTGCGCTTGCTCTTGCAATCCTGACATTCACTTCATCGTCGATGGTCGCATTTCGTGACAGTGTGCTGCCAAGGTATGTGAACCGCTCCACTGCACTGAGTCTCTGACCGTTGACTGTGATGTTGGGCTCAACGTAGGGTTTCCCTGGGGCTGGCTGATGGAGAACTTCAGTTTTCCTCGTGCTGATGGTAAGGCCGAAGTTCCTGCTGGCAGTGGCAAACTTGGCGACGCTGAGTTGCATGTCAGCTTCAGATCAGCATTGAGGGCAAACAAAAAGTCTCTGATGATGTCTGTCATGACCTTGGTTTTTGCTTGAAGCCTTCTGAGGTTAAACAGCTTGCCATCTGTTCGGTACTTTAGGCTGATTCCAACATCGCCATCTCTGAAGGCATCAGTAAGCATTGCAGAGAACATGAGGCTGAACAGCGTTGGAGCCAGGACGCAGCCTTGCTTGACACCATTTGTGACAGCAAAAGGAGCAGATGTTTCGCCTTTGTCTTGGACTCGAGCCTGCATGCCTTCATGGAATTGGCTGACCAAGGAAATAAATTTCCGAGGGCATCCGTACTTGGTCATGATCTTCCACAGTCCCTCTCTACTCACGGTGTCGAAGGCCTTAGTGAGGTCGACATAGGTGGAGAACAGATCAGCATTTTGCTCCTGACATTTCTCTTGCAGCTGCCTTGCAGCAAACACCATGTCGGTGGTTCCGCGCTCTTTCCGGAATCCACGTTGGCTCTCAGGCAAATGACCTTGGTCAAGGTGTGCTGTGAGGCGGTTTAGTAGGATCCTGGCAAGTATCTTGCCTGCGATGGAGAGCAAGGAAATGCTCCGATGGTTATCACAGGCTTGCCGGTTCCCCTTTCGCTTGTACAAGTGAATGATAGATGCATCTTTGAAATCCTGGGGGATCGTCTCTTCTTTCCACATGAGTGAGTACAGCTGATGGAGCTTCTCAGTCAGCACGGTGCCTCCATCCTTGTAGACCTCTGCTGGTATGGAGTCTGAGCCAGGTGCTTTGCCACTGGATAGCAGACGGATTGCTTTCTGGGTCTCAATAAGTGTTGGCGGATCGTCCAGTGCTTCGTTGATTGGGACTTGTGGGAGACGGTCTATGGCTTCATCATTTATGGAGGAAGGGCGATTTAAGACACTGTTGAAGTGCTCAGCCCAGCGTTTGAGAATTTTCTCCTTCTCTGTGATCAAAGTATTCCCATCTGCACTGAGGAGGGGGGATGATCCTGAGGATGTGGGGCCGTAGACTTCTTTTAAGGCATCATAGAACCTCTTCATATCGTGCCTGTCAGCATATCCCTGGATCTCATCAGCTTTGTCACTCAGCCACTTATCCTGCATCTGGCGTAACTTTTGCTGAACAGTCCTGCGGATGGCATCGTACGCATCCTTTTTTGATGTGGACTTTGGGTTGCTCAGGTAGGCTTGATGCAGATGGCGTTTCTCATCCAGAAGCTGCTTGATTTCATCACAGTTTTCATTCAATTTAATTCAATTCAAAATACTTTATTATCTGCTTCAACCAAAAACAGAAAATTTTCTTTAGGCTCACTTAAAATAAAATGCCCATCAGCAAAAAAACAAAAAAACCCTGACACACCCTTCACTTATCACCATGTACACATCAATTATTATGTAAAAAGTAAAACATGTGGGTAAGATACTATTACATTCAGAGTGCAACAACTGTGTGTGTGCTGCGTGTGTGCCCGTGCGCGCGCATGCATCGTTTTGTGTGCGCGCGCGCATGTGTACGTTTCAATGATTATAAAAAGAAGAATATTCAGTAAGATAATAATAACATTTAAAAAGACAAATGCTCATCAACAGATAAAACCGAAAAAACAAACAAATGAGCAACTGGTACACCCTTAATCACAGCATACATATTAACTATCATGTTAAAAGAAAACATTTTGGTAAGAAAACAAAAATTACATTTTAAGATAAAGTGAAACATTTCAATGATATAATAGGAAAATATTCAGTAAGATAATTATAACGTTTAAGAACATGAAATCACAGTTGAAGGGTCAACACCGCCACCAAGGCTAAAGCATGTAAAATTCCTTTCATGCCCCTCTGCGGCAAAACAGTAACACTGAGCACGCGCCCACACACACGCACACACACACGCACGCACGCACGCACGCACGCACTTCTCCCCTCACCCCCTCCCCTCACTTCTTTCTTTACACGCATGCATGCATACATATAAGGAAGAAAGACAACTGCCATCATAACAATAAACAAATCGCAGGCAATGGAATAAAAACCTTATTTGAGCGAATCATTTATCACAGCAACAGCAGAGGGGGCAAATGATTTTTTGTACACATTCTTCTTTGCAAGAGGGATTTTACATCGTCTGCCAGAAGGGAGCTTCTGAAAGACAGAGTTAAGTGGATGAGTGGAATCATTAAACATTTGGAGTGGACTGGTGTAGGGTGTTCAGTTGTTGCTGGGGCTTGGTTATGATTTTGCTGGCCAGGTTTACAACTCGTCCTAATTTTGTCTTTAACTTCACAGTCAGATTGCCAAACCAGGCCACAATACTGAAAGCCATGACACTTTCTATCAGACTTCTGTACACCAGCTCAAGTATGTGTGGACTAACATTAAAACTTCTTAATTTCCGCAGTAAAAAGAGTCTCTGGTGAGCTTTCTTGGCAGTGGCATCAACATGTTCACTGAATGTGAGACTGTTATCAACTATAGTCCCTAGATATTTAAAACTGTCCACTATTTCCACTTGTTTCTGATCTATTATGACTGGATTTAGTGTGTGTGCCCCTTTCACTGCCTAAAATAAGTTTTTTTGTTTTCTCCACGTTCAGTTTGAGAAAGTTATCCTTTAAGAAAGAGTTTATGACACTAATTTCTAAAAAATACTGTGAAATTGAAAACTCGTCTTTTAAAAGACCTACTAAAGCCATGTCGTCAGCATATTTTACAAGACTGAGAAAAAGTTCTGAGCACCTGATGTCAATAATGTAGAGGGAGAAAAGCAAAGGGGATAAAACACAGCCCTGCGGAACTCCAGTATTCACAGTAATAATTTCAGACAATGTGGGCCAGCCAGAACTGACATTCAGACAAACACGCTGTGGCCGATCGCATAAAAACTGTCGTATCCATAAAATAAGGTCAGATGTTACAACTAGGTCTATAAGTTTCCTCACTAAAATATGATGAATAGTATTAAAAGCAGCGGACAGGTCCATAAAAAGTACCCCAAACAGATGTTCCAGATTTGTCCAAATGACATGCGATTAGATCAATTAAAGAAATTGTTGCATCATCAACATCTCGTCTAGCCCTGTACGCAAACTGTAATGGATCCATGTGATCAGCTATACATTTCGATAAGTGTCCACAGACAACTCTTTCCATACATTTGGCAACGACAGATGTGAGAGCCACTGGGCGGAAATCTTTCATTTGGACAGCACCAGAAAACTTTGGCAATGGAACAATAGTTGTCATCTTCCATAAGCGGGGCATGAAATGATTATCTAAAAGAAATTGAAAAACGTGTAAAAACTGGACCAAGCTGGTCGGCACAAACTTTCAACACGCGACCTGACAGGCCGTCTGGTCCGGGCGCTTTGTTTGGGTTGACACGTGAAAAACACCTCGTCACCTCAGCTGTGTCCAGTTCCACAGGGCAAGAGACAAGTGACTGACATAGATCATCACACTCTGCACGGAAATCATGCCTGTCAAACCTTGCATAAAACCTGTTCATGTCATCGGCAAAGCCAAAGGGGTCATCAGACAACAGAGCTGTGGGCCGCTGTTTCCTCCCCATCATTGTATTTAACCCCTGCCAGGCCTTCCTAGCATCCCCACACAACATTTTTCGTTCCACTTTATCTTTATTTTCACGTTTTGCTAACTTAAGTTGACTGTTAAAACTTCTTTTGAGTTCATTTACCTTAAAAGTGTCACCAGCTAAAAATGCTATTTTCTTTTCATTAAGAATACCTTTCAACTCTTTAGTAATCCATGGTTTATTATTAGAAAAAATCTTTGTGGTCTTTGTCTTAATAACTAAATCTTCACAAAATTGGATGTACGATACAACATGATCCACAAGTTCTTCAAGACTATTGGAACAACTGTCAATAAATAACTGCCAGTCAGTGGCTTCAAAACAACCTTTCAAAGCTTCGACACTGTCACTGTCCCACTTTTTTGTGTTGTGCAATATTGGTTTTTGACGTTTTACTTTTTGAATGTAATTTGGAATGAGATGTACAACATTATGGTCAGACCTGCCAAGAGGTGGCCTGCATCGAGTAGTATAAGCGTCAGGAATTTCGCCATAGCAACGATCTAAAGTCCTGTTAAGACGTGTAGGGCAAGACACATATTGATGAAGGTTAGGCAAATGTCCTGTAATGTCACACATGTTGAAATCTCCAAGCATGAACACAGCCTGTTCCATTGACCTACTTAGTGCTGCGTTGTAACTGTCAGCCACACGTTGTGCTGCCTGTGCGTTGTCTGGGCCTGGAATGTAGGTCAGAATCACTGTCACCTGTCCAAATTCACGGGGAAGATAGTGAGTCTTTGTGCTTTCTGGTCATGGGTCCCAGGGTCTCTGAAGCTGTACTATAAATCAGTTTGCGCAGGGTCCTCCAGTCAGACTCCACATTCTGGTTGTCCAGAGAGGCGGATTCCAGACGATTTTCCAGCAGCTCCACAAAGGACTGTTTGATGGTGATGTTTTTCAGCTTAGCGATGTTGAGCCGTTTTGGAGCCTTCTGGCCTTGGGGGCGTCTCTTGGGCTGGATTCGAATATTCAGCTTCGAGACTACAAGGCGATGGTCTGTCCAACACTCAGCACCGCACATGGTCTTTGTTATACGTACATCTTGCCTATCCCTTTTCCTGACGATGACATAATCGATGAGATGCCAATGCTTTGAGCGAGGGTGCATCCATGACGTCCTGTTACGGGTAGGGAGGCAGAAAACTGTGTTGGTTATCAGCAGTTCGTGCTCTGCACAGGTCTGAAGCAAAAGCAATCCATTTGGGTTGCAGTGGCCCACACCGTGCTTTCCAATCACTCCATCCCAGGAGATGTAGTCAGAGCCAACTCTAGCATTGAAGTCCCCAAGAATGATGAGCTTGTCTGCTTTAGGGATGGCAGCAATGACAGAGTAAAGGTCCTCGTAGAACTTCGCCCTCACTTCATCCGGGTTGGTCATGGTTGGGGCGTAGGCACTGACAATGGTGAGGTGCTTCTGGCCAGATGCCAGTGGGAGTTTCATGGTCATAAGCCTATCGTTGACTCCCTTTGGGATTCCAGCTAGCTTGCTGACAAGTGCTGTTTTTACTGCAAAACCAACGCCAGCCTCACGTTGCTCTTCGCTTCCTCGTCCACTCCAGAAGAAGGTGTAACCAGATCCCTGTTCACAGAGCTCGCCTTCGCCTGCAAGCTGAGTCTCACTCAAGGCTGCGATGTCAATGTTGTATCTGGCGAGTTCGGATGCAACTAGTGCCGTTCTCCTTTGGGGTCTGTCCGCGTTATCTCTGTCCAGGAGAGTCCTTATGTTCCAAGCACCAATGGTGAGAGGAACGATCCTTGTTTTTTTCTTTTCTTTCTTGTTGTTTTGACCGCTGATGTAGGGTCCCCGCCAGCCGCGGTATGCTGGCCAGGGTGATATGGAGCAGGCAATTTTTAGGGCACCTTTTCTAGCCCCTTCCTCATGCCAGGGAGGTGAACAGTGCATTCCTAAAGAGGGCTGCTCAGACGGCTGCCAAGCTCCATCGCTGCTCCTGTCGACGAAGAACGACCCTATGGCCTGAGCCGCCTGCGTGCAGGTCTGCGGCTGCGACTGCCAGTGTACCCACACCTGTCGTTTCGTCACTCGCCTGTCGCCACAGGACTTGGGGGTGATGAAATGATGAAGGATGAAAGGTCAATAAGGATGACTGATGACTTGCGCGATGAGTTTGTTTAAAGTGAAGAGGAGTTGCGCAACGTCGACCTCACTCTCTCGTCCGGGTCCACCAATTTCCAGTGGCAAGACTAAGTCGAGACGACTGGAGGATGAGCACGGATGCAGTGGATGACCAAGATATCCTTTCAGTGTCTCATCTTGCTGTCTGCACTCCACAGTGCGTTGCTGTAACCGCCTTCCTTTCCGTTGAACCGATAGGTTTCTTCCGCAGATTCTGCCGGATCCAGACTTCGCATGCATGGGTAGACACACCCCGGGGGCCAACTGCGTGTGGCATGCACACAGCACAGTGGAGCTAGATGGCCGTCGGTGGCTCTCCTGAGCCAACGCCCTTTTATGGATCTCCATAAGGGTGTCTAGCCACCCGCCACACCAGTCCCAGAAGGGAGCAGTGGGAGTGCCGGTTTAGTCGCCGGCAACCCGACCCTGAACAGGTTGTACTGGATTACAGGTTACCAGTAGCAGATCTAATGACCTGACCTGACAGTATCACTATGTTATTGGTGAATAACATTTGTTACACAAGCAGGGATTTTCTAGCAGTTTTGTTATTGGTGAATAACATTTGTTGTCAGATCAGTGGAAAAGTGGTAAGGTGTCACTACACAAAGTCTTGTCAACTCTCAGTCAGATCATTCTGTTTCTCAAGGAAGCATCACTGCATGCGGACAGTCATACAAGCTACACCACATCTTCAAGCAGATGCCTGACCAGCAGCATAACCCAGTGTGCATCGTCAGGCATTGAGTGCATCCTTATGTATTTGTTTACCTATTCAGAGTGGATAACTACAGAATTTTGCCAGAGGGCAACACTCTCGTTGCCATGGGTTCTTTTTCAGTGTGCTTTGTGTGTGCTGCACACAGGACCTTGGTTTATCGTCTCATCCAAATCAGTAGACGTTCAGTTTGATCTTCCAGTCAAGCTTGGGAGAAAGGCAAGAGTGGGATTCAAACCCACACCCTCAGGGACTCTGTGTTGGCAGCAGTGCGTCTTTCATTCTCTTTTCTCCCTGTCCAACTTTTTTCTTTATAATGTACCAGCACTTTACTACACCAGATGTCAGAACATATACCAGCACTTTACTACACCAAATGTCAGAAAATATACCAGCACCAGCACTTTACTACAACTGCATCTCCAATTGCTGAAGTTGAGAAGATACACTCTGGGCAGCTGCTGCTCGACTGCGAACGCTGGACAAGTGGGACAGCAGTTCCGTTCTCAAAATGGGATCCTCGTACGTACTGAACACCCTTTCCAGCTCGTCTTACAAACCGTGCTGCTCGATCTTTCTCTTCAATCCGTCCATTTCGTCCATTAGCCGGACAAACTCCAGATCCATTTTCCGGGACATTTCAGGTTCTTCAATCCGGTCGTACACTTGATCTTCATCTTCCTGTATCAATTCGAAGTCATCGAACGTCGCCTTACGCGTTTTTGAAAGACTTTACTCGCGTCTGCTCGTATGGAAAAAAAGGAAAGAAAGCTACAGTCAACAATTTATTACCTCCACAAAAACTGTGTCCGGTTTGTTACTGACGTCTGTCTGGGAACGTAGTGCGTGGACGAACAAGCTGATGGAAAGAAAGAAGTGGCCGACTGACCACGCTACGGTGAATAACATTTGTTACACGAGCAGGGATTTTCTAGCACTATGTTATTGGTGAATAACATTTGTTACACTAGCAGGGATTTTCTAGCACTATGTTATTGGTGAATAACATTTGTTACACAAGCAGGGATTTTCTAGCAGTTTTGTTATTGGTGAATAACATTTGTTGTCAGATCAGTGGAAAAGTGGTAAGGTGTCACTACACAAAGTCTTGTCAACTCTCAGTCAGATCATTCTGTTTCTCAAGGAAGCATCACTGCATGCGGACAGTCATACAAGCTACACCACATCTTCAAGCAGATGCCTGACCAGCAGCATAACCCAGTGTGCATCGTCAGGCATTGAGTGCATCCTTATGTATTTGTTTACCTATTCAGAGTGGATAACTACAGAATTTTGCCAGAATATACCAGTACTTTACTACACCAAATGTCAGAAAATATACCAGTACTTTACTACACCAGATGTCAGAAAATATACCAGTACTTTACTACACCAAATGTCAGAAAATATACCAGTACTTTACTACACCAAATGTCAGAAAATATACCAGCACTTTACTACACCAAATGTCAGAACATATACCAGCACTTTACTACACCAAATGTCAGAAAATATACCAGCACTTTACTACACCAAATGTCAGAAAATATACCAGCACTTTACTACACCAAATGTCAGAACATATACCAGCACTTTACTACACCAAATGTCAGAAAATATACCAGCACTTTACTACACCAAATGTCAGAAAATATACCAGCACCAGCACTTTACTACACCAAATGTCAGAAAATATACCAGCACTTTACTACACCAAATGTCAGAAAATATACCAGCACTTTACTACACCAAATGTCAGAAAATATACCAGTACTTTACTACACCAAATGTCAGAAAATATACCAGCACTTTACTACACCAAATGTCAGAAAATATACCAGCACCAGCACTTTACTACACCAGGTGTCAGAAAATAATCCAGTACTTTACTACACCAAATGTCAGAAAATATACCAGCACTTTACTACACCAGGTGTCAGAAAATATACCAGTACTTTACTACACCAAATGTTAGAAAATATACCAGCACTTTACTACACCAAATGTCAGAAAATACACGAGTACTTTACTACACCAAATGCAGGAGTGTGTCTTTCTCCAGATTTTTCTTCTTTTTTTTAAATATTCAATTCAGGGGATCAGCCTGCTATTCAGGTGATTTGTCATGAAGTGATTTGTTCATGTGATGTGTTATGATGTGATGTGTGATGATGTGTGATGTGTACAGGTGATATGTGCAGGTGATGTGTAGTGATGTGATGTGTGCAGGTGATGTGTTATAATGTGATGTGTTCATGTGATGTGTTATGATGTGATGATGTATTCAGGTGATGTGTTATGGCGTGTGCAGGTTAAGTGTTATGGTGTGATGATGTGTGCAGGTGATGTGTTTTAACGTGATGTGTTATGGTGTGAATATGTGTTCATGTGGTGTGTTATGGTGTGATGATGTGTGCAGGTGATGTGTTATGGTGTGTGCAGGTTATGTGTTATGTGATGTGTGCAATTGATGTGTGGTGATGTGATGTGTGGTGATGTGATGATGTGTTCAGGTGATGTGTGGTGATGTGATGATGTGTTCAGGTGATGTGTAGTGATGTGATGTGTGGTGATGTGATGATGTGTTCAGGTGATGTGTAGTGATGTGATGTGTGGTGATGTGACGGTGTGTTCAGGTGATGTGTGGTGATGTGTGGTGATGTGATGTGTGGAGGTGATGTGATGTGTACAGTTAATGTGTCATGATTCGATGTTTACAGGTGATGTGTAGTGATGTGATGTGTGCAGGTGATGTGTGGTGATGTGTAATGTGTGGTGATGTGATGTGTAGTGATGTGATGTGATGTGATGTGTAGTGATGTGATGTGCAGGGAAACCCGATGTCAGTACAGGAGCCATACAAACCAGGTCTGGACACACCTCTGCCTGGAACACTGACTGGCAACTTCTACAAGTGAGTGACATGGGGTGACATGTGGGGTGATATGAGGGGTGACATGTGGGATGACATGAGGGGTGACGCGTGGGGTGACATGAGGGGTGATGTGTGGGATGACGTGGGGTGATATGAGGGGTGACATGTGGGGTGATATGAGGGGTGACATGTGGGGTGATGTGTGGAGTGATAAGTGGGGTGATATGTGGGGTGATGTGTGGGGTGATATGAGGGGTGACGTGTGGGGTGATATGAGGGGTGACATGTGGGGTGACATGTGGGGTGATATGAGGGGTGACATGTGGGGTGATGTGTGGGGTGATGTGTGGTGACATGAGGGGTGCCATGTGGGGTGACGAGGAGTGCCATGTGGGGTGACATGAGGGGTGACGTGTGGGGTGATGTGTGGGGTGACATGAGGGGTGATGTGTGGGGTGACATGAGGGGTGACGTGTGGGGTGACTTGTGGTGACGTGTGGGGTGATATGAGGGGTGACGTGTGGGGTGACATGTGGGAAGTATGGCTGATGCGAGGGGTGACATGTGGGGTGATGTGAGGGGTGACGTGTGGGGTGACATGTGGGGTGATATGAGGGGTAACATGTGGGTGATATGAGGGGTGACATGTGGGGTGACATGAGGGGTGGTGTGATATGAGGGGTGACATGTGGGTGATATGAGGGGTAACATGTGGGGTGACGTGTGGGGTGATATGAGGGATAACATGTGGGGTGACGTGTGGGGTAACATGTGGGGTGATATGTGGGGTAACATGTGGGGTGACGTGTGGGGTGATATGAGGGGTAACATGTGGGTGATATGAGGGGTAACAGTGGGGTGATGTGTGGGGTAACATGTGGGGTGACATGTGGGGTGACGTGTGGGGTAACATGTGGGGTGATATGTGGGGTAACATGTGGGGTGACGTGTGGGGTGATATGAGGGATAACATGTGGGGTGATGTGTGGGGTGACATGTTGGGTGATGTCTGGGGTAACATGTGGGGTGATGTGTGGGGTGACATGTGGGGTGATGTGTGGGGTGTGTGGGGTGGGGTGACGTGTGGGGTGATGTGTGGGGTAACATGTGGGGTGATGTGTGGGGTGACATGTTGGGTGATGTGTGGGGTAACATGTGGGGTGATGTGTGGGGTGACATGTGGGGTGATGTGTGGGGTGTGTGGGGTGGGGTGACGTGTGGGGTGTGTGGGGTGGGGTGACGTGTGGGGTGATGTGTGGGGTAACATGTGGGGTGACGTGTGGGGTAACATGTGGGGTGACATGTGGGGTGACGTGTGGGGTAACATGTGGGGTGATGTGTGGGGTGGGGTGACGTGAGGGGTGATGAGCAGTGACATGTGGGGTGACGTGTGGGGTGACATGTGGGGTGACGTGTGGGGTGACATGTGGGCTGACATGAGTGGTGACGTGTGGGGTGACATGTGGGGTGACGTGTGGGGTGACATGAGGGGTGACGTGTGGGGTGACATGTGGGCTGACATGAGTGGTGACGTGTGGGGTGACATGTGGGGTGACATGAGGGGTGACGTGTGGGGTGACATGTGGGTTGACATGAGGGGTGACGTGTGGGGTGACATGTGGGGTGACATGGGGGGTGACGTGTGGGGTGACATGGGGGGTGACGTGTGGGGTGACATGGGGGGTGACGTGTGAGGTGACGTGGGGTGACATGAGTGGTGACGTGTGGGGTGACGTGTGGGGTGACATGGGGGGTGACGTGTGAGGTGACATGAGGGGTGACATGTGGGGTGACATGAGGTGTGACGTGTGGGGTGACATGAGGGGTGACGTGTGGGGTGATGAGCAATGACATGGGGGGGTGACGTGTGGGGTGACACGTGTAGGGTGACGTGTGGGGTCACATGAGGTGTGACGTGTGGGGTGACGTGTGGGGTGATGAGCAGTGACATGGGGGGTGACGTGTGGGGTGACACGTGTAGGGTGACGTGTGGGGTCACATGAGGTGTGACGTGTGGGGTGACATGTGGGGTGACATGAGGGGTGACGTGTGGGGTGACATGTGGGGTAACATGTGGGGTGACATGAGGGGTGACATGTGGGGTGACGTGTGGGGTAACATGTGGGGTGATATGTGGGGTAACATGTGGGGTGACGTGTGGGGTGATATGAGGGATAACATGTGGGGTGATGTGTGGGGTGACATGTTGGGTGATGTCTGGGGTAACATGTGGGGTGATGTGTGGGGTGACATGTGGGGTGATGTGTGGGGTGTGTGGGGTGGGGTGACGTGTGGGGTGATGTGTGGGGTAACATGTGGGGTGATGTGTGGGGTGACATGTTGGGTGATGTGTGGGGTAACATGTGGGGTGATGTGTGGGGTGACATGTGGGGTGATGTGTGGGGTGTGTGGGGTGGGGTGACGTGTGGGGTGATGTGTGGGGTAACATGTGGGGTGACGTGTGGGGTAACATGTGGGGTGACATGTGGGGTGACGTGTGGGGTAACATGTGGGGTGATGTGTGGGGTGGGGTGACGTGAGGGGTGATGAGCAGTGACATGTGGGGTGACGTGTGGGGTGACATGTGGGGTGACGTGTGGGGTGACATGTGGGCTGACATGAGTGGTGACGTGTGGGGTGACATGTGGGGTGACGTGTGGGGTGACATGAGGGGTGACGTGTGGGGTGACATGTGGGCTGACATGAGTGGTGACGTGTGGGGTGACATGTGGGGTGACATGAGGGGTGACGTGTGGGGTGACATGTGGGTTGACATGAGGGGTGACGTGTGGGGTGACATGTGGGGTGACATGGGGGGTGACGTGTGGGGTGACATGGGGGGTGACGTGTGGGGTGACATGGGGGGTGACGTGTGAGGTGACGTGGGGTGACATGAGTGGTGACGTGTGGGGTGACGTGTGGGGTGACATGGGGGGTGACGTGTGAGGTGACATGAGGGGTGACATGTGGGGTGACATGAGGTGTGACGTGTGGGGTGACATGAGGGGTGACGTGTGGGGTGATGAGCAATGACATGGGGGGTGACGTGTGGGGTGACACGTGTAGGGTGACGTGTGGGGTCACATGAGGTGTGACGTGTGGGGTGACGTGTGGGGTGATGAGCAGTGACATGGGGGGTGACGTGTGGGGTGACACGTGTAGGGTGACGTGTGGGGTCACATGAGGTGTGACGTGTGGGGTGACATGAGGGGTGACGTGTGGGGTGACATGTGGGGTAACATGTGGGGTGACATGAGGGGTGACATGTGGGGTGACATGAGGGGTGACGTGTGGGGTGACATGGGGGGTGACGTGTGAGGTGACATGAGGGGTGACGTGTGGGGTGACATGTAGGGTTACGTGTGGGGTGACATGGGGGGTGACGTGTGGGGTGACATGAGGGGTGACATGTGAGGTGACGTGTGGGGTGACATGAGGGGTGACGTGTGGGGTGATATGAGCGGTGACATGTGGGGTGACGTGTGGGGTGATATGAGCGGTGACGTGTGGGGTGATGAGTGGTGACATGTGGGGTGATATGAGCGGTGAAGTGTGGGGTGACATGTGGGGTGATATGAGTGGTGACATGTGGGGTGACGTGTGGGGTGACATGTGGCATGAGTGGTGACATGTGGGGTGACATGGGGGGTGACATGTGGGGTGATATGAGTGGTGACATGTGGGGTGACATGGGGGGTGACATGTGAGGTGACGTGTGGGGTGACATGAGGGGTGACGTGTGGGGTGATATGAGCGGTGACATGTGGGGTGACGTGTGGGGTGATATGAGCGGTGACGTGTGGGGTTACGTGTGGGGTGATATGAGTGGTGACATGTGGGGTGGTATGAGCGGTGAAGTGTGGGGTGACATGTGGGGTGATATGAGTGGTGACATGTGGGGTGATATGAGTGGTGACATGTGGGGTGACGTGTGTGGTGATATGAGCGGTGACGTGTGGGGTGACGTGTGGGGTGACATGTGGGGTGATGTGTGGGGTGACGTGTGGGGTGATATGAGCGGGGACATGTGGGGTGATGTGTGGGGTGACATGTGGGGTGATGTGTGGGGTAACATGTGAGGTGATGTGAGGGGTGACATGTGGGGTGACGGGGTGATGTGTGGGGTGACATGTGGGGTGACGTGTGGGGTAACATGTGGGGTGACATGTGGGGTGATGTGTGGGGTGACATGTGGGGTGCATGATGCATGGAATGATTTCTAGTCAGTGGGACTCTTGTGAAGAGGTGGGTTTTAAGGCCAGACTCGAAAGAGCTGAGTGCAGAGACCTGACGAAGCAAAAGAGGAAGTTCTTTCCAAATACAAGGTCCTGAGACAAAGAACGGCGTCCAACAGTGGAGTGTTTGAATCTGGGTATCCATAGAGTGGATCTGAAGCCGATCAAAGAGAGCAAGATGGAGTGTAGAAGTGAAGGCAGCCACAAAGATAGGAAGGGGCAGATTTGTGAATACGTTTATAACATAAGAGTGCTGATCTTATACTTTATTCTGTGTCAGACAGGGAGCCAATGGAGATGTTGCAAAATAGGAGTGATGTGCTCATATCTTTTCTTTCTGAGGACGAGTCGGGCAGCAGTGTTTAGTATGCGCTGAAGAGACTGAATGGATGAAGCAGGCAAACCAGACAACAGAGAGTTACAGTAGTCAATGTGAGAGAGAATGAGAGAAACAACAAGTCTAGATGTTGCATCAGTGGACAGTAGCAGGATTGACATGTCTGACTGATAAAACTTTCGCATGGACAGTGTGTTGACACAGACAATGCCGAGGTTCCTGACTGAGCTGGAAAGAGGGATGGATGTACTGCCAAGTTTGATTTTGTCAGCTATGGAAGAGACATGTTGTTTAGTTCCTATCATCATTACTTCGGTTTTATCTGCGTTCAGTTGTAACTTATTTAGAGTCATCCAGTTTTGAATGTCTAGGAAGCATTCAGATATTTCTTGCAAGAGCGAGGACAATTTTTCAGGGGTATCACTCTTCTGAAGTTGAGTGTCATCAGCATAGGAATGATGACTAATTGTGGTGGTTGCTAATTTCAGTGAGAGGAGCAGTGTACAGTGTGAAGAGAACTGGGTCTAAAACAGATCCCTGTGGGACTCCGTGTTTGATTTTAACAGGTTCAGACTGGAAATTATCGACGATGACAGGTGTGATGTGATGTGATGTGGTGTGGTGTGATGTGGTGTGATGTGATGTGTGGTGTAGATGATGTGGTGTGATGTGATGTGATGTGTGCAGACGGTTGATACGTCAGTGTTTCCCGGGTCGTGTGGAGGGGGTGGTTCACTGCTATGAGATGTTCCTGATGCATGTGGGTCTGGTGACCCCACCCTACATCGCTGCTCACTGCCAGAGGCTGGCCCACAAGCTGTGGCTGATGTCCGGCGAGGCCTACACCCCCGTCACCCTTCTCTGACCTCCACACCCTCACCACTGTGCGCCTCTTACACTGTGTGTGCGTGTGCCAGTGAACAGTGTGAATCTGTGTCCATCCAGTCTTGGGGCATGTGTGGTGTGTGTGGTGTGTGTGTGGTGGGTGGAGGTGTGTGGTGAACTTTAACATTGGCATTCTCCCAGTGACCAAGCATGGTGTGATACAATGTATGAATACAACCCTTCCACTCAGTAATGCTGGAAACTAACATATTCAGAAGTCAAGGTGATGTGCTATACACTGACCTGTTTTCCACTTCCCTCATTGGCTGTCATGGTGATGTGTCATGTCTCAGCCTTGATTGCTGTCATGGTGATGTGTCATGTCAGCCTTGATTGCTGTCATGGTGATGTGTTATGTCTCAGCCTTGATTGCTGTCATGGTGATGTGTCATGTCTCAGCCTTGATTGCTGTCATGGTGATGTGTCATGTCTCAGCCTTGATTGCTGTCATGGTGATGTGTCATGTCAGCCTTGATTGCTGTCATGGTGATGTGTTATGTCTCAGCCTTGATTGCTGTCATGGTGATGTCATGTCTCAGCCTTGATTGCTGTCATGGTTAGGTGTCATGCCTCAGCCTTGATTGCATGTCATGTGTCAGCCTTGATTGCTGTGTCATGTGTCAGCCTTGAATGCATGTGTCATGGTGATGTGTCATGTGTCAGCCTTGATTGCTGTGTGATGGAGTTTGAGGACACACATAAGCACACACATGCACAGAGACACACACACACACAGACACAACAAGACACATGCACAGACACACAGAGACACAAGAAGACACATGCACAGACACACACACACAGACACAGACACAACAAGACACATGCACAGAGACACAGACACACACACTGTTGGGAGTGGAGTGTTGCTAGGTACGTTCCTCTTTCCACAACCCACTGGTTCCTGACTTGGATTGTCGGTCCTATTTTAGCCATATTTGTTATCGCTTAATTTGTTGTGTTTTTGAATATATTCTTATTTTAGCCATATTTGTTATTTGTTTTCAGTGAACCAGAATGGATTGTTACCTTGGACATTGTGGGAATGGAGTTTTTTTTGGTTTTTTCATTGCTGTTTTATGACTTGGGTTCCGAGGTGGTGGTGGTGGTGGTGGTGGTGACTGCACTGTTTCAAACAATGTATGATTTTTTTGTTACATTGTGTATGCAGCAGTCTGTGTTATACACAAACACTGCAATAGTGTTTGGTACTGGTGTGTGCAGCAGTCTGTGTTATACACAAACACTGCAATAGTGTTTGGTACTGGTGTATGCAGCAGTCTGTGTTATACACAAACACTGCAATAGTGTTTGGTACTGGTGTGTGCAGCAGTCTGTGTTATACACAAACACTGCAATAGTGTTTGGTACTGGTGTATGCAGCAGTCTGTGTTATACACAAACACTGCAATAGTGTTTGGTACTGGTGTATGCAGCAGTCTGTGTTATACACAAACACTGCAATAGTGTTTGGTACTGGTGTATGCAGCAGTGTGAATACAGTTACCGCAACTGATTCACCTGACATATGAAACACATGATAAACACATTATCATGTTGGTGCAAATCCATGTATATGTGTGCTGCATGAAAGAATATGTATGTAAGGCATTATATATCATATAAATTTCATTTATTTGTTAAAAAAAAAAAATCATTCAGCAATTGGTGTACATTTATCACATCTGTTTTAATGTCAAATCAGTACATCAATGGATTTATCAATGTAATCGAGTTATTACAGAATTATGATAATAAAAAAGTTTAAATTCAGTCACATCATAATTGCATCATGGAATTGGATGTTTTCATTAAATAGACTGAATGATTAAATTCAAGACAAATAAATCTTATACATTAAAAAAACACTTGTCCTGACTGGCAGGCATGACCAAACTCACACCAAGTTCACAACTGACACTGCCGAGTGAATGTTTGAACCCTGAACCACACTTCCACCTGTTTGGAATTTACTGATGCATAGGATAATATGACTGTGTGAACTTCAAAGTGGAAACCATCCTATTTTCATTAATTAAGGAAGCGGAAGGTTGAACCCAAACAAAAAAACCCCAATTTTCTGTCAGTGTCTGTTGACCCAAATCACTGTGTTCTGTTAGTGTCTGTTGACCTAAATCACTGTGTTCTGTCACTGTCTGTTGACCTAAATCACTGTGTTCTGTTAGTGTCTGTTGACCTAAATCACTGTGTTCTGTTAGTGTCTGTTGACCTAAATCACTGTGTTCTGTCACTGTGTTGACCTAAATCACTGTTCTGTCACTGTCTGTTGACCTAAATCACTGTGTTCTGTTAGTGTCTGTTGACCTAAATCACTGTGTTCTGTCACTGTCTGTTGACCTAAATCACTGTGTTCTGTTAGTGTCTGTTGACCTAAATCACTGTGTTCTGTCAGTGTCTGTTGACCTAAATCACTGTGTTCTGTCACTGTCTGTTGACCTAAATCACTGTGTTCTGTTAGTGTCTGTTGACCTAAATCACTGTGTTCTGTCACTGTCTGTTGACCTAAATCACTGTGTTCTGTCACTGTCTGTTGACCTAAATCACTGTGTTCTGTCACTGTCTGTTGACCTAAATCACTGTGTTCTGTCAGTGTCTGTTGACCTAAATCACTGTGTTCTGTCACTGCTGACCCAAATCACTGTGTTCTGTCAGTGTCTGTTGACCTAAATCACTGTGTTCTGTCACTGTGTTGACCTAAATCACTGTTCTGTCACTGTCTGTTGACCTAAATCACTGTGTTATGTCACTGTTGACCTAAATCACTGTGTTCTGTTAGTGTCTGTTGACCTAAATCACTGTTCTGTCACTGTCTGTTGACCTAAATCACTGTTCTGTCACTGTCTGTTGACCTAAATCACTGTGTTCTGTCACTGTCTGTTGACCCAAATCACTGTGTCTGTTGACCTAAATCACTGTGTTCTGTCAGTGTCTGTTGACCCAAATCACTGTGTTCTGTCACTGTCTGTTGACCTAAATCACTGTGTTCTGTCAGTGTCTGTTGACCGTCAGTGTCTGTTGACCTAAATCACTGTGTTCTGTCAGTGTCTGTTGACCTAAATCACTGTGTTCTGTCAGTGTCTGTTGACCTAAATCACTGTGTTCTGTCACTGTCTGTTGACCCAAATCACTGTGTTCTGTCAGTGTCTGTTGACCTAAATCACTGTGTTCTGTCACTGTTGACCTAAATCACTGTGTTCTGTCACTGTCTGTTGACCTAAATCACTGTGTTCTGTCACTGCCTGTTGACCCAAATCACTGTGTTCTGTCACTGTTGACCCAAATCACTGTGTTCTGTCAGTGTCTGTTGACCTAAATCACTGTGTTCTGTCAGTATCTGTTGACCCAAATCACTGTGTTCTGTCAGTGTCTGTTGACCCAAATCACTGTGTTCTGTCAGTATCTGTTGACCCAAATCACTGTGTTCTGTCAGTATCTGTTGAACTAAATAACTGTTCTGTCAGTGTCTGTTGACCTAAATCACTGTGTTCTGTCAGTGTCTGTTGACCTAAATCACTGTGTTCTGTCAGTGTCTGTTGACCTAAATCACTGTGTTCTGTCACTGTCTGTTGACCCAAATCACAGTGTTCTGTCAGTGTCTGTTGACCTAAATCACTGTGTTCTGTCACTGTTGACCTAAATCACTGTGTTCTGTCACTGCCTGTTGACCCAAATCACTGTGTTCTGTCACTGTCTGTTGACCCAAATCACTGTGTTCTGTCACTGTCTGTTGACCTAAATCACTGTGTTCTGTCAGTGTCTGTTGACCCAAATCACTGTGTTCTGTCAGTGTCTGTTGACCGTCAGTGTCTGTTGACCTAAATCACTGTGTTCTGTCAGTGTCTGTTGACCTAAATCACTGTGTTCTGTCACTGTCTGTTGACCCAAATCACTGTGTTCTGTCACTGTCTGTTGACCTAAATCACTGTGTTCTGTCAGTGTCTGTTGACCTAAATCACTGTGTTCTGTCACTGTCTGTTGACCGTCAGTGTCTGTTGACCCAAATCACTGTGTTCTGTCAGTATCTGTTGAACTAAATCACTTTTCTTACAAGATGCACTACAAACTCTGCACTATATCTAAAATGACCAGAAGCTGAAGTGAACGGTATTCTAACCATAGCATTTCCATTAGCAGTAGCACTGTTCAGCACCAAAGCCCGGTCTGCTTTCCCCTTGTTGTCAAAGGTGGACATGATTTGTGTTGGAAAATTCATTTTCTTTCACTGTCGTTATATATAACACAAAACACATCTGACTGTCATTGTATATAACACAAAACATGTCTGTCATTATATATAACACAAAACATGTCTGTCATTATATATAACACAAAACATGTCTGACTGTCATTATATATAACACAAAACACATCTGACTGTCATTGTATATAACACAAAACATGTCTGTCATTATATATAACACAAAACATGTCTGTCATTATATATAACACAAAACATGTCTGACTGTCGTTATATATAACACAAAACACATCTGACTGTCATTGTATATAACACAAAACATGTCTGTCTGTCATTATATATAACACAAAACATGTCTGACTGTCATTGTACATAACACAAAACATGTCTGTTATTGTCATTACATATAACACAAAACATGTAACACAATACCTGTCTGACACTGTCATTTTTTTTTTTTTTATACTTATCACAAAACATCTGTCACTGTCATTATACATAACACAATACCTGTCTGACACTGTCATTACAAGTAACTCAAAACATGTCTGTCACTGTCATTATACGTAACACAAAACATGTCTGTCACTGTCATTATACGTAACACAAAACTGTCACTGTCATTATACATAACTCAATACCTGTCTGACACTGTCATTATATGTAACACGATACCTGTCTGTCAGTGACAGTAGAATACCACCTGCCTGTCAACACATCATACTGGTCCTTCCACCACCTCCACAGTCTGCTGGAATCCTCCTTCACAATGTTCTGCACAGTTCTTCCTTTCACCAAAGTGCGCATGGAGCAGTCAAGCACGTATGGTTTGCTGTCAGCACTCAGATGAGTTCCACATAGTTGGCAGGGAACATGCCATAGGACCCATCCGGAGCAAAGCCCTGCCACCAGCCTTCGTCGATCTGGTCGATGTTGGTGATCACATCGTCTGGGTCAAACGAGATCTCTGTGTCATCCGCTGAAACAGGAAACACATCATCATCATCGGTCTGTGTTGTCATCAGTGTGAGTCATCATCAGTCTGTGTCATCATCAGTCTGTGTCATCATCAATGTCCGTTCATCATCAGTGTGAGTCATCATCAGTCTGTGTCATCATCAGTCTGTGTCATCATCAATGTCCGTTCATCATCAGTGTGAGTCATCATCAGTCTGTGTCATCATCAATGTCTGTGTCATCATCAGTCTGTGTCATCATCAGTCTGTGTCATCATCAATGTCTGTCATCATCAGTCTGTGTCATCATCAATGTCTGTGTCATCATCAGTCTGTGTCATCATCAATGTCTGTGTCATCATCAGTCTGTGGCATCATCAATGTCTGTATGTCATCATCAATGTGTGAGTCATCATCAGTCTGTGTCATCATCAATGTCTGTGTCATCATCAGTCTGTGTCATCAATGTCTGTCATCATCAGTCTGTGTCATCAATGTCTGTCATCATCAGTCTGTGTCATCATCAATGTCTGTCATCATCAGTCTGTGTCATCATCAATGTCTGTGTCATCATCAATATATGTGTCATCATCAGTCTGTGTCATCATCAATGTCTGTGTCATCATCAATGTCTGTGTCATCATCAGTCTGTGTCATCATCAATGTCTGTGTCATCATCTGACATCAGTCTGTGTCATCATCAGATCAGTGTCTGTGTCATCTGACAGTCTGTGTCATAATCAACATCTGTGTCATAAATATCTGTACCATCAATGTCTGTGTCATATGTGTCTGTGTCATCATGTATCGTCAAGAGTGTCTGTGTCATAATCAGTCGGTGTCATCATCAGTATCTGTGTCGTTATCAATGTCTTTTATCATCAATGTCTGTGTCATAATTAAATTCTGTGTCACCAATATCTGTGTCATCATCAATGTCTGTCATCACCAATGTCTGTGTCATCACATCAATATCAAAGCTGGATATTTTCATAGCACATGCACTGCACAGTGAACACACAATGCCACACACTCCAAACTGATGGTGATGGACAGAACACACTACACACTGATGGCAGAACACAGTGATGGAACACAGTGATGGTGATGGTAGAACACACTGATGGTGATGGACAGAACACACACTGATGGTGATGGACACAACACACTACACACTGATGGTGGACAGAACACACATTGATGGTGATGGACAGAACACACTACACACTGATGGTGATGGACACACACACACACCCACACCCACCCTGACAAGCCTGGTAGTCACACGGGACACACACACACACACACAGAGACCAACCTGGTAGTAATACAGGGCACACCGCAGCCCCCCACCACTCCCCCCCCCCCATCCCCTCACACACACACTCCCCCACAGACGTACACCCACACACACTAACCAGCCTGGTAGTCGTACAGGGCCCGGGCACATTGTCCTTGGTCCTCAGTGGCCGGGTGGTCAGGGCTGACTGTTTCCTGGGGGGACGGCTGCTGGTGGGGGCTCCAGTCTTCCTGTGGCGCTTCTGTCACCACACAGCACAACACAACACTGCTGTCACCACACAGCACAACACTGCTGTCACCGCACAGCACAACACTGCTGTCACCACACAGCACAGCACAACACTGCTGTCACCACACAGCACAACACTGCTGTCACCACACAGCACAGCACAACACTGCTGTCACCACACAGCACAACACAACACTGCTGTCACCACACAGCACAACACTGCTGTCACCACACAGCACAGCACAACACTGCTGTCACCACACAGCACAACACAACACTGCTGTCACCACACAGCACAGCACAACACTGCTGTCACCACACAGCACAACACTGCTGTCACCACACAGCACAGCACAACACTGCTGTCACCACACAGCACAGCACAACACTGCTGTCACCAAACAGCACAACACAACACTGCTGTCACCACACAGCACAGCACAACACTGCTGTCACCACACAGCACAACACAACACTGCTGTCACCACACAGCACAACACTGCTGTCACCGCACAGCACAACACTGCTGTCACCACACAGCACAACACAGCTGCTGTCACCACACAGCACAACACAACTGTCACCGCACAGTACAACACAACACTGCTGTCACCACACAGCACAGCACAACACTGCTGTCACCACACAGCACAACGCAACACTGCTGTCACCACACAGCACAACACTGCTGTCACCACACAGCACAACACAACACTGCTGTCACCACACAGCACAACACTGCTGTCACCGCACAGCACAACACTGCTGTCACCACACAGCACAGCACAACACAGCTGCTGTCACCACACAGCACAACACAACTGTCACCGCACAGTACAACACAACACTGCTGTCACCACACAGCACAGCACAACACTGCTGTCACCACACAGCACAACACAACACTGCTGTCACCACACAGCACAACACAACACTGCTGTCACCACACAGCACAACACAACACTGCTGTCACCACACAGCACAACACAACACTGCTGTCACCACACAGCACAACACAACTGTCACCACACAGCACAACACTGCTGTCACCACACAGCACAACACAACACTGCTGTCACCACACAGCACAACACAACACTGCTGTCACCACACAGCACAACACAACACTGCTGTTTCCACACAGCACAACACAACTGTCACCACACAGCACAACACTGCTGTCACCACACAGCACAACACTGCTGTCACAACACAACACAACTGTCACCACACAGCACAACACTGCTGTCACCACACAACACAACACTGCTGTCACCACACAGCACAACACTGCTGTCACAACACAACACTGCTGTCACCACACAGCACAACACAACAATGCTGTCACCACACAACACTGCTGTCACCACACAACACTGCTGTCACCACACAGCACAACACTGCTGTCACCACACAGCACAACACAACACTGCTGTCACCACACAGCACAACACAACTGTCACCACACAGCACAACACTGCTGTCACCACACAGCACAACACAACACTGCTGTCACCACACAACACTGCTGTCACCACACAGCACAACACAACACTGCTGTCACCACACAGCACAACACAACACTGCTGTCACCACACAGCACAACACAACTGTCACCACACAGCACAACACTGCTGTCACCACACAGCACAACACAACACTGCTGTCACCACACAACACTGCTGTCACCACACAGCACAGCACAACACTGCTGTCACCACACAGCACAACACTGCTGTCACAGCACAACACTGCTGTCACCACACAGCACAACACTGCTGTCACCACACAGCACAACACAACACTGCTGTCACCACACAGCACAACACTGCTGTCACCGCACAGCACAACACTGCTGTCACCACACAGCACAGCACAACACAGCTGCTGTCACCACACAGCACAACACAACTGTCACCGCACAGTACAACACAACACTGCTGTCACCACACAGCACAACACAACACTGCTGTCACCACACAGCACAACACAACACTGCTGTCACCACACAGCACAACACAACACTGCTGTTTCCACACAGCACAACACAACTGTCACCACACAGCACAACACTGCTGTCACAACACAACACAGCTGTCACCACACAGCACAACACTGCTGTCACAACACAACACTGCTGTCACCACACAGCACAACACTGCTGTCACAACACAACACTGCTGTCACCACACAGCACAACACAACACTGCTGTCACCACACAACACTGCTGTCACCACACAGCACAACACAACACTGCTGTCACCACACAGCACAACACAACACTGCTGTCACCACACAGCACAGCACAACACTGCTGTCACCACACAGCACAACACAACACTGCTGTCACCACACAACACTGCTGCCACCACACAACACTGCTGTCACCACACAGCACAGCACAACACTGCTGTCACCACACAGCACAACACTGCTGTCACAACACAACACTGCTGTCACCACACAACAGAACACAACACAGCTGTCACAACAGAACTGTCACCACACATCACAACACTGCTGTCACCACACACAACAGCACAACACTGCTGTCATCACACAGCACAACACTGCTGTCACCACACAGCAGAGCACAACATTGCTGTCACCACACTGCTGTCATCACACAGCACAACACTGCTGTCACCACACAGCACAACACAACACTGCTGTCACCACACAACACCGATGTCACCACACAGCAGAACACAACACTGAACACAACACTGCTGTCACAGCACTGCACAACACTGCTGTCACAGCACAGCACAACACTGCTGTCACCGCACAGCACAACACTGCTGTCACCACAACACTGCTGTCACCACACAGCACAACACTGCTGTCACCACACAGCACATCACAACACTGCTGTCACCACAAAGCACAACACTGCTGTCACCACACAGCATATCACAACACTGCTGTCACCACACAGCACATCGCAACACTGCTGTCGTCACACAGCACAACACTGCTGTCACCACACAACACTGCTGTCACCACACAGCACATCACATCACAACACTGCTGTCACCACACATCACAACACTGCTGTCACCACACAGCAGATCGCAATACTGCTGTCGTCACACATCACAACACTGCTGTCACCACACAGCACTGCACAACACCGCTGTCACCACACAGCACAACACAACACTGCTGTCACCACACAGCACAACACTGCTGTCACCACACAGCACAACACTGCTGTCACCACACAGCACAGCACAACACTGCTGTCACCACACAGCACAACACAGCACTGCTGTCACCACAGAGCACAACACTGCTGTCACCACACAGCACAACACAACACTGCTGTCACCACACAGCACAACACTGCTGTCACCACACAGCACAACACAACTGTCACCACACAACACTGCTGTCACAACACTGCTGTCACCACACAGCACAACATACACCTTCACTTTTCATTATCACCCCCCTCCCCCCTCTCCACAACTGACCCCACACTGACACTTCACACAGCTCCCATCATCTGCTGGATGTGTGTCACCAGTCAGCTTCCTGACAGTTCTTTAACCCCTCCCCCCCCCCTATGTCTGTCACCAGTCAGCTTCCTGACAGTTCTTTACCCCCCCCCCCATGTCTGTCACCAGTCAGCTTCCTGACAGTTCTTTAACCCCCCCCCCAGCCCCCCCAAATGTCTGTCACCAGTCAGCTTCCTGACAGTTCTTTAACCCCCCCCACCCCCCCGCTCCCCCTGAACCTTGACCTCAAACACCACTCCAGAATGCAATTCATGCAATGTTAAAAACAACACATCCATCACGTACTGCTGGCATCTGGTGACGTCTACTTCAGAGAATCCTGTTCACAACTGTTTGAAAGCAAAATAGAGAAATAAAAGGAAGGGGTCAGTGTGGGGTCAGTGTGGTGTGAGGGGTCAGTGTGGTGTGTGGGGTCTGTGTGGTGTGGGGTCAGTGTGTGGTGTGTGGGGTCAGTGTGGTGTGGGGTCAGTGTGGTGTGTGGGGTCTGTGTGGTGTGTGGGGTCAGTGTGATGTGTGGGGGTCAGTGGTGTGTGTGGGGTCAGTGTGGTGTGGCCAGTGTGGCGTGTGGGGTCAGTGGTGTGAGTGGTCAGTGTGGTGTGTGGGTACTGAGGTGAGGTGTGTGGTGTGGGGTCAGTGTGGGGGTCTTGAAGTGAGTGGTGCGGGGTCAGAGGTCAGTGAAGGCCTCACCGTCCCAGTTCTGTTCCTCCTCCTCCTGATCAGAGTCCTGTCTGGGGGGCAGGCCGTCACGCAGCAGGTTCCGTGGGCCTGGAACTGCCGTCTCTGAGGCTGGAACTGCCACTGGTTCAGGCTCCGGCTCCGGCTCCGGTTCTGGTTCATCGGCCGCTTCCTGCTGGTGGTGGTAGGAGGGGGAGGTGGGTGTGGGGGAGGAAGGGGAGGGGGAGGTCTCCTCAGAGGGCAGCTGGATGGGGTCATGGCGACCTGAGTCCTGGCTGGGTGGCTGTTCTGCTGTGAAGGCCGACTTCAGTTTCCTGTAACATGTAACGTCACACACACTGACATGGGCCACCTTCCCTGTAACGTCACACACACTGACACATGTAACGTCACACACACTGACATGGGCCACCTTCCCTGTAACGTCACACACACTGACATGGGCCACCTTCCCTGTAACGTCACACACACTGACATGGGCCACCTTCCCTGTAATGTGTAACATCACACACACTGACATGGGCCACCTTCCCTGTAACATCACACACACTGACATGGGCCACCTTCCCTGTAACGTTACACACACTGACATGGGCCACCTTCCCTGTAATGTGTAACATCACACACACTGACATGGGGCACCTTCCCTGTAACATCACACACACTGACATGGGCCACCTTCCCTGTAACGTTACACACACTGACATGGGCCACCTTCCCTGTAACGTCACACACACTGACATGGGCCACCTTCCCTGTAACGTGTAACATCACACACACTGACATGGGGCACCTTCCCTGTAACGTGTAACATCACACACACTGACATGGGGCACCTTCCCTGTAACGTTACACACACTGACATGGGCCACCTTCCCTGTAACATCACACACACTGACATGGGCCACCTTCCCTGTAACGTCACACACACTGACATGGGCCACCTTCCCTGTAACGTCACACACACTGACATGGGCCACCTTCCCTGTAACGTTACACACACTGACATGGGGCACCTTCCCTGTAACGTCACACACACTGACATGGGCCACCTTCCCTGTAACATCACACACACTGACATGGGGCACCTTCCCTGTAACGTCACACACACTGACATGGGGCACCTTCCCTGTAACGTGTAACATCACACACACTGACATGGGGCACCTTCCCTGTAACATCACACACACTGACATGGGGCACCTTCCCTGTAACGTTACACACACTGACATGGGGCACCTTCCCTGTAACGTCACACACACTGACATGGGCCACCTTCCCTGTAACGTGTAACATCACACACACTGACATGGGACACCTTCCCTGTAACATCACACACTGACATGGGGGACCTTCCCTGTAACATCACACACACTGACATGGGCCACCTTCCCTGTAACATCACACACACTGACATGGGGCACCTTCCCTGTAACATCACACACACTGACATGGGGCACCTTCCCTGTAACATCACACTGACATGGGGCACCTTCCCTGTAACATCACACACACTGACATGGCCCACCTTCCCTGTAACATCACACACACTGACATGGGCCACCTTCCCTGTAACATCACACACACTGACATGGGGCACCTTCAC
Organism: Babylonia areolata; assembly: GCF_041734735.1. Taxonomy (NCBI): domain Eukaryota; kingdom Metazoa; phylum Mollusca; class Gastropoda; order Neogastropoda; family Buccinidae; genus Babylonia; species Babylonia areolata. The sequence continues at coordinate 965,426 of NC_134894.1, read as the reverse complement.
TGTAACATCACACACACTGACATGGGGCACCTTCCCTGTAACGTTACACACACTGACATGGGGCACCTTCCCTGTAACGTTACACACACTGACATGGGCCACCTTCCCTGTAACGTGTAACATCAAACACACTGACAAAAAAAAATTAATTATATATACTTAACCGTGACCCACTGGTGCAGAATCGCACGACAAGTCGGAGGGTTTGCCTTCTCTAATTTTAGGATGTGGTAACCGTAATGGCCTGCTAGAAAAACATCGTGGCCCTTGGGCCAGTGTCCCGCAGGAGTTGTCTCTAGTTTTTGCGTTTGAGTGTGGCCGGGTTTATTCCAGAGGCCTCAACCCTGAAGTGTGGAGTGTTTCTGAGCATGATCAGGTGAAGAGTACCATGATCTGAAGCTATGAGCCCTGGGCACTCCGTTTAAGTTAACGAAACTTTAACAGCATACACTGTCCCTCAGGACTGATCACACATTGTCCCTCAGGACTGATCATACACTGTCCCTCAGGACTGATCACACATTGTCCCTCAGGACTGATCATACACTGTCCCTCAGGACTGATCACACATTGTCCCTCAGGACTGATCACACATTGTCCCTCAGGACTGATCACACACTGTCCCTCAGGACTGATCACACATTGTCCCTCAGGACTGATCATACACTGTCCCTCAGGACTGATCATACACCCTCAGGACTGATCATACACTGTCCCTCAGGACTGATCACACATTGTCCCTCAGGACTGATCATACACTGTCCCTCAGGACTGATCATACACCCTCAGGACTGATCATACACTGTCCCTCAGGACTGATCACACATTGTCCCTCAGGACTGACCACACACTGTCCCTCAGGACTGATCACACACTGTCCCTCAGGACTGACCACATATTGTCCCTCAGGACTGATCATACATTGTCCCTCAGGACTGATCACACACTGTCCCTCAGGACTGATCACACACTGTCCCTCAGGACTGATCACACACTGTCCCTCAGGACTGATCACACATTGTCCCTCAGGACTGATCACACATTGTCCCTCAGGACTGATCACACATTGTCCCTCAGGACTGATCACACACTGTCCCTCAGGACTGATCATACACTGTCCCTCAGGACTGATCATACACTGTCCCTCAGGACTGATCACACATTGTCCCTCAGGACTGATCACACATTGTCCCTCAGGACTGATCATACACTGTCCCTCAGGACTGACCACACACTGTCCCTCAGGACTGATCACACACTGTCCCTCAGGACTGATCACACACTGTCCCTCAGGACTGATCACACACTGTCCCTCAGGACTGATCACACACTGTCCCTCAGGACTGATCACACATTGTCCCTCAGGACTGATCATACATTGTCCCTCAGGACTGATCATACACTGTCCCTCAGGACTGATCACACATTGTCCCTCAGGACTGATCACACACTGTCCCTCAGGACTGACCACACACTGTCCCTCAGGACTGATCACACATTGTCCCTCAGGACTGATCACACATTGTCCCTCAGGACTGATCACACATTGTCCCTCAGGACTGATCATACACTGTCCCTCAGGACTGATCACACATTGTCCCTCAGGACTGATCATACATTGTCCCTCAGGACTGATCATACACTGTCCCTCAGGACTGACCACACACTGTCCCTCAGGACTGATCACACATTGTCCCTCAGGACTGATCACACAGTGTCCCTCAGGACTGATCACACATTGTCCCTCAGGACTGATCACACATTGTCCCTCAGGACTGATCACACACTGTCCCTCAGGACTGATCATACACTGTCCCTCAGGACTGATCACACACTGTCCCTCAGGACTGACCACACACTGTCCCTCAGGACTGATCACACATTGTCCCTCAGGACTGACCACACATTGTCCCTCAGGACTGATCACACACTGTCCCTCAGGACTGATCACACACTGTCCCTCAGGACTGATCACACACTGTCCCTCAGGACTGATCACACACTGTCCCTCAGGACTGACCACACATTGTCCCTCAGGACTGATCACACACTCCCTCAGGACTGATCACACATTGTCCCTCAGGACTGACCACACATTGTCCCTCAGGACTGACCACACATTGTCCCTCAGGACTGACCACATATTGTCCCTCAGGACTGATCACACACTGTCCCTCAGGACTGATCACACAGTGTCCCTCAGGACTGATCACACAATGTCCCTCAGGACTGATCACACACTGTCCCTCAGGACTGACCACACACTGTCCCTCAGGACTGATCACACAATGTCCCTCAGGACTGATCACAGCTGCATGTGGAAAACATGACCAGGGTTGCAAAGGACAAAAGTGTATCATTTGGGTGATCTATTTGGGGAGAGACGACAAATGTGTATCATCTGGGTGATCTATTTGGGGAGAGACTTGGAGTCCTGAGAAGACAAAGGACAAAGTGTATCATCTGGGTGATCTATTTGGGGAGAGACGACATATGTATCATCTGGGTGATCTATTTGGGGAGAGACTTGGAGTCCTGAGAAGACAAAGGACAAAGTGTATCATCTGGGTGATCTATTTGGGGAGAGACGACATATGTATCATCTGGGTGATCTATTTGGGGAGAGACTTGGAGTCCTGAGAAGGCAGAGGAAGCAGTGCATGTTGCCCGAGATGTGGGGACCAGTTGAATGATCCATGCTGGGGAAGTGACTTTGGGTATTTCGGACAAAAAGTCCAGCTGAAATCAAGGGAAAATGGAGATGTCCTGCTAGAAGAGATGTCCTGAGAGAGGTCCTCAGCATTATGTCCTGCTCTGATCAGCGACCCGCTACGAAGGGAATGACTGACAGTACTAGAGTTTGATGGCATTAAAGGCTAGGCAATGGGTTTGGCTTGAGCTCAGGTGACCATTGGAATCTGTCAAGTGAGGTTCACGCTGGAGGGTTTGAGTGGGTGAGTTGGCGACACCACTCGCCGGGGGCGATGGGGCTGGGAGATAGGGTGTACTGCGTCACTGAAGGCTGCTGGTGCGGGCAAAGAAGACTCAGGCCTGCAGCTGTATAGCGGGAGAGGTCTGTGGACCACAGCTGTGCTGATAAATGTAGCGTAAAGAGAATCAGGTCAGTGTGTTGAGTCCACAGTTTATTGAGAGCCCTTCCAATCAAAGGAAGGGAAGGAAACGGGTACCCTATGGGGTTGCCTCACTTGAGCACGGTTGAGCCTCAATGCAATGAGGTGCACATGTGGCTTGATCTGATGATTGCACATCAGTTGTGGGCCGATTGAGTTCAGTCTGGGCTTATTTTTGGGCTGAGCGCCCAAACGATCGACGCAGACATGTATCCTGTTTGAAAACATGGTTACATGCAAAGACAAGGAGTCAATGAAAGGACAGAAACGCATAAATGCAAAAAAAAACTTAGCCGCAAATGTAGTACAGGTCATGAAATCCAAGATGGCTGCCGGACAAGAGGACGCTGCTTCCGGTAACACAAGGGAGGTAACTACCAAGGGGGGCTATTTGCCGCAGCTTCTTTCGATTTCTCCGCATAGTGGACCAGTAGTTTGGACAGGACGGGAATCCAGCCCCTGGCTGGAGTCTGCACCGGTGGGTCACAGTTAAGTATGTGTAATTAAAACTGTTTGGATGGATATACTACAACAAAACTTATTGCTGACATGAATACTGACATTATCTTCAATCCAATTATGCACTTATTTTATTCAAACTTAAGATGCCCTGGCATCACTGGACGCACGGCGCATCAGGCAGTCACAGCACCCCATTCTCTGCTGTACTCAGCCAGTTCACTGCTGTCACCTTTTGTCTCCCTCCACTGTTGGCCACTTTCTGTCTCTGGGGAGGATAGATTCAGCACAAAGGCTGACATCCTCAGCATGGTCTGGTCTTGTTTGCCCAAAGGAGATAAATGGTTAGGATAATGTGTCACAAACTGTGTTTTGTGGGTTTGTCTTGTTTGTTTTTTTGGTTTTTGTTGTAGACAGTTTTGTGTTGACATGCCTGAGCCTTTGTATGGTCTGGCAGTCCTGATACAGCCCTGTGCAGTCCGCTGGAATATAAAGAGCAATAAGTAATAAAACATGTCCTTCAAAATGGAGTGCAGCCTTCTGGGCTTTACCAACAATGGCAGACTGAACAGACTAGTCCTGGCATCCAAGAGATTGATGGAAGTATTTATAACCACAAAGTGCGCGTGCGTGTGTGTGTGCATGCGTGCACGTGTGTGTGTGCCTGACCTGGGAGGGGGCGGGGCCCGTGTGCATGCGTGCACGTGTGTGTGTGCCTGACCTGGGAGGGGGCGGGGCCCGTGTGTGTGTGTGTGTGTGTGTGTGTGTGTGTGTGCCTGACCTGGGAGGGGGCGGGGCCCGTGTGTGTGTGTGTGTGTGTGTGTGTGTGCCTGACCTGGGAGGGGGTGGGGCCCGTGTGTGTGTGTGTGTGTGTGTGTGTGCCTGACCTGGGAGGGGGCAGGGCCCGTGTGTGTGTGTGTGTGTGCCTGACCTGGGAGGGGGCGGGGCCCGTGTGTGTGTGTGTGTGTGTGTGTGTGTGTGCCTGACCTGGGAGGGGGTGGGGCCCGTGTGTGTGTGTGTGTGTGTGTGTGTGTGCCTGACCTGGGAGGGGGCGGGGCCCGTGTGTGTGTGTGTGTGTGTGTGTGTGCCTGACCTGGGAGGGGGCGGGGCCCGTGTGTGTGTGTGTGTGTGTGTGTGTGCCTGACCTGGGAGGGGGCGGGGCCCGTGTGTGTGTGTGTGTGCCTGACCTGGGAGGGGGCGGGGCCCGTGTGTGTGTGTGTGTGTGTGTGTGTGCCTGACCTGGGAGGGGGCGGGGCCCATGTGTGTGTGTGTGTGTGTGTGTGTGCCTGACCTGGGAGGGGGCGGGGCCCGTGTGTGTGTGTGTGTGCCTGACCTGGGAGGGGGCGGGGCCCGTGTGTGTGTGTGTGTGTGTGTGTGTGCCTGACCTGGGAGGGGGCGGGGCCCGTGTGTGTGTGTGTGTGTGTGTGTGTGTGCCTGACCTGGGAGGGGGCGGGGCCCGTGTGTGTGTGTGTGTGCCTGACCTGGGAGGGGGCGGGGCCCGTGTGTGTGTGTGTGTGTGTGTGTGCCTGACCTGGGAGGGGGCGGGGCCCGTGTGTGTGTGTGTGCCTGACCTGGGAGGGGGCGGGGCCCGTGTGTCTGTGTGTGTGTGTGTGTGCCTGACCTGGGAGGGGGCGGGGCCCGTGTGTGTGTGTGTGCCTGACCTGGGAGGGGGCGGGGCCCGTGTGTGTGTGTGTGTGTGTGTGTGCCTGACCTGGGAGGGGGCGGGGCCCGTGTGTGTGTGTGTGTGTGTGTGTGCCTGACCTGGGAGGGGGCGGGGCCCGTCTGGCGTCAGCGTCTGGTCGCTCCACTGACTTCTGTTTGAAGAACTCTCTGGCACTGGATGCTGACCCGGACGCCAGGGAGGCTGCTTCCTGTGACACAGGGACACCCACTGACACAGCCTGTGACACACACTGACACACAGCGACACATTCACCACAGCCTGTGACACACTGACACAGCCTGTGACACACAGTGACACATTTACCACAGCCTGTGTTCTGACACACAGTCTGTGACACAGCCAACACACAGTGACACATTCACCACAGCCTGTGACACAGAGTGACACATTCACCACAGCCTGTGACACACACTGACACACAGCCAACACACAGTGACACATTCACCACAGCCTGTGACACACACTGACACACAGCCTATTACACAGTGACACAATCACAACGGCCTGTGACACACACTGACACAGCCTGTGGTACATAGTGACAGACGGTTACCACACAGCCTGTGACACACAGCCTATGCCACAGTGACATATTCACCACACAGCCTGTGACACACAGTGACAGTCACCACACAGCCTGTGACACACAGTGACAGTCACCACACAGCCTGTGACACACAGCGACAGTCACCACACAGCCTGTGACACACAGTGACAGTCACCACACAGCCTGTGACACACAGTGACAGTCACAACACAGCCTGTGACGCACAGTGACAGTCACCACACAAACTGTGACACACAGTGACAGTCACCACATAGCCTGTGACACACAGTGACAGTCACCACACAGCCTGTGACACACAGTGACAGTCACCACACAGCCTGTGACACACAGTGACACAGTCAACAACACATTTGTTAAAGTTATGAAGGGGAGACAACATTTGTCACTGTCAGTAATAAAGGGGAGACATCATTTGTCAGTGATGAAGGTGGAGACAGCATTTGTATTGTCAGTGATGAAGGTGGAGACAGCATTTGTATTGTCAGTGATAAAGGAGAGACAGCATTTGTATTGTCAGTGAAGGTGGAGACAGTATTTGTATTGTCAGTGATAAAGGAGAGACAGCATTTGTATTGTCAGTGATAAAGGAGAGACAGCATTTGTGTTGTCAGTGAAGGTGGAGACAGCATTTGTGTTGTCAGTGAAGGTGGAGACAGTATTTGTATTGTCAGTGATAAAGGAGAGACAGCATTTGTGTTGTCACTGATAAAGGTGGAGACAGCATTTGTGTTGTCAGTGATAAAGGAGAGACAGCATTTGTGTTGTCACTGATAAAGGAGAGACAGCATTTGTATTGTCACTGATAAAGGTGGAGACAGCATTTGTGTTGTCACTGATAAAGGTGGAGACAGCATTTGTGTTGTCACTGATAAAGGAGAGACAGCATTTGTATTGTCAGTGATAAAGGTGGAGACAGCATTTGTATTGTCAGTGATAAAGGTGGAGACAGCATTTGTATTGTCACTGATAAAGGAGAGACAGCATTTGTATTGTCAGTGATAAAGGAGAGACAGCATTTGTATTGTCACTGATAAAGGTGGAGACAGCATTTGTATTGTCAGTGATAAAGGAGAGACAGCATTTGTATTGTCAGTGATAAAGGAGAGACAGCATTTGTATTGTCAGTGATAAAGGAGAGACAGCATTTGTATTGTCAGTGATAAAGGAGAGACAGCATTTGTATTGTCAGTGAAGGTGGAGACAGCATTTGTATTGTCAGTGATGAAGGAGAGACAGCATTTGTATTGTCACTGATAAAGGTGGAGACAGCATTTGTGTTGTCACTGATAAAGGAGAGACAGCATTTGTATTGTCAGTGATAAAGGAGAGACAGCATTTGTGTTGTCACTGATAAAGGAGAGACAGCATTTGTATTGTCAGTGATAAAGGAGAGACAGCATTTGTATTGTCAGGAGAGACAGCATTTGTATTGTCAGTGATGAAGGAGAGACAGCATTTGTATTGTCAGTGATAAAGGTGGAGACAGCATTTGTATTGTCAGTGATAAAGGTGGAGACAGCATTTGTATTGTCAGTGATAAAGGAGAGACAGCATTTGTATTGTCAGTGATAAAGGTGGAGACAGCATTTGTCACTGATAAAGGAGAGACAGTATTTGTATTGTCAGTGATAAAGGTGGAGACAGCATTTGTATTGTCACTGATAAAGGAGAGACAGCATTTGTATTGTCAGTGATAAAGGAGAGACAGCATTTGTGTTGTCACTGATAAAGGTGGAGACAGCATTTGTATTGTCAGTGATAAAGGAGAGACAGCATTTGTATTGTCAGTGAAGGTGGAGACAGTATTTGTATTGTCAGTGATAAAGGAGAGACAGCATTTGTATTGTCAGTGATAAAGGTGGAGACAGCATTTGTATTGTCAGTGATAAAGGAGAGACAGCATTTGTGTTGTCACTGATAAAGGAGAGACAGCATTTGTATTGTCACTGATAAAGGAGAGACAGTATTTGTATTGTCAGTGATAAAGGAGAGACAGCATTTGTCACTGGAAGTCATGAAGGTGGAGACAGCATTTGTATTGTCACTGATAAAGGAGAGACAGCATTTGTATTGTCAGTGATAAAGGAGAGACAGTATTTGTATTGTCAGTGATAAAGGAGAGACAGCATTTGTCACTGGAAGTCATGAAGGTGGAGACAGCATTTGTATTGTCACTGATAAAGGTGAGACATCATTTGTATTGTCAGTGATAAAGGTGGAGACAGCATTTGTATTGTCAGTGATAAAGAAGAGACAGCATTTGTATTGTCAGTGATAAAGGAGAGACAGCATTTGTATTGTCAGTGATGAAGGAGAGACAGCATTTGTATTGTCAGTGATAAAGGAGAGACAGCATTTGTATTGTCAGTGATAAAGAAGAGACAGCATTTGTATTGTCAGTGATAAAGGAGAGACAGCATTTGTCACTGGAAGTCATGAAGGTGGAGACAAATTTTGTCATTACAAAGGGGAGACAACACAATGTCACTGTCAGAGATGAAGGGAGACAACACAATGTCACTGTCAGAGATGAAGGGAGACAACACAACATTTGTCATTGTCAGAGATGAAGGGAGACAACACAATGTCACTGTCAGAGATGAAGGGAGACAACACAACATTTGTCACTGTCAGAGATGAAGGGGAGGCAACACAATGTTTGTCACTGTCAGAGATGAAGGGAGACAACACAACATTTGTCACTGTCAGAGATGAAGGGAGACAACACAACATTTGTCACTGTCAGAGATGAAGGGGAGGCAACACAACATTTGTCACTGTCAGAGATGAAGGGAGACAACACAACATTTGTCACTGTCAGAGATGAAGGGAGACAACACAACATTTGTCACTGTCAGAGATGAAGGGAGACAACACAACATTTGTCACTGTCAGAGATGAAGGGGAGGCAACACAACATTTGTCACTGTCAGAGATGAAGGGAGACAACACAATGTTTGTCATTGTCAGAGATGAAGGGAGACAACACAACATTTGTCACTGTCAGAGATGAAGGGGAGGCAACACAACATTTATCACTGTCAGAGATGAAGGGAGACAACACAACATTTGTCACTGTCAGAGATGAAGGGAGACAACACAACATTTGTCACTGTCAGAGATGAAGGGGAGGCAACACAACATTTATCACTGTCAGAGATGAAGGGAAGACAACACAATGTTTGTCATTGTCAGAGATGAAGGGAGACAACACAACATTTGTCATTGTCAGAGATGAAGGGAGACAACACAACATTTGTCATTGTCAGAGATGAAGGGAAGACAACACAATGTTTGTCACTTTCAGAGATGAAGGGAAGACAACACAATGTTTGTCACTTTCAGAGATGAAGGGGAGACAACACAACATTTGTCACTGTCAGAGATGAAGGGAGACAACACAATGTTTGTCACTGTCAGAGATGAAGGGAGACAACACAACATTTGTCATTGTCAGAGATGAAGGGAGACAACACAATGTTTGTCACTGTCAGAGATGAAGGGAGACAACACAACATTTGTCACTGTCAGAGATGAAGGGAGACAACACAATGTTTGTCATTGTCAGAGATGAAGGGGAGACAACACAACATTTGTCACTGTCAGAGATGAAGGGAGACAACACAATGTTTGTCACTGTCAGAGATGAAGGGAGACAACACAACATTTGTCATTGTCAGAGATGAAGGGAAGACAACACAATGTCACTGTCAGAGATGAAGGGAGACAACACAACATTTGTCACTGTCAGAGATGAAGGGAGACAACACAATGTTTGTCACTGTCAGAGATGAAGGGAGACAACACAACATTTGTCATTGTCAGAGATGAAGGGAGACAACACAATGTCACTGTCAGAGATGAAGGGAGACAACACAATGTTTGTCACTTTCAGAGATGAAGGGAGACAACACAACATTTGTCATTGTCAGAGATGAAGGGGAGACAACACATTTGTCACCGTCAGAGATGAAGGGAGACAACTCACGGCAGCACGTTCCTTCCTCTGCTGGTCAGCTCTGTGTCGCTGCTGCTCCTCCTCTTTCTGTGACTGCTGCTGCTGCCGCTCCTGAAAGTGTCAGTGTCACCCGTCACACCTCACCACACCTGTCACACCTCACCACACCCGTCACACCTCACCACACCTGTCAACATGTCACCCGTCACACCTCACCACACCTGTCAACATGTCACCCGTCACACCTCACCACACCTGTCACACCTCACCACACCCGTCACACCTCACCACACCTGTCTACATGTCACCCGTCACACCTCACCACACCTGTCAACATGTCACACCTCACCACACCTGTCTACATGTCAAAACTCACCACACCTGTCAACATGTCACACCCCTGTCTACATGTCACACTTCACCACACCTGTCTACATGTCACACCTCACCACACCTGTCAACATGTCACACCCCTGTCTACATGTCACACTTCACCACACCTGTCTACATGTCACACTTCACACCTGTCTACATGTCACACCTCACCACACCTTTCTACATGTCACACCCCTGTCTACATGTCACCTCACCACACCTTTCTACATGTCACACCCCTGTCTACACGTCACCTCACCACACCTGTCTACATGTCACACCCCTGTCTACATGTCACACCTCACCACACCTTTCTACATGTCACACCCCTGTCTACATGTCACCTCACCACACCTGTCTACATGTCACACCCCTGTCTACATGTCACCTCACCACACCTGTCTACATGTCACACCCCTGTCTACATGTCACCTCACCACACCTGTCTACATGTCACACCCCTGTCTACATGTCACACCTCACCACACCTGTCTACATGTCACACCCCTGTCTACATGTCACACCTCACCACACCTGTCTACATGTCACACCCCTGTCTACATGTTACACTTCACCACACCTTTCTACATGTCACACCCCTGTCTACATGTCACCTCACCACACCTGTCTACATGTCACACCCCTGTCTACGTGTCACACCTCACCACACCTGTCTACATGTCACACCTTACCACACCTGTCTACATGTCACACCCCTGTCTACATGTCACCTCACCACACCTGTCTACATGTCACACCTCACCACACCTGTCTACATGTCACACCCCTGTCTACATGTCACACCTCACCACACCTGTCTACATGTCACACCTCACCACACCTGTCTACATGTCACACCTCACCACACCTGTCTACATGTCACCTGTCACACCTCACCACACCTGTCTACGTCACACCCCTGTCTACATGTCACACCTCACCACACCTGTCTACATGTCACACCTCACCACACCTGTCTACATGTCACACCCCTGTCTACATGTCACACCTCACCACGCCTGTCTACATGTCACACCCCTGTCTACATGTCACCTCACCACACCTGTCTACATGTCACACCTCACCACACCTGTCTACATGTCACACCCCTGTCTACATGTCACACCTCACCACACCTGTCTACATGTCACACCTCACCACACCTGTCTACATGTCACCTGTCACACCTCACCACACCTGTCTATGTCACACCCCTGTCTACATGTCACACCTCACCACACCTGTCTACATGTCACACCCCTGTCTACATGTCACACCCTGTCTACATGTCACACCTCACCACACCTTTCTACATGTCACACCTCACCACACCTGTCTACATGTCACACCCTGTCTACATGTCACACCTCACCACACCTGTCTACATGTCACACCTCACCACACCTGTCTACATGTCACACCCCTGTCTACAAGTCACACCTCACCACACCTGTCTACATGTCACCTGTCACACCTCACCACACCTGTCTACATGTCACACCCCTGTCTATGTGTCACACCTCACCACACCTGTCTACATGTGACATGGTAAACCTGTCACACATCACCACAACATGACGTATACCTGTCTACATGTCACCACCAGCCAGTATTGTCTCTTCCTGAAGTATACATGTCACACTGTATATCTTTTCTTTCATGTCACCAGTTTTCTCTGTTCTTCCTGTACACGTCTTCATCCCTGTTCAACATTACACCTGTGCACAGCTCTGGTACCAGTTCTGTATACTGGTACATCAGTCTGATAAGCTGTTACCAGTTCTATCCACTGGTACATCAGTCTGATAAGCTGTTACCAGTTCTATCCACTGGTACATCAGTCTGATAAGCTGTTACCAGTTCTATCCTCTGGTACATCAGTCTGATAAGCTGTTACCAGTTCTATCCACTGGTACATCAGTCTGATAAGCTGTTACCAGTTCTATCCACTGGTACATCAGTCTGATAAGCTGTTACCAGTTCTATCCACTGGTACATCAGTCTGATAAGCTGTTACCAGTTCTATCCACTGGTACATCAGTCTCATAAGCTGTTACCAGTTCTATCCTCTGGTACATCAGTCTGATAAGCTGTTACTAGTTCTATCCACTGGTACATCAGTCTGATAAGCTGTTACCAGTTCTATCCACTGGTACATCAGTCTGATAAGCTGTTACCAGTTCTATCCACTGGTACATCAGTCTGAAAAAGTTTAAAAAAAAAAAAAAGTCTAAAAAATACGACAGCTAAAGAAACCAGCAAGCACAACCACATCTACTGCTCAAGCCATACACACTGTGCTATTGCATTCAGCACTACAACTCAATCATCAGCTAGCATCACATAGCACAAAAACATCCTTTCAGTGTTAAGTTCCATGCTCTCTGCAGCTGACCAGACAAGAGGATGGTGTGTCAGGATTCAGGAAGACACACAGATTTGATAATTGTTTATGTGTTTTCTCTTTATATCACAACAGATTTCTCTGTGTGAAATTCAGGCTGCTTCTCCCCAGGGAGAGTGCGTCGCTACACTGAGAGCACCACCCATTATTTTTGTATTTTTTCCCTGCATGCATTTTCATTTGTTTTTTCCTATCAAAGTGGATGTTTCTACAGAATTTTGCCAGGGACAACCCTTTCGCTGTCGTGGATTCTTTTATGTGCGCCAAGTGTATGCTGCACACGGGACCTCAGTTTATCATCTCATCCGAATGATTAGCGTCCAGACCACCACTCAAGGTCTAGTGGAGGGGGAGAAAATACTGGTGACTGAGCCGCGATTCGAACCAACACGTTCAGATTCTCTCGCTTCCTAGGCGGACGCATTACCTCTAGGCCATCAATCCATGCAGATTTGGTGAGGTGTGTGTGTGTGGGGGGGAGGGGGGGGAGGATGTGAAAGCATGTGTGTGTGTGTGTGTGTGTGTGAGAGGGGAGGGTGTGAAAGCATGTGTGTGTGTGTGTGTGTGTGTGTGTGTGTGTGTGAGGGGGGAGGGTGTGAAAGCATGTGTGTGTGTGTGTGTGAGGGGGAAGGGTGTGAAAGCATGTGTATGTGTGTGTGTGTATGTGTGAGGGGGGAGGGTGTGAAAGCATGTGTGTGTGTATGTGTGTGGGTGAGGGTGTGAGCATGTGTGTGTGTGTGTGTGCATGTGTGTGTGTGAGCTGTGTGTGTGTATGTGAGGGGGGAGGGTGTGAAAGCATGTGTGTGTGTATGTGAGGGGGGAGGGTGTGAAAGCATGTGTGTGTGTGTATATGTGAGGGGGGAGGGTGTGAAAGCATGTGTGTGTGTATGTGTGTGAGGGGGAGGGTGTGAAAGCATGTGTGTGTGTGTGTGTGTATATGTGAGGGGGGAGGGTGTGAAAGCATGTGTGTGTGTATGTGAGGGGGGAGGGTGTGAAAGCATGTGTGTGTGTATATGTGAGGGGGGAGGGTGTGAAAGCATGTGTGTGTGTGTGTATATGTGAGGGGGGAGGGTGTGAAAGCATGTGTGTGTGTGTGTGTATATGTGAGGGGGGAGGGTGTGAAAGCATGTGTGTGTGTGTGTATATGTGAGGGGAAGGGTGTGAAAGCATGTGTGTGTGTGTGTGTATATGTGAGGGGGGAGGGTGTGAAAGTATGTGTGTGTGTGTGTATATGTGAGGGGAGAGGGTGTGAAAGCATGTGTGTGTGTGACAAACACAAGTCACAACACTTCAGTTCAAAAACAACAACACACAAGACCACATAGCAGAGGAACAAAAGACGGCAAGGCAGAGGAAAATACACTTAAATAGCAAAATATATTCATACTGTTTATCATATACCAACACTGCTCTCTGTTAAACATTAATAATAAACCAGTTAGTATAAAATGTCCAACATAAATGAAATATAGTATAAATCAGTATTAACCAGTGTTAGTATTTATATCAATATAACTGTCACCATAACTGGCCAAATGTCAGAACTAATGTCTCATGCAAATATGATTGTAAAAAGAAAACAGGAAGTACTACATCTGATGAACATACACATCAGTGATACTTAAAGCATGTATGCAGATGTAATAAGAGCAGAAAAACACACACACAAAAACACACACCCCAAAACAAAAAAACCACCCAAACCACAGTGGCTCCAAGAAACAGCAAGATGAAGCAACTACAGTGACGTCCCTTTCAAAGCAATGCAGAACACATACACTGACAGCAGGTTTGTTAATGAAGTGTCCTAATAAAGACAGACCCTGACAGCAGCCCCCAAACAACAGTGACAGTAGGTTTGTTAATGAAGTGTTCTAATAAAGACAGACCCTGACAGCAGCCCCCAAACAACAGTGACAGAAGGGTTGTTAATGAAGTGTCCCAATAAAGACAGACCCTGACAGCAGCCCCCAAACAACAGTGACAGAAGGGTTGTTAATGAAGTGTCCTAATAAAGACAGACCCTGACAGCAGCCCCCAAACCACAGTGGCTCCAAGAAACAGCAAGATGAAGCAACTACAGTGACGTCCCTTTCAAAGCAATGCAGAACACATACATTGACAGCAGGGTTGTTAATGAAGTGTCCTAATAAAGACAGACCCTGACAGCAGCCCCCAAACAACAGTGACAGAAGGGTTGTTAATGAAGTGTCCTAATAAAGACAGACCCTGACAGCAGCCCCCAAACAACAGTGACAGAAGGGTTGTTAATGAAGTGTCATAAAGACAGACTCTGACAGCAGCCCCCAAACAACAGTGACAGAAGGGTTGTTAATGAAGTGTCCCAATAAAGACAGACCCTGACAGCAGCCCCCAAACAACAGTGACAGAAGGGTTGTTAATGAAGTGTCCTAATAACGACAGACTGACAGCAGCCCCCAAACAACAGTGACAGAAGGGTTGTTAATGAAGTGTCATAAAGACAGACCCTGACAGCAGCCCCCAAACAACAGTGACAGAAGGGTTGTTAATGAAGTGTCCCAATAAAGACAGACCCTGACAGCAGCCCCCAAACAACAGTGACAGAAGGGTTGTTAATGAAGTGTCATAATAAAGACAGACTCTGACAGCAGCCCCCAAACAACAGTGACAGAAGGGTTGTTAATGAAGTGTCCTAATAAAGACAGACCCTGACAGCAGCCCCCAAACAACAGTGACAGAAGGGTTGTTAATGAAGTGTCCTAATAAAGACAGACCCTGACAGCAGCCCCCAAACAACAGTGACAGAAGGGTTGTTAATGAAGTGTCCCAATAAAGACAGACCCTGACAGCAGCCCCCAAACAACAGTGACAGAAGGGTTGTTAATGAAGTGTCATAAAGACAGACCCTGACAGCAGCCCCCAAACAACAGTGACAGAAGGGTTGTTAATGAAGTGTCCTAATAAAGACAGACCCTGACAGCAGCCCCCAAACAACAGTGACAGAAGGGTTGTTAGTGAAGTGTCCTAATAAAGACAGACCATGACAGCAGCCCCCAAACAACAGTGACAGAAGGGTTGTTAATGAAGTGTCCTAATAAAGACAGACCCTGACAGCAGCCCCCAAACAACAGTGACAGAAGGGTTGTTAATGAAGTGTCATAATAAAGACAGACTCTGACAGCAGCCCCCAAACAACAGTGACAGAAGGGTTGTTAATGAAGTGTCATAAAGACAGACCCTGACAGCAGCCCCCAAACAACAGTGACAGAAGGGTTGTTAATGAAGTGTCATAATAAAGACAGACTCTGACAGCAGCCCCCAAACAACAGTGACAGAAGGGTTGTTAATGAAGTGTCATAATAAAGACAGACCCTGACAGCAGCCCCCAAACAACAGTGACAGAAGGTTTGTTAATGAAGTGTCATAAAGACAGACCCTGACAGCAGCCCCCAAACAACAGTGACAGAAGGGTTGTTAATGAAGTGTCCTAATAAAGACAGACCCTGACAGCAGCCCCCAAACAACAGTGACAGAAGGGTTGTTAATGAAGTGTCCTAATAAAGACAGACCCTGACAGCAGCCCCCAAACAACAGTGACAGAAGGGTTGTTAATGAAGTGTCCTAATAAAGACAGACCCTGACAGCAGCCCCCAAACAACAGTGACAGAAGGGTTGTTAATGAAGTGTCCTAATAAAGACAGACCCTGACAGCAGCCCCCAAACAACAGTGACAGAAGGGTTGTTAATGAAGTGTCATAAAGACAGACTCTGACAGCAGCCCCCAAACAACAGTGACAGAAGGGTTGTTAATGAAGTGTCATAATAAAGACAGACCCTGACAGCAGCCCCCAAACAACAGTGACAGAAGGTTTGTTAATGAAGTGTCCTAATAAAGACAGACCCTGACAGCAGCCCCCAAACAACAGTGACAGAAGGGTTGTTAATGAAGTGTCATAATAAAGACAGACTCTGACAGCAGCCCCCAAACAACAGTGACAGAAGGGTTGTTAATGAAGTGTCCTAATAAAGACAGACCCTGACAGCAGCCCCCAAACAACAGTGACAGAAGGGTTGTTAATGAAGTGTCATAAAGACAGACCCTGACAGCAGCCCCCAAACAACAGTGACAGAAGGTTTGTTAATGAAGTGTCCTAATAAAGACCGACCCTGACAGCAGCCCCCAAACCAACACAATGAGAACAGTACACAACACAGCCACAGAAGGAAGCAGCAGCATGCACAACACTGACGCCCAGCCACAGCTAGCGGCTGACTACAGGCAGCATTCTGGGCAGAGAGGCGGCAGAGGGAGGGTTTACCCAGAGTTCTTTCTCAGCCTCTTTGTTCAAGGCGTTGGCTTTACGTTCTGCCTCTTTCTGCTGCTTCACACCACGCAGGTGTTCTTCCATCCGCCGGTCACGCTCCTTCGCTTCACGCAGCTGTCTCACACACACCACACCTTGTATGGCCTTACCACATCACACACCACACCTTGTATGGCCTTACCACATCACACACCACACCTTGTATGGCCTTTCCACATCACACACCACACCTTGTATGGCCTTTCCACATCACACACCACACCTTGTATGGCCTTACCACATCACACACCACACCTTGTATGGCCTTACCACATCACACCACATCACACACCACACCTTGTATGGCCTTACCACATCACACCACATCACACACACCTTGTATGGCCTTACCACATCACATCACACCTTGTATGGCCTTACCACATCACATCACACACCACACCTTGTATGACCTTACCACATCACATCACATCACACACACACACCTTGTATGGCCTTACCACATCACATCACATCAAACACACCACACCTTGTATGGCCTTACCGCATCACACACACCTTGTATGGCCTTACCACATCACATCACACACCACACCTTGTATGGCCTTACCACATCACACCACATCACACACACCACACCTTGTATGGCCTTACCACATCACATACCACACCTTGTATGGCCTTACCACATCACACACCACATTTTGTATGGCCTTACCACATCACAAACCACACCTTGTCTGGCTTCACCACATCACACACACACACCACACCTTGTATGGCCTTACCACATCACACACACCACACCTTGTATGGCCTTACCACATCACATCACATCACACACACACACCTTGTATGGCCTTACCACATCACATCACATCAAACACACCACACCTTGTATGGCCTTACCGCATCACACACACCTTGTATGGCCTTACCACATCACATCACACACCACACCTTGTATGGCCTTACCACATCACACCACATCACACACACCACACCTTGTATGGCCTTACCACATCACACACACCACACCTTGTATGGCCTTACCACATCACCATCACCACCACCTTGTATGGCCTTACCACATCACACCACATCACACACACACCTTGTATGGCCTTACCACATCACATACCACACCTTGTATGGCCTTACCACATCACACACATTTTGTATGGCCTTACCACATCACAAACCACACCTTGTCTGGCTTCACCACATCACACACACACACCACACCTTGTATGGCCTTACCACATCACACACACACCTTCGTATGGCCTCACTACATCACCACATCACACACCACACCTTGTATGGCCTCACCACATCACACCACATCACACACACCACACCTTCGTATGGCCTCACTATATCACCACATCACACCACATCACACACCACACCTTGTATGGCCTCACCACATCACACCACATCACACACACCACACCTTGTATGGCCTCACCACATCACACCACATCACACACACCACACCTTGTATGGCCTCACTACATCACCACATCACACACCACACCTTTATGGCCTCACTACATCACCACATCACACCACATCACACACCACACCTTGTATGGCCTCACCACATCACACCACATCACACACACCACACCTTGTATGGCCTCACTACATCACCACATCACACACCACACCTTTATGGCCTCACTACATCACCACATCACACACACCACACCTTTATGGCCTCACTACATCACCACATCACACACACCACACCTTTATGGCCTCACCACATCACCACATCACACACACCACACCTGTATGGCCTCACTACATCACCAAATCACAGACAGACACACCTCACCATGTTGGAAGTAACTTCAGTACAGCGTCACACACCACAACACATCAAATATCATTACACACTTCAGCATAACACATCACACCACATCACACTTCAGAACAGTGTCACACATCACACCACATCACACACTTCAGTACAGTGTCACACATCACACCACATCACACACTTCAGTACAGTGTCACACATCACACAACTTCAGCGTCACACATCACACCACATCACACACTTCAGTACAGTGTCACACATCACACCACATCACACACTTCAGTTCAGCGTCACACACTAGCACACATCACACCCTCTTTCAATTCAACACCACAAATGAACACAAAATAAAGACTTCAAAATCAGACTGATTCTACGGAGTTCTTTAAAGAAACTAAAATAAGAGACTTATCTGCAAAACAAGAGCTGAAAATTTCATTCCAGAGCAACAGAAACAGAGATTACAGGAGAGTCAAAGGAAAAGTGTAAAATAGAAAACAATATATATGTCAAAGAAAAAGACATGGTAAGATCAAGGCTACATGTTCATTCCAAACAAAGTAAATAACGCAGTCCTCTGTACACATTCTTTGACAAGATGCTGGACAATAACGTCACACAGACAAAGAGAGACAGAGACAAACAATGCAACGCGAAAGATTTCTGTCAAACAGGGCATTCCAAAGGCAGTGATTCCCACCAACAATCAGTGGTGTCACCAGTGTCATGCACATCACACATTCACAGCCAACACTTCCAGCCACCACCACTCAGCTCCCTCCCCTCTGTGGCCAGCCCTGTGTCTCCACACTGCAGACAGCAGGACCACAGTACATCACCCCCCCCCTGCCCCCCCTCCCCCCCCACATCATTACTACCTGCAGGAGCCACCCCCCACATCATTACTACCTGCAGGAGCCACCCCCCCACATCATTACTACCTGCAGGAGCCAACCTCCACATCATCACTACCTGCAGGAGCCACCCCCCCACATCATTACTACCTGCAGGAACCCCCCCCCCACATCATTACTACCTGCAGGAGCCAACCCCCACATCATTACTACCTGCAGGAGCCACACCCCCACATCATTACTACCTGCAGGAGCCAACCCCCCCACCACATCATTACTACCTGCAGGAGCCAACCCCCCCACCACATCATTACTACCTGCAGGAGCCAACCCCCCCACCACATCATTACTACCTGCAGGAACCCCCCCCACATCATCACTACCTGCAGGAACCATACACCCCACATCATTACTACCTGCAGGAGCCAACCCCCCTCCCCACACATCATTACTACCTGCAGGAGCCAACCCCCCTCCCCACACATCATTACTACCTGCAGGAGCCAACCCCCCTCCCCACACATCATTACTACCTGCAGAAGCCAACCCCCCCCCACATCATTACTACCTGCAGGAACCCCCCCCCCCCCCCACATCATCACTACCTGCAGGAACCACACACCCCACATCATTACTACCTGCAGGAGCCAACCCCCCTCCCCCCACATCATTACTACCTGCAGGAGCCAACCCCCCTCCCCACACATCATTACTACCTGCAGGAGTCAACCCCTCCACACATCATTACTACCTGCAGGAGCCAACCCCCCACACATCATCACTACCTGCAGGAGCCAACCCCCACCCCCACATCATCACTACCTGCAGGAGCCCCCCCCACACACACACACACACATCATTACTACCTGCAGGAGCCACCCCCACCCCCACATCATTACTACCTGCAGGAGCCAACCCCCCCCATCATTACTACCTGCAGGAGTCAACCCCCCCACATCATTACTACCTGCAGGAGCCAACCACCCCACACACATCATTACTACCTGCAGGAGCCAACCCCCCTCCCCACACATCATTACTACCTGCAGGAGCCAACCCCCCTCCCCACACATCATTACTACCTGCAGAAGCCAACCCCCCCCCACATCATTACTACCTGCAGGAACCCCCCCCCCCCACATCATCACTACCTGCAGGAACCACACACCCCACATCATTACTACCTGCAGGAGCCAACCCCCCTCCCCCCACATCATTACTACCTGCAGGAGCCAACCCCCCTCCCCACACATCATTACTACCTGCAGGAGTCAACCCCTCCACACATCATTACTACCTGCAGGAGCCAACCCCCCACACATCATCACTACCTGCAGGAGCCAACCCCCACCCCCACATCATCACTACCTGCAGGAGCCCCCCCCCCACACACACACACACACACCCCACATCATTACTACCTGCAGGAGCCACCCCCACCCCCACATCATTACTACCTGCAGGAGCCAACCCCCCCATCATTACTACCTGCAGGAGTCAACCCCCCCACATCATTACTACCTGCAGGAGCCAACCACCCCACACACATCATTACTACCTGCAGGAGCCACCCCCCCCACACACATCATTACTACCTGCAGGAGCCACCACCCCCCACATCATTACTACCCGCAGGAGCCAACCCCCCCCCCCACATCATTACTACCTGCAGGAGCCAAACCCCACCCCCACATCATTACTACCTGCAGGAGCCAACCTCCACATCATTACTACCTGCAGGAGCCACCCCCACCCCCACATCATTACTACCTGCAGGAGCCAACCCCCCCATCATTACTACCTGCAGGAGTCAACCCCCCCACATCATTACTACCTGCAGGAGCCAACCACCCCACACACATCATTACTACCTGCAGGAGCCACCCCCCCCACACACATCATTACTACCTGCAGGAGCCACCCCCCCCCACATCATTACTACCCGCAGGAGCCAACCCCCCCCCCCACATCATTACTACCTGCAGGAGCCAAACCCCACCCCCACATCATTACTACCTGCAGGAGCCACCACCACCCCACATCATTACTACCTGCAGGAGCCAACCCCCCCACACATCATTACTACCTGCAGGAGCCAAACCCCACCCCCACATCATTACTACCTCCAGGAGCCAACCCCCCCACACATCATTACTACCTGCAGGAGCCAACCCCCCCACACATCATTACTACCTGCAGGAGCCACCCCCCCACACATCATTACTACCTGCAGGAGCCAACCCCCCCACATCATTACTACCTCCAGGAGCCAACCCCCCCACACATCATTACTACCTCCAGGAGCCAACCCCCCCACACATCATTACTACCTCCAGGAGCCAACCCCCCCACACATCATTACTACCTCCAGGAGCCAACCCCCCCACACATCATTACTACCTCCAGGAGCCAACCCCCCCACATCATTACAGGACACACTGCACAAGACAGGATCTGTCCCTTGAGAGCACGGTCTCTGTCCCAGCCACACACAGACATGTGCCACAGGAAACACCCATCACCAGCCTACATCTGACCAGCCACACACAGACATGTGCCACAGGAAACACCCATCACCAGTCTACATCTGACCAGCCACACACAGACATGTGCCATGGAAACACCCATCACCAGCCTACATCTGTCCAGCCACACACAGACATGTGCCACAGGAAACACCCATCACCAGCCTACATCTGACCAGCCACACACAGACATGTGCCATGGAAACACCCATCACCAGCCTACATCTGACCAGCCACACACAGACATGTGCCATGGAAACACCCATCACCAGTCTACATCTGACCAGCCACACACAGACATGTGCCATGGAAACACCCATCACCAGTCTTCAATGACAGAACCCCTCTCTGCCCTGTCACCCCCCTCTCTCTGTTCCCACTGAACAACATACAGTCCCTCCCACTGAATGCAGTGCTGTAGTCACCCCTGTCTTTCTCATTACCTCTCTCTCTCTTTCCACCCTCTCTTTCTCATTACCTCTCTCTTTCCACCCTGTCTTTCTCATTACCCCCCCCCCTCTCTCTTTCCACCCTGTCTTTCTCATTACCTCTCTCTCTCTCTCTTTCCACCCTGTCTTTCTCATTACCTCTCTCTCTCTCTTTCCACCCTGTCTTTCTCATTACCTCTCTCTCTTTCCACCCTGTCTTTCTCATTACCTCTCTCTCTCTCTTTCCACCCTGTCTTTCTCATTACCTCTCTCTCTCTCTTTCCACCCTGTCTTTCTCATTACCTCTCTCTCTCTTTCCACCCTGTCTTTCTCATTACCTCTCTCTCTCTTTCCACCCTCTCTTTCTCATTACCTCTCTCTCTCTTTCCACCCTCTCTTTCTCATTACCTCTCTCTCTCTTTCCACCCTGTCTTTCTCATTACCTCTCTCTCTCTCTCTTTCCACCCTGTCTTTCTCATTACCTCTCTCTCTCTCTTTCCACCCTCTCTTTCTCATTACCTCTCTCTCTCTCTTTCCACCCTGTCTTTCTCATTACCTCTCTCTCTCTCTTTCCACCCTGTCTTTCTCATTACCTCTCTCTCTCTTTCCACCCTCTCTTTCTCATTACCTCTCTCTTTCCACCCTCTCTTTCTCATTACCTCTCTCTCTCTCTTTTCCCACCCTGTCTTTCTCATTACCTCTCTCTCTCTCTCTCTTTCCACCCTCTCTTTCTCATTACCTCTCTCTCTCTTTCCACCCTCTCTTTCTCATTACCTCTCTCTCTCTTTCCACCCTGTCTTTCTCATTACCTCTCTCTCTCTTTCCACCCTGTCTTTCTCATTACCCCCTCTCTCTCTCCACCCTCTCTTTCTCATTACCTCTCTCTCTCTTTCCACACTCTCTTTCTCATTACCTCTCTCTCTCTCTCTTTCCACCCTCTCTTTCACATTACCTCTCTCTCTCTCTCTTTCCACCCTCTCTTTCACACTACCTCTCTCTCTTTCCACCCTCTTTCTCTCATTGCCTCTCTCTCTTTCCACCCTGTCTTTCTCATTACCTCTCTCTCTTTACGATCCTGTTCCGCCCTCTCTTTCTCTTGCTGTGCTTTTTTCAGCTCCTCCTGTCGGCGCCGATTCTCTTCCTTTTCTGTCTCTGCCCAGAACTGGTCCCTGGACTTGGTGTTGATGTCGCGGGTCGGGATCACACGCTGGTAGTCTGTGCCCTGCACACACCTTCACTGTACAGTCCCTGCCCTAAACACCTTCACTGTACACCAGGTAGTCCCTGCCCTGAACACCTTCACTGTACAGTCCCTGCCCTAAACACCTTCACTATACAGTCCCTGCCCTAAACACCTTCACTGTACACCAGGTAGTCCCTGCCCTGAACACCTTCACTATACAGTCCCTGCCCTAAACACCTTCACTATACAGTCCCTGCCCTGAACACCTTCACTATACAGTCCCTGCCCTAAACACCTTCACTGTACAGTCCCTGCCCTAAACACCTTCACTGTACACCAGGTAGTCCCTGCCCTGAACACCTTCACTGTACAGTCCCTGCCCTAAACACCTTCACTGTACACCAGGTAGTCCCTGCCCTGAACACCTTCACTATACAGTCCCTGCCCTGAACACCTTCACTGTACACCAGGTAGTCCCTGCCCTGAACACCTTCACTGTACAGTCCCTGCCCTGAACACCTTCACTATACAGTCCCTGCCCTAAACACCTTCACTGTACAGTCCCTGCCCTAAACACCTTCACTATACAGTCCCTGCCCTAAACACCTTCACTGTACACCAGGTAGTCCCTGCCCTGAACATCTTCACTATACAGTCCCTACCCTAAACACCTTCACTGTACAGTCCCTGCCCTAAACATCTTCACTATACAGTCCCTGCCCTAAACACCTTCACTGTACACCAGGTAGTCCCTGCCCTAAACACCTTCACTGTACACCAGGTAGTCCCTGCCCTGAACACCTTCACTGTACAGTCCCTGCCCTAAACACCTTCACTATACAGTCCCTGCCCTAAACACCTTCACTGTACACCAGGTAGTCCCTGCCCTGAACACCTTCACTATACAGTCCCTGCCCTAAACACCTTCACTGTACACCAGGTAGTCCCTGCCCTGAACACCTTCACTGTACACCAGGTAGTCCCTGCCCTGAACACCTTCACTGTACAGTCCCTGCCCTAAACACCTTCACTGTACACCAGGTAGTCCCTGCCCTGAACACCTTCACTGTACAGTCCCTGCCCTAAACACCTTCACTGTACACCAGGTAGTCCCTGCCCTAAACACCTTCACTATACAGTCCCTGCCCTAAACACCTTCACTGTACAGTCCCTGCCCTAAACACCTTCACTGTACACCAGGTAGTCCCTGCCCTAAACACCTTCACTGTACAGTCCCTGCCCTAAACACCTTCACTATACAGTCCCTGCCCTAAACACCTTCACTGTACACCAGGTAGTCCCTGCCCTAAACACCTTCACTGTACAGTCCCTGCCCTAAACACCTTCACTGTACACCAGGTAGTCCCTGCCCTAAACACCTTCACTATACAGTCCCTGCCCTAAACACCTTCACTATACAGTCCCTGCCCTGAACACCTTCACTGTACACCAGGTAGTCCCTGCCCTAAACACCTTCACTATACAGTCCCTGCCCTAAACACCTTCACTATACAGTCCCTGCCCTAAACACCTTCACTGTACACCAGGTAGTCCCTGCCCTGAACACCTTCACTATACAGTCCCTGCCCTAAACACCTTCACTATACAGTCCCTGCCCTAAACACCTTCACTGTACACCAGGTAGTCCCTGCCCTGAACACCTTCACTATACAGTCCCTGCCCTAAACACCTTCACTATACAGTCCCTGCCCTAAACACCTTCACTGTACACCAGGTAGTCCCTGCCCTAAACACCTTCACTATACAGTCCCTGCCCTAAACACCTTCACTATACAGTCCCTGCCCTAAACACCTTCACTGTACAGTCCCTGCCCTAAACACCTTCACTGTACACCAGGTAGTCCCTGCCCTGAACACCTTCACTGTACAGTCCCTGCCCTAAACACCTTCACTATACAGTCCCTGCCCTGAACACCTTCACTGTACACCAGGTAGTCCCTGCCCTAAACACCTTCACTATACAGTCCCTGCCCTAAACACCTTCACTGTACAGTCCCTGCCCTAAACACCTTCACTGTACAGCAGTAAGAGTGTTGTGTCTTCAGAGTGTTGTGCCTTCAGTATCTAAGAGTGTTGTGTCTTCAGCATCTAAGAGTGTTGTGCCTTCAGTATCTAAGAGTGTTGTGCCTTCAGTATCTAAGTGTGTTGTGTCCTCAGTATCTAAGAGTGTTGTGCCTTCAGTATCTAAGAGTGTTGTGCCTTCAGTATCTAAGAGTGTTGTGTCCTCAGTATCTAACAGTGTTGTGTCTTCAGTATCTAAGAGTGTTGTGCCTTCAGAGTGTTGTGTTTTCAGTATCTAAGAGTGTTGTGCCTTCAGTATCTAAGAGTGTTGTGTCTTCAGTATCTAAGAGTGTTGTGTCTTCAGTATCTCAAAGTAGCTGCAGTGATCCATGAAACTATAGAGTAAACAACATCAAATAGTGGTTCATACTGAAAAACTGTCATCCACCGGCCGCTGTGGCGAAGTGGTTAGCGTTGCGACTGACGGCTGGGAGGACGTGGGTTCGAATCCCAGCGGAGGTGGGTTTTTCGGCCCATGGCAAGCTCCTACCCAGAGTTGAGTGTGCTGTGGGCTTAAATGAGGAGACTGGGACCACACAGTCGAGTGTCATCCACTTCAAGGATGCACCTTTGGATGTGTTGCTCTAATTACGTGACCAACACTGCAAATGTCTGTATCTCTCGGGCCTGGTTAATGCCAGGATATCATTATGACAGGAAGCGTAGAGTACAGCCTTGTCACGCGATCCCAAACCAAAATGGACCTCCATAGCAACATCGTCATCATCATCGTCATCCTCCTCCTCCTTCATCGTCATCAATATAAACAAAATAGTCTCAAAGTCTGTGGCCTTTCATGCCCTGCTCTCATGGTGACCTCAGTTTCAATACCCCTCCACTTCCATGCTTGGGGTGAGTCCTGTCAATGTCGTCAGTGTCAGCAGATTCATGGGGGGTTGTTGTTTGAGGGATGTGGTGGCAGTCTCCACTCTGGGAGGGACGCTCACTCAGTCTGTCTCTGCGACTAAGCCATTATTGTCGTTAGTAGGGGCCTTAGTAGGTGGTGTCCTAAGTACGTTAAAACAGAACAGGCACCACTGAACACCACAGAAGTGACTCAGCAGCAGTGCAGGGTCTCCTCTGTTGTGTGGCCTCCTGGCGACCTAACATCGATGGTTCCCTGTGGACTGCCGACGCTGGAACTGCGACGGACAAACCTGGGTGTGGCCGTGTATAGGGGAATCTAAATGAGCGGTGTGGGAGTAATGCCACTGAAACGGTGCAGATGATGGGGCAGCAACAAAAAAAAACAAAAAAACAAACAAACTGTCATCCACAAAATATGATGGGTACATTCCTCTGGCACTGCCACATTACTCCACTGAGCAAGCACTCCACTCAGACCAACCGACACCAGTACTGAAAACCTTCCTTTGAAAGGTGAGGACGTGAGCAATGAAGGTGAGTCAGTGACTCACCACAGGGGTGGGAGCATCGACGGCCTTGGCCTTTTCCTTGTGGAAGCTGTAGTTGGCCCCCGAGGCCTTGGCCACTCGCTTGATGATGTCATCCTCGTCAATGTCCGTCTCTGTGCGTGCGTTGATCGTCACATGCACTGTCTGTAAAGTACATCAAACATTGCACTGTCTGTACAGTACATCACACATTGCACTGTCTGCACAATACATCACATTACAGTCTGCACAATACATCACACATTTCATTGTCTACACTATACATCACACATTGCACTGTCTGCACAACACATCACACATTTCACTGCACAATACATCACACATTTCATTGTCTGCACAATACATCACACATTTCACTGCACAATACATCACATTACAGTCTGCACAATACATCATACATTTCAGTCTGCACAATACATCACACATTTCACTGTCTGCACATTACATCACACATTTCATTGTCTGCACAATACATCACACATTTCACAGTCTGCACAATACATCAAACATTTCACTGCACTATACATCACACATTTCACAGTCTGCACAATACATCACACATTTCACAGTCTGCACAATACATCACACATTTCATTGTCTGCACAATACATCAAACATTTCATTGTCGGCATAATACATCACACATTTCACAGTCTGCACAATACATCACACATTTCACTGTCTGCACAATACATCGCACATTTCACTGTCTGCACTATACACACACATTTCACTGCACTATACATCACACATTTCACTGTCTGCACTATACATTCAGGGATATGAGAAGGACTGAATCAGAAAAGTACATTGTAGCCGGGCTGTGTGTGTGACTGTGAAAGCCCATGGTGTCACTTAGGTGTCTGGGGGACCAAGCCCCCCTGCAGATGACAGAAGAATGTTTACAAACTGCAATAACACGGCAGGAAACCTGCAAGGGTCAATATTACCCTTTTTCAAACTGTATGCAAACACAGAAGAAAGAACGATGTTTCCTGTAAGCCTAAAGTCTGGTATAAAACAAAACATACTTTCTGTTCATAATGGAGATCAATCCTTAGTTCTTTGGCTACGGATCCCACATCTAAATAACATGTACTAATAGCAGCCATCAAGTGTATCACCTCATCATCACCTTATGCAATTTCTGCACACAAAAAAGTATTGTGAAACGTTACAGGTTTTTGCTGCATAAAGTGAGAATGGCCCCAGTGGCTAGACATGAACAGAGATTGTGTGTGTGTGTGTGTGTGTGTGTGTGTGTGTGAGACAGAGTGTGCGTGCATGTGTGATGCACACACAAGCGTGTGTGTGCATGCCTGTGTGTCTGTATGTGTCTGTGTGGAGTATCAATGTACCAGTGTGTGATGTGACGGACAGTACAAACACCAGCAGGTAAACCAAATGAAGAGCACAGTACCTTGAGGAAGGCCTGGATGTCTCTCAGGTGAGCAGTACACTTCAACTTGAAGGAGTCCTGTGCCCCCTCTCCTTGCTGCACACACATCGCATCATGCTGTCTTACATCACTACACTGTACATCATGCTGTCTGTACATTACTACACACTGTACATCATGCTGTCTGTACATTACTACACACTGTACATCATGCTGTCTGTACATCACTACACTGTACATCATGCTGTCTGTACATTACTACACACTGTACATCATGCTGTCTGTACATCACTACACACTGTACATCATGCTGTCTGTACATTACTACACACTGTACATCATGCTGTCTGTACATCACTACACTGTACATCATGCTGTCTGTACATTACTACACACTGTACATCATGCTGTCTTACAACACTACACTGTACACCATGCTGTCTGTACATTACTACACTGTACATCATGCTGTCTTACATCACTACACTGTACATCATGCTGTCTGTACATTACTACACACTGTACATCATGCTGTCTGTACATCATGCTGTCTTACATCACTACACTGTACATCATGCTGTCTGTACATCACTACACACTGTACATCATGCTGTCTGTACATCACTACACACTGTACATCATGCTGTCTGTACATTACTACACACTGTACATCATGCTGTCTGTACATCACTACACTGTACATCATGCTGTCTGTACATCACTACACACTGTACATCATGCTGTCTGTACATTACTACACACTGTACATCATGCTGTCTGTACATCACTACACTGTACATCATGCTGTCTGTACATTACTACACACTGTACATCATGCTGTCTTACAACACTACACTGTACACCATGCTGTCTGTACATCACTACACTGTACATCATGCTGTCTGTACATCACTACACACTGTACATCATGCTGTCTGTACATTACTACACACTGTACATCATGCTGTCTGTACATCACTACACTGTACACCATGCTGTCTGTACATTACTACACACTGTACATCATGCTGTCTGTACATCACTACACTGTACATCATGCTGTCTGTACATCACTACACTGTACATCATGCTGTCTGTACATTACTACACTGTACATCATGCTGTCTGTACATCACTACACTGTACATCATGCTGTCTGTACATTACTACACACTGTACATCATGCTGTCTTACAACACTACACTGTACACCATGCTGTCTGTACATTACTACACACTGTACATCATGTTGTCTGTACATTACTACACACTGTACACCATGCTGTCTGTACATCACTACACACTGTACATCATGCTGTCTGTACATTACTACACACTGTACATCATGCTGTCTTACATCACTACACACTGTACATCATGCTGTCTGTACATCACTACACACTGTACACGATGCTGTCTGTACATCACTACACACTGTACATCATGCTGTCTGTACATCACTACACACTGTACATCATGCTGTCTGTACATCACTACACTGTACATCATGCTGTCTTAGATCACTACACTGTACATCATGCTGTCTGTACATTACTACACACTGTACATCATGCTGTCTGTACATCACTACACACTGTACATGATGCTGTCTGTACATCACTACACACTGTGCACAATGCTGTCTGTACATCACTACACACTGTACATCATGCTGTCTGTACATCACTACACACTGTGCACAATGCTGTCTGTACATCACTACACACTGTACATCATGCTGTCTGTACATCACTACACTGTACACCATGCTGTCTGTGCATCACTACACACTGTACACCATGCTGTCTGTACATCACTACACTGTACACCATCACACTGTACATCACTACACACCATCATGCTGTCTGTACATCACTACACACCATCATGCTGTCTGTACATCACTACACACCATCATGCTGTCTGTACATCACTACACACCACCACACTGTGCATCACTACACACCACACACTGTACATCACTACACACCACATACTGTGCATCACTACACACCATCACACTGTACATCACTACACACCACATACTGTGCATCACTACACACCACACACTGTACATCACTACACACCACATACTGTGCATCACTACACACCACACACTGTACATCACTACACACCATCACACTGTGCATCACTGCACACCATCACGCTGTCTGTGCATCACTACACACCACCACACTGTACATCACTACAAACCAACACACTGTACATCACTACACACCACCACACCATCACACTGTCTGTGCATCACTACACACCACCACACTGTACATCACTACACACCACCACACTGTACATCACTACACACCACACACTATACATCACTACACACCACACACTGTACATCACTACACACCATCACACTGTACATCACTACACACCACCACACTGTACATCATTACACACCACCTCACTGTACATCATTACACACCACCACACCATACACTGTACATCACTACACACCACACACTGTGCATCACTACACACCATCACACTGTACATCACTACACACCACACACTGTGCATCACTACACACCACCACACTGTACATCACTACACACCACCACACTGTACATCACTACACACCACACACTGTGCATCACTACACACCACCACACTGTACATCACTACACACCACACACTGTACATCACTACACACCATCACACCACACACTGTGCATCACTACACACCATCACACCACACACTGTACATCACTACACACCATCACACTGTACATCACTACACACCATCACACTGTGCATCACTATATACACCACACACTGTGCATCACTACACACCACCACACTGTACATCACTATACACCACCACACTGTACATCACTACACACCACCACACTGTGCATCACTACACACCATCACACCACACACTGTACATCACTACACACCATCACACCACACACTGTACATCACTAGATGCCATCACACTGTACATCACTATACACCATCACACCACACACTGTACATCACTATACACCATCACACCACACACTGTACATCACTACACACCATCACACCACACACTGTACATCACTACACACCATCACACCACACACTGTACATCACTACACGCCATCACACTGTGCATCACTATACACCACCACACTGTACATCAATACACACCATCACACTGTACATCACTACACACCACACACTGTGCATCACTACACACCACACACTGTGCATCACTACACACCATCACACTGTCTGTACATCACTACACATCATCACACTGTACATCACTACACACCATCATACTGACTGTACATCATACTGACTGTACATCACTACACACCATCACACTGACTGTACATCACTACACACCATCACACTGACTGTACATCACTACACACCATCATACTGACTGTACATCACTACACACCATCATAATGACTGTACATCACTACACACCATCACACTGTCTGTGCATCACACTGACTGTACATCACTACACACCATCACACTGACTGTACATCACTACACACCATCATACTGACTGTACATCACTACACACCATCATACTGACTGTACATCACTACACACCATCACACTGTACATCACACTGCACATCACTACACACCATCACGCTGTCTGTGCAGTGGTACTGTACATCCTAATAGTTAATCATATCTACAGTGTGTAGATTGACACACAACGATGTCCTTCATCATCAACAGAACAAGACATGGAATGACAAATTACAGACACAGGATGACAAACACTGCCACACATAGTGATGGCTAAGTCATTCAGCGTTCAACTCTTACACCAAATCTATAGCAACACCAAACTGACATCTCAAAGCTTTCAGTTATTTTACTCATATTTTGGCAGATCTTAACAAACAAGTGTTGTTGAAGTTAAAACGATGGACTAATTAATATTTCAGCAGTTTGGACTTGTACCCAAAGCTGTACAGTATAATTTTCTCTTTATGAAGCTACAAGTGGTGTGTCCATCCAAAGAACCAGTACAGTACAGCACAGTGCAGTGGACAGTACGGGGAAAAGAGAAGTGTTGCTGACCCAGTTAATGAGGACG
Source organism: Babylonia areolata (assembly GCF_041734735.1). Classification (NCBI taxonomy): domain Eukaryota; kingdom Metazoa; phylum Mollusca; class Gastropoda; order Neogastropoda; family Buccinidae; genus Babylonia; species Babylonia areolata. The sequence continues at coordinate 932,750 of NC_134894.1, read as the reverse complement.
TATTTGGGCAGGGCTGTGTTGGGGTCCGTGACGCGACAGTAGGCGTACTGGATCTTCCCACTGTTCAGTTCCTCTGCCATCTCCTCAATTCCTCCATCTGCACAGAAACAGTGAGCATCATCTGCAGTGAGCATCATCTGCACAGAAACAGTGAGCATCATCTGCAGTGAGCATCCATCATCTGCACAGAAACAGTGAGCATCATCTGCACAGAAACAGTGAGCATCATCTGCAGTGAGCGTCATCTGCACAGAAACAGTGAGCATCATCTGCACAGAAACAGTGAGCATCATCTGCAGTGAGCGTCATCTGCACAGAAACAGTGAGCATCATCTGCACAGAAACAGTGAGCATCATCTGCAGTGAGCGTCATCTGCACAGAAACAGTGAGCATCATCTGCACAGAAACACACTGATCATGATCACCTGTAAACAAACACACTCTCATCTGTACACAAACACACTATCTGTGCATAAAAATACTGATCATCTGTACACATACACACTATCATCTGCACACAAACATACTATTAATAGTTATCATCTGTACACAAACACACTAACATGCACACAAACATACTATTAACCCCTTGGCTGCCTACATAAGGAGATAACTCGTCAGTACAAGCATGTACACTTTGCAGCCACAATGACGAGATAACTTGTCATCGAAATATTCTGACTTTTCCCTGGTTTGCATTCAGTTCATTGACAAAAATATTGGTAGCTTTAGGTTGGGGAATCTTTCTGGATTATATTCATAGCTAGAAACACCATCTACATCATGAGGCAGTCCTTTATTTGAACATTTTCGGAGAGTTACTGGCCGCAATATTTGCCTGACTCTCCTCGCTCGCTCAACAAAATGTCGGACGGACGCCGTGCTCAAGACATGCGATCATGGCGAGCTAAATCAACTAAGATTGCTTTCTTCAGCTGATGCTCAGAAAGAACTGAAGCCTAAATTTGAAAGAGAAGACAGTGATGAACATTTATAGGATGATTTGATAGAAAATAAAGAGAGCAATCAAGAGAGTAGCCAAGACACAACTGTCAGTAAGTGATGCCGGCTGTACAGCTGTAGCAGATGACAGAAAGTGACCGAATTATTAGCAGGACACAGTGTGAGCGATTTTCTTGGCACTCGGCCAATGCATTCTGATGAGAACTGGATGAAGTGACGGAGTGAGTGGGGTGAAGAGGAGGGGGGTGGAGACTGAGGGGGTGTGGCCTCACATCCATATTATCACTTGGAGAAATCACAATGCACTGTGTATCTGTCTCTTTTTTTTTTCTTTTTTTTTCTTTATATTTTTTTTATTGGGGTTGTTCTTGTGTGACTTTGTGTGTGCAGATATCCATTTGTCCAGAAAAATATTTTAGTGCAAATTATCTGACAGATGTTTGTAATGAACAGGTTGAAAATGTGACAAAAAACAAAACACTGATTTCAAAACAACCGCATGTCACTGAAAATATATAAAATGGGAAAGCATCACATGTTTTGTAGTCTTTATTCATTTACCTTTCAGAAAATATATATACTTTTATGGGTCTTTCTCCAATAACAAAGAGCACAGAATTTTTTTTAAAATTTATACCCGTTTTCTTGGGAAAAAAACCTTGGCAAACAGATTTCACTTAAATCTTATTTTCCTGGCAGCAAAAGGATTAACATTTATCATCTGCACACAAACTATTATTATAATAGTTATCATCTGTACACAACCACACTATCATCTGCAGATAAACATCTGATCATCTGTACACAAAAACATGGATCATCTGTACACAAACACTATCATCTGCATGTCAATTACTTTGTCTCAGACAGACAGTATGGGTCTGACAGACAGACAGACAGTATAGGTCTGACAGACAGACAGTATAGGTCTGACAGACAGACAGTATGAGTCAGACAGTATGGGTCAGACCGACAGACAGACACCGACAGACAGACAGTATGGGTCAGCAGACAGTATGGGTCAGACCGACAGACAGACAGTATGGGTCAGACCGACAGACAGACAGTATGGGTCAGCAGACAGTATGGGTCAGACAGACAGTATGGGTCAGACCGACAGACAGACAGTATGGGTCAGCAGACAGTATGGGTCAGACAGACAGACAGACAGTATGGGTCAGAAAGACAGTATGGGTCAGAAAGACAGACAGACAGTATGGATCAGACAGACAGTATGGGTCAGACCGACAGACAGACAGTATGGGTCAGCAGACAGTATGGGTCAGAAAGACAGACAGACAGTATGGATCAGACAGACAGTATGGGTCAGACCGACAGACAGACAGTATGGGTCTGACAGACAGACAGACAGTATGGGTCAGACCGACAGACAGACAGTATGGGTCAGACAGACAGTATGGGTCAGACAGACAGACAGACAGTATGGGTCAGAAAGACAGTATGGGTCAGAAAGACAGACAGACAGTATGGATCAGACAGACAGTATGGGTCAGAAAGACAGACAGACAGACAGTATGGATCAGACAGACAGACAGACAGTATGGGTCAGACAGACAGACAGACAGTATGGGTCAGAAAGACAGTATGGGTCAGAAAGACAGTATGGGTCAGAAAGACAGACAGACAGTATGGATCAGACAGACAGTATGGGTCAGACCGACAGACAGACAGTATGGGTCTGACAGACAGACAGACAGACAGACAGACAGTATGGGTCAGACAGACAGACAGACAGTATGGGTCTGACAGACAGACAGACAGACAGACAGTATGGGTCAGACCGACAGACAGACAGTATGGGTCAGACCGACAGACAGACAGACAGACAGTATGGGTCAGACAGACAGACAGACAGTATGGGTCAGACCGACAGACAGACAGTATGGGTCAGACCGACAGACAGACAGTATGGGTCAGACCGACAGTATGGGTCAGACCGACAGACAGACAGTATGGGTCAGACAGACAGACAGACAGACAGACAGACAGTATGGGTCTGACAGACAGACAGACAGACAGTATGGGTCAGACCGACAGACAGACAGTATGGGTCAGACCGACAGACAGACAGTATGGGTCAGACAGACAGATAGACAGTATGGGTCAGACCGACAGACAGACAGACAGACAGACAGTATGGGTCTGACAGACGGACAGACAGACAGACAGTATGGGTCAGACCGACAGACAGACAGTATGGGTCAGACAGACAGACAGACAGTATGGGTCAGACAAACAGACAGACAGTATGGGTCAGACCGACAGACAGACAGACAGACAGACAGACAGTATGGGTCAGACAGACAGACAGACAGTATGGGTCAGACCGACAGTATGGGTCAGACCGACAGACAGACAGTATGGGTCAGACAGACAGACAGAGAGTATGGGTCTGACAGACAGACAGACAGACAGACAGACAGTATGGGTCTGACAGACGGACAGACAGACAGACAGTATGGGTCAGACCGACAGACAGACAGTATGGGTCAGACAGACAGACAGACAGTATGGGTCAGACAAACAGACAGACAGTATGGGTCAGACCGACAGACAGACAGACAGACAGACAGTATGGGTCAGACCGACAGACAGACAGTATGGGTCAGACAGACAGACGGACAGACAGACAGTATGGGTCTGACAGACAGACAGACAGACAGACAGACAGTATGGGTCTGACAGACAGACAGACAGACAGACAGACAGACAGTATGGGTCTGACAGACAGACAGACAGACAGACAGTATGGGTCAGACCGACAGACAGACAGTATGGGTCAGACCGACAGACAGACAGTATGGGTCAGACAATCAGACAGACAGACAGACAGTATGGGTCAGACCGACAGACAGACAGTATGGGTCAGACAGACCGACAGACAGACAGTATGGGTCAGACAGACAGACAGACAGTATGGGTCAGACCGACAGACAGACAGTATGGGTCAGACCGACAGACAGACAGTATGGGTCAGACAGACAGACAGTATGGGTCAGAAAGACAGTATGGGTCAAAAAGACAGACAGTATGGATCAGACAGACAGTATGGGTCAGACAGACAGTATGGGTCAGACCGACAGACAGACAGTATGGGTCAGAAAGACAGACAGACAGTATGGGTCAGACAGACAGACAGTATGGGTCAGAAAGACAGATAGACAGTATGGGTCAGACAGACAGACAGTATGGGTCAGAAAGACAGACAGACAGTATGGGTCAGACAGACAGACAGTATGGGTCAGAAAGACAGACAGACAGTATGGGTCAGACAGACAGACAATATGGGTCAGACAGACAGTATGGGTCAGACAGACAGACAGACAGTATGGGACAGACAGACAATATGGGTCAGACAGACAGTATGGGTCAGAAAGACAGATAGACAGTATGGGTCAGACAGACAGACAGTATGGGTCAGACAGACAGACAGTATGGGTCAGAAAGACAGATAGACAGTATGGGTCAGACAGACAGACAGTATGGGTCAGACAGACAGTATGGGTCAGACAGGCAAATAGACAGTATGGGTCAGACAGACAGACAGTATGGGTCAGACAGACAGACAGTATGGGTCAGAAAGACAGACAGTATGGGTCAGAAAGACAGATAGACAGTATGGGTCAGACAGACAGTATGGGTCAGAAAGACAGATAGACAGTATGGGTCAGACAGACAGACAGTATGGGTCAGACAGACAGTATGGGTCAGACAGACAGACAGACAGTATGGGTCAGACAGACAGACAGTATGGGTCAGAAAGACAGATAGACAGTATGGGTCAGACAGACAGACAGTATGGGTCAGACAGACAGTATGGGTCAGACAGACAGACAGACAGTATGGGTCAGACAGACAGACAGTATGGGTCAGAAAGACAGATAGACAGTATGGGTCAGACAGACAGACAGTATGGGTCAGACAGACAGTATGGGTCAGACAGACAGACAGTATGGGTCAGACAGACAGTATGGGTCAGACAGACAGACAGACAGTATGGGTCAGACAGACAGTATGGGTCAGAAAGACAGATAGACAGTATGGGTCAGACAGACAGACAGTATGGGTCAGACAGACAGTATGGGTCAGACAGGCAAATAGACAGCATGGGCCAGACAGACAGACAGTATGGGTCAGACAGACAGATATACAGTCTGCATACCTCGACACAGAACCAACAATATTTGTTTTAATGGACTCCAAAGCTTGAGAAAAGTGGGGAAAGAAGCAGCCACATGGCCCCTTCTGGCCACAAACTGAAGGTCTGAACAAGATCTGGTCAAGGATCAGTCAATACTACCAACAAGGAGCAAGGAGACCAGTATGTACACCTGTCAGAGGAACCCAGGCAAGGGCTATAACGATCTGAATCAATAAGGTGTCAATGGCATGGACACCAAGTCAGTCTGAAGTTCTGTACTGCAGTCAAATACAGCTTAACACATGATGCTATTGATAAGTACAGCACATTAAAAAACAGAAAGGAGAAATACAAACACAGAGAGACAAAGCACACAGGGTGTATGAAAGGTCACTTACCACCTGATTCCACAACTTTCAGAACACAGAGAAACAAAGCACACAGGGTGTATAAAAGGTCACTTACCACCTGATTCCACAACTTTCAGAACACAGAGAAACAAAGCACACAGGGTGTATAAAAGGTCACTTACCACCTGATTCCACAACTTTCAGAACACAGAGAAACAAAGCACACAGGGTGTATGAAAGGTCACTTACCACCTGATTCCACAACTTTCAGAACACAGAGAAACAAAGCACACAGGGTGTATGAAAGGTCACTTACCACCTGATTCCACAACTTTCAGAACACAGAGAAACAAAGCACACAGGGTGTATGAAAGGTCACTTACCACCTGATTCCACAACTTTCAGAACTGCTGTCAGTCCCTCATACCCAAACACCACCCTGTCAGAAAAAAAGGTCTCTTCTGTAAGCTGACATTTTACAATAAATCAATGAAGCCCCTGTAACACTAACAGTGTTAGTAAACTGAGGTGACAACAAAGTATCTTAAACGAAGAACATTTTCATTACATACACTGATACAGTCAAAATAATCAAGTAAGATAAATAATGCTATTAATCTAGACAATTGAAAACCTTTGGTTGAAGCTCTCAGATAATCAGACACAATGGCATCACAATTTGAATAACATCATTAACATGTCTATTTCTCTGATAATCACAGTGCAATCAACATTGAGATATTCTCCCTCCCCTCCCCCCTTCCTTTTTTTCTGTTAAGTGGAACAGTGAGTAGCCCACAACTGCTATTTTCTTCACTGCAACTGACTCATTCTGCTAGAGATCATTTAGTGTATTTTCTTGGATTTGAAAGTTAGGAAACAAAATTCTGTTTTTCCTGAAAATCAAAACTCCAAAAGCAATATATGTTTTTGTGTGTGTGTGTGTGTTTTTTTTAATTCTCAATTATTTTGCTGCTGTTATCATTGTTGTATAATTTGGAGTCCACAGAACATGGTAAACATTTTACAGTTTTTCAGTTCATTTTTTATGTGAGTCATCAAACTGATAAATTAATCTGCAGACATTCAGCCAAAATAACGTCTCCATTGTGGATCCGCCTGAATTTTATATCTTTAACCAAATCATCTTAATTGATTCTGCTTGTTATTAGCCTGTGAACATCCAAAATTATGATATATGAGTTTTTTTATTCAACAACTTGGAACAACTTTAACAAGTATCCCACTCCATCTGAGACCCTTCCTTCAGTCTTTTTACATGATTTCAAACTATCTCAAGTATTCATATAATGGACCATATGCAACGTCAACAAAACATTTTACTTGAACTCATTAGTCAACTTTTTCAACCATCTGACTGCCATATCAGTATCCCGACTGAATTATATCTGTATTGTTGTCATTTGTACTAATTATACCTCTCCCATCTGTCCCACTTAATGTCTTGGTTGGTTTGTGAAGTTCTCATTGTCTTCTATCATCTTTTAAGCTTTCTGTACAGCTTAGTTTGTAATTCTTTATCTACATTTGTCTTACTGTTTTGCATTCTGTTTTATGTTTGTAACTCTTCATCATCGTGTGTATACAATTTCAGTTTACAATTGTTTTTTGCTTTGCCTGCAAAGAATACTTGTGTCAAAACAAATCACTTCCTCATCCTCATCTTGTTAAGTATCTAGGTTCATACTTGGTCCATAATGTGGGTGCAGTAATCTTCTTCTTTTTTTAATACTTTTTTTTCCCCAGTTCTTTCAGTTTCGTTCTTGCAGTCAAAGTTTCCATTCATTCACTTTAGAAAAGTTAATGTGACTAATACATTTGCGTATAGTTTGCTTTCAATGTGTTTTTTTTTTTTTTAAGTGTTTTAGATGCAAATTCATCATTTCATGGTGAATTTGGTGGGCCTTGAAATGGTACTGAGAAGTGAAATACTTCAAGCTGCCTATGAAGCCTGTTAGAAAAGTGTTTAATGTTACAACGGGGAAGGGCCACTCAATAAAGCCGGAAGTCAGTTCTCCAGTCAGGGGAAGGTCCGCCCTTTCCTTTTTCTAACTTGCACAAACAATAACACTTTTCTGTCAGAGTTTAAAAAGTGAAGAAAATATCATCCATGAACTCACCAGTCTGTCTTGCAGTTGTCACTAACAACTTCATTGTACACTTTTTGCAAGGAATCTTTGTTTTTCTTTAAGTCGATCGCCATCCTGCCGGAGTGTATGACTGTCGCTTTCGTACTACGTCATCATAAGCCGTGTACCCATAAGGTGTTGACGTTAAACGTTTATTTATGCAGGAAATGTGCGCGCTGCAGAACAATAATATCAGCTGATTGCCAACAAAGACCAGACCACTTTCGAACCATCAAGAGGGTGACGGCTCTTTCCATTTCATCAGTTTGAAAGGTTAGTCACGTATATGTTTGTTTTAGTCAACAGCGTGTTGCTCCAGTCTATGTGTCTGATCGAGAAAATTGTTGCCAGTGTGACAGTGTGCGTTGTGCTTTTGTTGCTTTGTTTGGGGCCGTTCGTTTGGACTGCATGTCACCCACATCACCCACACATTTCCAGAGAAATAGGATTGTCTGAACTCTGTTGTTGTTGCCTCGAACAACATCTATCAATATGTCTGTTTTCCAGTCTGTCTGTCTGTCTGTCTCTCTCTCTCTCTCTCTCTCTCTCTCTCTCTCTCTCTCTCTCCCTCTCTCTCTCTGTCTGACTTGTCTCTCAGTCTTTGTCTCTCTGTCTCCCCCCCTCCACACTCTCTCTCTTCCGATGCTTCTTGTCTTTAATTCAACACCTTTCCACTTTAAGTGATGTGTGTTTGTGTGTGTATATCATTGTGTGTGTATGTGTGTGTGTGTGTGTGTGTGTGTGTGTACACATATTAGAGTGAGTTTTCATTTGTTTGTTCATTAATATTTTTAACCCAGAAAATGATATTATATCCCCTCTTCACCCATCTCACTCTGTCTCCCTCCCTCCCTTCTTACTTTGTGTGTGTACTGTGTGTGTGTGTGTGTGTGTGTTATTTGATTTTAAAAGATACTGTGTTTAACAGCTCAGGGGACACAGTGGCTCAGGATTTGTCTTACAATGCCTGCAGGTTGCATGAGGTTGAGTGGTGGTGTTCCCCACACTGCAGACTGCTGAATGGCACTTCCCACTGTGCTGTATCAGTGTGTAAATGGTGTTCCCCACACTGCAGACTGCTGAATGGCACTTCCCACTGTGCTGTATCAGTGTGTAAATGGTGTTCCCCACACCGCAGACTGCTGAATGGCACTTCCCACTGTGCTGTATCAGTGTGTAAATGGTGTTCCCCACACCGCAGACTGCTGAATGGCACTTCCCACTGTGCTGTATCAGTGTGTAAATGGTGTTCCCCACACCGCAGACTGCTGAATGGCACTTCCCACTGTGCTGTATCAGTGTGTAAATGGTGTTCCCCACATCGCAGACTGCTGAATGGCACTTCCCACTGTGCTGTATCAGTGTGTAAATGGTGTTCCCCACATCGCAGACTGCTGAATGGCACTTCCCACTGTGCTGTATCAGTGTGTAAATGGTGTTCCCCACACCGCAGACTGCTGAATGGCACTTCCCACTGTGCTGTATCAGTGTGTAAATGGTGTTCCCCACACCGCAGACTGCTGAATGGCACTTCCCACTGTGCTGTTGCAGTCTTCCCATTTCAGTCTTCCCACTGTGCTGTTGCAGTCTTAACCATTTCAGTCTTCCCACTGTGCTGTTGCAGTCTTCCCACTTCAGTCTTCTCACTGTGCTGTTTCAGTCTTCCCACTTCAGTCTTCTCACTGTGCTGTTGCAGTCTTCTCATTTCAGTCTTCCCACTGTGCTGTTGCAGTCTTCCCATTTCAGTCTTCCCACGGTGCTGATGCAGTGTGTCTGATGGGCTGAGTGTTGTGGTGGATGTAGTTGTGTATTGCCATTTTGATTGCTGCACCATAGGTATGCATTGTTCAAACAGCATACAGCACAATACTTGTTCACAAAATTCTGGTGAATGATGGATTCCTTCCTCACCTCACTTTAGTCTTTTAAAGGTGTTTGATTTAAACATTATGTTTGGGACAAGAAGGCTGGAGGTGTTAATAGAACTGTTCTGTGTCATCACTCCAAGAAGGCTGTTGGTGTTCATAGAACTGTTCTATGTCTTCACTCCAAGAAGACTGTTGATGTTCATAGAACTGTTCTATGTCTTCACTCCAAGAAGGTTGGAGGCATTAATAGAACCATTCTGTAACATCACTACATGAAGCCAGGTGGTGTCAGTAGAACAGTCCTATATCTTCACTGCTGAAGCCAGGTGGTGTCAGTAGAACAGTCCTATATCTTCACTGCATGAAGCCAGGTGGTGTCAGTAGAACAGTCCTATATATTCACTGCATGAAGTCAGGTGGTGTCAGTAGAACAGTCCTATATCTTCACTGCATGAAGCCAGGTGGTGTCAGTAGAACAGTCCTATATCTTCACTGCTGAAGTCAGGTGGTGTCAGTAGAACAGTCCTATATCTTCACTGCTGAAGTCAGGTGGTGTCAGTAGAACAGTCCTATATCTTCACTGCTGAAGTCAGGTGGTGTCAGTAGAACAGTCCTATATCTTCACTGCATGAAGCCAGGTGGTGTCAGTAGAACAGTCCTATATCTTCACTGCTGAAGTCAGGTGGTGTCAGTAGAACAGTCCTATATCTTCACTGCTGAAGTCAGGTGGTGTCAGTAAAACAGTCCTATATCTTCACTGCATGAAGCCAGGTGGTGTCAGTAGAACAGTCCTATATCTTCACTGCATGAAGCCAGGTGGTGTCAGTAGAACAGTCCTATATCTTCACTGCATGAAGCCAGGTGGTGTCAGTAGGACAGTCCTATATCTTCACTGCTGAAGTCAGGTGGTGTCAGTAGAACAGTCCTATATCTTCACTGCATGAAGCCAGGTGGTGTCAGTAGGACAGTCCTATATCTTCACTGCATGAAGTCAGGTGGTGTCAGAACAGTCCTATATCTTCACTGCATGAAGCCAGGTGGTGTCAGTAGAACAGTCCTATATCTTCACTGCATGAAGCCAGGTGGTGTCAGTAGAACAGTCCTATATATTCACTGCATGAAGTCAGGTGGTGTCAGAACAGTCCTATATCTTCACTGCATGAAGCCAGGTGGTGTCAGTAGAACAGTCCTATATCTTCACTGCATGAAGCCAGGTGGTGTCAGTAGAACAGTCCTATATATTCACTGCATGAAGTCAGGTGGTGTCAGAACAGTCCTATATCTTCACTGCATGAAGCCAGGTGGTGTCAGTAGAACAGTCCTATATCTTCACTGCATGAAGCCAGGTGGTGTCAGTAGGACAGTCCTATATATTCACTGCATGAAGCCAGGTGGTGTCAGTAGAACAGTCCTATATCTTCACTGCATGAAGTCAGGTGGTGTCAGAACAGTCCTATATCTTCACTGCTGAAGTCAGGTGGTGTCAGTAGAACAGTCCTATATCTTCACTGCATGAAGCCAGGTGGTGTCAGTAGGACAGTCCTATATATTCACTGCATGAAGTCAGGTGGTGTCAGAACAGTCCTATATCTTCACTGCATGAAGCCAGGTGGTGTCAGTAGAACAGTCCTATATCTTCACTGCATGAAGCCTGGTGGTGTCAGTAGAACAGTCCTATATCTTCACTGCATGAAGCCAGGTGGTGTCAGTAGAACAGTCCTATATCTTCACTGACTGCTGTGACCGACATGTGCGGGCCTGAAAAGCGTGAGGTGAGGGGGCTAAAAATAGCCACAGCCTCTCTCCTCCACCTCCCACCCCATAACATTATTCACTGGCTTGAAGGTTTGGGGGGCGGGAGGGGACAGGGAGAGGGGGTCCCTGCCATTGTGTGTGTGTGTGTGTGTGTGTGTGTGTGTGATCTTCAGTTTGACGTCTACTCACTGGAAGTGTTATAAGACATTTGTGTGTGTGTGTGTGTGTGTGTGTGTGTGTGTGTGAACTGAGTGGATGGTGTTTGTGATGGAAGGACTGTTGTTTTCTCTCTTGGGTCTCCAGGTGTTCGTTTGTTTTGTGCTCAATTTCATTTAGTGTCTGCCTGCATTAAGTGATGTTAGACATGACAAAAAAAAAAAGGAGGGGGGGGGGGCTGGGGATGGGGGGGGGAGAGAGAGAAAAAAGAGAGGGGAAGGGAAAGGGAGGAAAACAATACTATTCACAACATTAACTTAACAACAGTCTGACTAAGAGAATAACTTTCCAACTTTGAAACATACAGGCGTATAAGAAAAAAAAATTCAAAGGATATAACAACAACCCAGTTAGACCATTTTACAAACATTTGGATTAAAAAAAAATCAGACAGTGATAAGTCCAAGATTTTTTTACACCCCCCCCCCCCCCCTTCCAACCTCCCGTCCCTAAAAAAAGAAAAAAGAAAAAAAAGTTATAATAACAATCTAACTAGACTATTTGATAGTGAGTTGAAAAAAAATGAACAATAAAAGTGAAGAGTCCAAGATTTCTTTCATTGGGAAAGATGCTGGTACAGGTATATGACATTCTAGTATATCGCATGTAAATATATGATCACTTGTTACAGAATTACAACATATACAGGAAACACTTTTTATATATTTTGTCTTGAAACAGTTCAGTTTCCGTGTACAGATCGATGACGCAATCAGCCTTTTATTGTGTTGTTCATGGTTGCCAACTATTCCATAAATTTTATTTATTTTTTCGTGTAAATTTGAACAGCCTATATTACTTTCTTTTATCTGAAAGTCAGATCGCTGGATCTGTTCCACTATACTATAACATTTGCAATGAAAATGGAAGAGATAAACATGTTGACTCAACTGATCCCTTTGCTCCTTTTTTTGCTAATAAATAAACCTTTCCATTAGAAAGAAAGCCACAATGCGTAGGAATCCAGTTAAAAGTTATGCTAGTGCCCCTCACTGAGAGTAAATGAATTAGATGTCTAATTTCAATAGTAATTTCAGATCTAACTTTCAAGTGCATAGATTTGATAGCATTAATAACTGACTTGGAGTCAACACAAAAAGCAATTTGGAATATTATCTTCTGGAAAAATTGAGTAAAAAAAATTCAGTGCCATAAGTACTACAACTAGTTCTGCGGTAAAGACTGACTTGTTTTTCCCCACGTTATAAAACTTTTCTGCATTTAGGCCAGGTATGATATATGCGGCACCTGCATTACTGTTGAATACAGAACCATCTGTATAAACCATCGAGTGGTTTGGATATTTGTCATATAATTATAAGTGGATTCGAGCATAGGATGACAATAAATTCAGGTTTTTAGCTTTGTCACATTCGTATAATCAATATCAAGTTGGGCTCTCTTGAGTTCCCAAGGAGGAATAGGGGATATAACACACTGTTTGGCTATATTATGCTCCCGATTTAGATCCGAGCTTGTTATAGTAGTAGATATGTATGTACTTATGGCCATATGTGAGGCTATGGTCCCAGCTCTTTTTGGAAAGTCAGTATCGGACTTAAGATTTAGTTCAGGTTTCAGACCATTTTCTACTGTAGAGCTTCTCAAGGCAAATCTGGTGCACTGAAGGTTTCTGTGTTCTTCGAGTGGTAGTACCCCAGCCACACTGTATGTTTTAATACATGAAGCATGGACTGGTATACCTAAGATTGCTTACTTATCACCTTTAAGAAGTTTAGCGTTTTTCTAGCTTTTGTTAGAATATTTTCTATATGATAATTCCATGTTAGTTTTGTTGTCAGATATACTCGAAGGTCAGGTCAGGTCACTAGATCTGCTACTGGTAACCTTAAATCCAGTACAACCTGTTCAGGGTCGGATTGCCGGCGACTAAACCGGCACCCTCACCGCTCCCTTCCGGGACTGGTGAGGCAGGTGGCTAGACACCCTTATGGAATTAAAAACGAGATCCATAAAAGGGCGTCGGCTCAGGAGAGCCACCGACGGCCATCTAGCTCCACCGTGCTGTGTGCATGCCACACGCAGTTGGCTCCCGGGGTGTGTCTACCCATGCATGCGAAGTCTGGATCCGGTAGAATCTGCGGAAGAAACCTATCGGTTCAACGGAGAGGAAGGCGGTTACAGCAACGCACTGTGGAGTGCAGAGAGCAAGATGAGACACCGAAAGGATATCTTGGTCATCCACTGCATCCGTGCTCATCCTCCAGTCGTCTCGACTTAGTCTTGCCACTGGAAATTGGTGGACCCGGACGAGAGAGTGAGGTCGATGTTGCGCAACTCCTCTTCACTTTAAACAAACTCATTGCGCAAGTCATCAGTCATCCATACTGACCTTTCATCCTTCATCATTTCATCACCCCCAAGTCCTGTGGCGACAGGCGAGCGACGAAACGACAGGTGTGGGTACACTGGCAGTCGCAGCCGCAGACCTGCACGCAGGCGGTTCAGGCCATAGGGTCGTTCTTCATCGACAGGAGCAGCGATGGAGCTCGGCAGCCGTCTGAGCGTCTGAGCAGCCCTCTTTAGGAATGCACTGCTCACCTCCCTGGCATGAGGAAGGGGCTAGAAAAGGTGCCCTAAAAATTGCCTGCTCCATATCGCCCTGGCCAGCATACCGCGGCTGGCGGGGACCCTACATCAGCGATCGAAACAAAGACAAAGAAAAGAAAAAAACAAGGATCGTTCCTCTCACCATTGGTGCTTGGAACATAAGGACTCTCCTGGACAGAGATAACGTGGACAGACCCCAAAGGAGAACGGCACTAGTTGCATCCGAACTCGCCAGATACAACATCGACATCGCAGCCTTGAGTGAGACTCGGCTTGCAGGCGAAGGCGAGCTCTGTGAACGGGGATCTGGTTACACCTTCTTCTGGAGTGGACGAGGAAGCGAAGAGCGACGTGAGGCTGGCGTTGGTTTTGCAGTAAAAACAGCACTTGTCAGCAAGCTAGCAGGAATCCCAAAGGGAGTCAACGATAGGCTTATGACCATGAAACTCCCACTGGCATCTGGCCAGAAGCACCTCACCATTGTCAGTGCCTACGCCCCAACCATGACCAACCCGGATGAAGTGAAGGCGAAGTTCTACGAGGACCTTCACTCTGTCATTGCTGCTATCCCTAAAGCAGACAAGCTCATCATTCTTGGGGACTTCAATGCTAGAGTTGGCTCTGACTACATCTCCTGGGATGGAGTGATTGGAAAGCATGGTGTGGGCCACTGTAACCCAAATGGATTGCTTTTGCTTCAGACCTGTGCAGAGCATGAACTGCTGATAACCAACACAGTTTTCTGCCTCCCTACCCGTAACAGGACGTCATGGATGCACCCTCGCTCAAAGCATTGGCATCTCATCGATTACGTCATCGTCAGGAAAAGGGATAGGCAAGATGTACGTGTGACAAAGACCATGTGCGGCGCCGAGTGTTGGACAGACCATCGCCTTGTAGTCTCGAAGCTGAATATTCGAATCCAGCCCAAGAGACGCCCCCAAGGCCAGAAGGCTCCAAAACGGCTCAACATTGCTAAGCTGAAAAACATCACCATCAAACAGACCTTTGTGGAGCTGCTGGAAGATCGTCTGGAATCCGCCTCTCTGGACAACCAGAATGTGGAGTCTGACTGGAGGACCCTGCGCGAGCTGATCTATAGTACAGCTTCAGAGACCCTGGGACCCATGACCAGAAAGCACAAAGACTGGTTTGATGAAAACTGTGATGAAATCAAGCAGCTTCTGGATGAGAAACGCCGTCTGCATCAAGCCCACCTGAGCAACCCAAAGTCCACATCAAAAAAGGATGCGTACAATGCCATCCGCAGGACTGTTCAGCAAAAGTTACGTCAGATGCAGGATAAGTGGTTGAGCGACAAAGCCGATGAGATCCAGGGATATGCTGACAGGCACGATATGAAGAGGTTCTATGATGCCTTAAAAGAAGTCTACGGTCCCACATCCTCAGGATCATCCCCCCTCCTCAGTGCAGATGGGAATACCTTGATCACCGAGAAGGAGAAAATTCTCGAACGCTGGGCTGAGCACTTCAACAGTGTCTTAAATCGCCCTTCCTCCATAAATGATGAAGCCATAGACCGGCTCCCACAAGTCCCCATCAACAAAGCACTGGACGATCCGCCAACACTTCTTGAGACCCAGAAAGCAATCCGTCTGCTATCCAGTGGCAAAGCACCTGGCTCAGACTCCATACCAGCAGAGGTCTACAAGGATGGAGGCACTGTGCTGACTGAGAAGCTCCATCAGCTGTACTCACTCATGTGGAAAGAAGAGACGATCCCCCAGGATTTCAAAGATGCATCTATCATTCACCTGTACAAGCGAAAGGGGAACCGGCAAGCCTGTGATAACCATCGGGGCATTTCCTTGCTCTCTATCGCAGGCAAGATACTTGCCAGGATCATACTAAACCGCCTCACAGCACACCTTGACCAAGGTCATTTGCCTGAGAGCCAATGTGGATTCCGAAAGAGAAATGTCAGGAGCAAAATGCTGCTCTGTTCTCCACCTATGTTGACCTCACTAAAGCCTTCGACACCGTGAGTAGAGAGGGACTGTGGAAGATCATGGCCAAGTATGGATGCCCTCGGAAATTTATTTCCTTGGTCAACCAATTCCATGAAGGCATGCAGGCTCGAGTCCAGGACAATGATGAAACATCTGCTCCTTTTCCTGTCACAAATGGTGTCAAGCAAGGCTGCGTCCTGGCTCCAACACTGTTCAGCCTCATGTTCTCTGCAATGCTTACTGATGCCTTCAGAGATGGCGATGTTGGAATTGGCCTAAAGTACCGAACAGATGGCAAGCTGTTTAACCTCAGAAGGCTTCAAGCAAAAACGAAGGTCATGACAGACATCATCAGAGACTTTTTGTTTGCTGATGATTGTGCCCTCAACGCTGGATCTGAAGCTGACATGCAACTCAGCGTGGACAAATTTGCCACTGCCAGCAGGAACTTCGGCCTTACCATCAGCACGAGGAAAACTGAAGTTCTCCATCAGCCAGCCCCAGGGAAACCCCACGTTGAGCCCAACATCACAGTCAACGGTCAGAGACTCAGTGTGGTGGAGCGGTTCACATACCTTGGCAGCACACTGTCACAAAATGCGACCATTGACGATGAAGTGAACGTCAGGATTGCAAGAGCAAGTGCAACTTTTGGTAGACTCTATGCAAATGTCTGGAACAGAAGAGGCATTGGTCTTGAGACCAAACTAAAGGTGTACAGAGCAGTAGTTCTCCCCACATTACTGTACGCCTGCGAAACTTGGACAGTGTACCAACGACATGCCAAGAAGCTGAACCACTTCCACACAACATGCCTAAGGAAGCTACTGAACATCAAGTGGCAAGACAGGACCCCAGACACGGAGGTGCTTGCAAAAGCCACCCTTCCCAGCATCTTCACCATCCTGATGCAGTCCCAGCTTCGCTGGGCTGGACACGTGGCGCGCATGCCAGACCATCGGCTGCCCAAAAGGCTCTTCTATGGCGAGCTGCAACAAGGGAAGAGATCACACGGAGGTCAGAAGAAGCGCTTCAGAGATACTCTGAAAGTCTCTCTGAAAGCGTTTGATATCAACCCTGACTCCTGGGAGGAATCTGCAGCGGACCGTGACAAATGGCGCACTGCTGTGCACAAAGGTGCCAAGTTGTGCGAGGCCAACAGGACTGCTGCAGCTGTTCAGAAGAGGCAGGCCAGAAAGTCACGGGCAAACAAGCTCCCTGACAATGATATGCCTGTCTTTGTCTGCCCCAACTGTCAGCGAACATTTCGTGCGCAGATTGGACTATTCAGCCATCTGCGCACTCACAGATAGATTCATGAGCATCCCCCCCCACCACCACCCTCCCCCCATCCCCCAGCTGGATGACAACGATGGTCATCATCGATCTCGATGGACACACACCACCACCACTCGAAGGAATTTCACAACCTTTCTACATTCAAGGGATGTATCATTTACTTGAAAGATAGGCATATTCATTGGATCAGATCCATTATTAAAAAGCATCATATGGGATTTTTCATTAAACAGCTGCAAGCCGATTTCAATCATATAATCAGAAATTATGTTTTGTTCATTTTGATATAGCCTTTTTGTATAGTTCAAAGATCTGGCAGGTGTGTACTTTTTAAATGCTATTTCCATCCAAATATTGTAGAAGAATAAGTATTGCCTATTTGTTCGAATTTGCCTATTGTTTAGGAAACCTTGTGCTTTTAAGCTTATATAGCAATCTTGAGCGCCATACTTGATCATTGTCTATAGTTACATTAAAAAAATGCAGCTAATATGCTCTTTCATCTTGCGAATAAATGCTTAACCTGAGTGGTTAATTTGACCAAATGTTCAATCGTAGAACTAGCCCTCGAAACCCCGCTTGATTCACAGGGATAATTTTTTTCACAATAGTAGGTAAGTCTGATTAAAACCATTTTTTCTGATAGTTTACAAACATGAGAAGTTAAAGATATCAGTCTGTAACTGTTAATACATTTTACTGGTTTTCCTTCTTTGTGAATTGGTGTGTGTGTGTGTGTGTGTGTGTGTGTGTGTGTGTGTTGTTTTTTGTTTTGTTTTGGTGTGTGTGTGTGTGTGTTTTGTTTTGTGCGTGTGTGTGTGTGTGCGTGTGTGTGTGTGTGTGTGTGTGCGTGTGTGTGTGTGCATGTGTGTGTGTGTTTGTGTTTCATGCTTTTTTTTCTCCCTTTTTTTGTGTTTGTGTGTTTTTGTTTTGTTTTGGTGGTATGGCAGTGAATGGTGGAATAATGGGAAAATACTGATGGATTTTGATTGTGTTTTGATTTATTCCCTCTTTAGGGCGAGGGCTGGATGTAAAAAAGCATGTTACTTGCTTATCTGTTACCCTCGATAATAAAGATTTTGTCTTGTCTTGTCTTGTCTTCTCTGTCTCTGTCTCTCTCTCTCTCTCTCTCTCTCTCTCTCTCTCTCTCCCCTCTCTCTCCCTCCCTCCCTCTGTCTCTCTCTCTCTCCCTTTCTCTCTAATAATAATAATAATGATAATGATAATGGTATTTATGTAGCGCTGAATCTTGTGCATAGACAAATCAAAGTGCTTTCACACCAGTCATTCACATGCATGCGTAACTCTAAAATTGGAAAAACTGAAGACAAGGAAGAGGCAGGCAAGGGAGGCTATTTTGGGAAGAGGTGGGTTTTAAGGCCAGACTTGAAAGAGCTGAGTGTGGAGACTTGACGAAGCGAAAGAGGAAGTTCATTCCAGTTGCAAGGTCCAGAGACAGAGAAAGAACGGCGGCCAACAGTCCAGAGTTTGAATCTGGGTATGTGTAAACAGAGTGCATCCGAAGCTGATCGTAGTGAGTGACTTGACTTGACTTGACTTGACTAGACGACGGTTTAGGCCTCTCCCGAGGCCTGTTCGTGTTCCTAAAGAACTATTACTGAAATAGTAGCATGCGTGGCGAGCGCGGCTAGACCAGATCAGTTGTCTGACAGGCTGGGTTATACAGGCCAGGTAGGCCCCTCCAGTGTTTATCTAAGCGGGTTTTGAAGGCATTGACTGATGGCGCCAGGACCACGGAGTCTGGGAGCCCGTTCCATTGTGTCACTACTCTGTTAGAGAAATAATTCCCCCTGACATCAAGGCGAAAGCGTTGTTTTTGGAGTTTTAGGGTGTTGCCTCTGAGGTTCCCACTAAGTGACGACTGGAACACTGGCCTCTGTGCGTCGTAATGCCCGTGAAGGTATTTGAATAATTCGATCATGTCCCCTCGCAGCCTCCGGTGTTCCAGACTTGGCAGCCCCAGCAGTTTCAGTCTCTCGGGGTAAGGCTTCTCCTTCAGTGGGCCCAGGAGTTTTGTTGCTCGCCTCTGGACGTCCTCGATGTCACTACATAGTGTTTTGTGAAAGGGTTGCCAGACACAATGGCCATATTCCAACAGTGGTCGGACGAGGCTCTTGTACAATTGAACAAAAGTTGTCTCTGTTAAGAAATCAAAAGATCGCCTTATGAGTCCAACCATTCTGTTTGCTTTGGATGTCAACTGTGCAACATGTTCCTTGAAATTCAGTTTGTCATCAATGAGTACACCCAGATCCTTTTCACTTGCAGTCTCTTTTAATATCACCCTTGTACTGTCGTCCTCTTGATTTTTGCTTGTCATGTAATATGTTGCCTCTGACTTCTGCCCCCCCAGTTTCATTACGCTACATTTCTGTGGATGGAACTTAAGCATCCACGTGTCAGACCAGTGCTGAAGTTGGTCAAGGTCGTCCTGAAGCTCTTTTGGTCCCGTCTCTGTGTCACTTCTGTTGAACACTTTGGTATCATCCGCAAACATTTTTACTGTGCTCTTAACTCTAGCTGGGAGGTCGTTGATGAAAATAACGAACAAGACTGGCCCGAGCACGCTCCCCTGGGGGATGCCACTGCTCACACTGGCTTCCTGAGACTGCGTACCATTGACTATCACATGCTGTTTCCTGTTGGTTAGAAAGTCCTTGATCCATCCCAGCACTTTCCCCGTGATACCGTGGGCTGCGACCTTAGACAAAAGTCTACGATGGGGCACTGTATCGAATGCCTTCTGAAAGTCGGTATACACCACATCCACACTGCCTCCATCGTCTACAATGCTTGTCCAGATATCCATGACCTCTAACAGTTGGGTAGTACATGATCGTCCAGGGACAAAGCCATGTTGTTCTTCAGCGATCAGGGAGTTTTTCAGCAGGTGTTTCATAACGTGGTCGCGTACGATCTTCTCCATAACCTTGAGTGAGATGGAGTGTGGATGTGAAGGCAGCCACAGAGATAGGAAGGGGCTGATTTGTGAATGCATTTATAACACAGAGCGCTGATCGTGTACTTTATTCTGTGTAAGACAGGGAGCCAGTGAAGATGTTGTAAAAAGAGGAGTGATGTGCTCAGATCTTTTCTTTCTGAGGACGAGTCGGGCAGCAGAGTTTTGTATGCGCTGAAGAGACTGAATGGATGAAGCAGGCAAACCAGACAATAGAGAGTTACAGTAGTCAAGGTGAGAGAGAATGAGAGAAACGACAAGTCTAGATGTTGCGTCAATGGACAGATATTTCTGGATGGAACTGATGCCCCGCAGTTGACAGTAGCAGGATTGACATGTCTGACTGATCAATTTTTGCATGGACAGTGTATTGTCAAGGACAACACCGAGGTTCCTGACTGACGTGGAAAGAGGGATGGATGTACTGCCAAGTTTGATTGTGTCAATTGTGATGGAAGACAGTTTTTGTTTAGTTCCTATGATCATTGCTTCAGTTTTGTCCGCGTTCAATTGTAACTTATTTAGAGTCATCCAGTTTTGAATGTCCAAGAAGCAGTTGGATGTGTCTTGCAAGAGCGACGACAGTTTTTCTCTGTCTCTGTCTCTGTTTCTGTCTCTGTCTCTCTCTTTGTGACTGGTCCACCACCTCTGCTGTGCGAATATTTGATACCCCCCCCCCCCCTTCACTCCCCCCACCCCCCAATTCTGGGCTGATCACTGACTCTTATTTATGAATATATGTCATGTCTATGTGAATGATTCACCACCTCTGCTGTGAGAATAATTGATGTGGTGTGTGGTGTGGTATGGTGTGGTGTGGTGTGGTATGGTGTGGAGTAGTATGGTGTGGTGTCATATGGTGTGTGGTGTGTTGTGGTGTCGTATGGTGTGTGGTTTGGATTGGTGTGGTGTGTGGAGTGGTGTGGTGTGGTGTGGTGTGGAGTGGTATGGTGTGTGGTGTGGAGTGGTGTGGTGTGGAGTGGTATGGTGTGTGGTGTGGAGTGGTATGGTGTGTGGTGTGGAGTGGTATGGTATGGTGTGTGGTGTGGAGTGGTGTGGTATGATGTGTGGTGTGGAGTGGTGTGGTACGGTGTGTGGTGTGGTATGATGTGTGGAGTAGTTTGGTATGGTATGGTGTGTGGTGTGGAGTGGTGTGGTGTGTGGAGTGGTGTGGTATGGTGTGTGGTGTGGTGTTGTGTGTGGTGTGGTGTGGTGTGTGGAGTGGTGTGGTATGGTGTGTGGTGAGGTGTGGTGTGTAGTTTGGTGTGGTGTGGTGTGTGGAGTGGTGTGGTGTTTGGTGTGGTATGGTGTGTGGTGTGGTGTGGTGTTGTGTGTGGCGTGGTGTGGTGTGTGGAGTGGCGTGGTGTGGTGTTGTGTGTGGAGTGGAGTGGTGTGTGGAGTGGCGTGGTGTGGTGTGTGGAGTGGCGTGGTGTGGTGTGTGGAGTGGCGTGGTGTGGTGATGTGTGTGGAGTGGAGTGGTGTGTGGAGTGGCGTGGTGTGGTGTGTGGAGTGGCGTGGTGTGGTGTGTGGAGTGGAGTGGAGTGGTGTGTGGAGTGGCGTGGTGTGGTGTGTGGAGTGGCGTGGTGTGGTGTGTGGAGTGGAGTGGTGTGGTGTGTGGAGTGGCGTGGTGTGGTGTGTGGAGTGGCGTGGTGTGGTGTGTGGCGTGGTGTGGTGTTGTGTGTGGAGTGGAGTGGTGTGTGGAGTGGCGTGGTGTGGTGTGTGGAGTGGAGTGGAGTGGTGTGTGGAGTGGCGTGGTGTGGTGTGTGGAGTGGCGTGGTGTGGTGTGTGGCGTGGTGTGGTGTTGTGTGTGGAGTGGTGTGGTGTTGTGTGTGGAGTGGCGTGGTGTGTGGAGTGGCGTGGTGTGGTGTGTGGCGTGGTGTGGTGTTGTGTGTGGAGTGGTGTGGTGTGTGGAGTGGCGTGGTGTGGGTGGTGTGGTGTGTGTGTGGAGTGGTGTGGTGTGTGGAGTGGTGTGGTGTGGTTGTGGTGGAGTGGCGTGTGTGGTGTGTGGGTGGTGTGGTTGTGTGGAGTGGGTGGTGTGGTGTTGGTGTGTGTGGAGTGGAGTGGGTGGTGTGTGTGTGGAGTGGTGGTGGTGTGTGGAGTGGAGTGGTGTTGTGTGTGGAGTGGTGTGGTGTGTGGAGTGGGTGATGGTGGGTGGTGTGGAGTGGTGTGGTGTGGTGTGGTTGGTGTTGGTGTGGAGTGGTGTGGTGTGAGTGTGGTGTGGAGTGGTGTGGTGTGTGGGTGGTGGTGTGGTTATTTATGTGGTTGTGGTGAGTGGTGTGGTGTGGAGTGGTGTGGTTGGTGTGGAGTGGTTGTGGTGTGGGTGGTGTGGTGTATGGTGTGGAGTGGTGTGGTGGGTGGTGTGGAGTGGAGTGGTGTGGTGTGGTGTGGTGTGGAGTGGTATTGTGTGGAGTGGTGTGGTGTGGTGTGGTGTGGTGTGGAGTGGAGTGGTATGGTGTGGAGTGGTA